>NC_141993.1:29444918-29765668 GCF_049901715.1 Pseudonaja textilis
ATCACCTTTTTCAATCTTCTGACAAGCAAAGTCAGATTCACTTAATGTCTGTATTACTACGTAATTTAACGAGTGCTGAGTGACTCACTTAACAACTGTGGCAAGAAAGGTCGTAAAATGGGGCAAAGCTCACTTAACAAATGTCTCACTTAGCAACAGAAATGTTGGGCTCGATTGTGGTCATAAGGCAAGGGCTACCTGTTATTTGTGACTGCTCGCTTGACAACTGTTTCAATTAACGGTCACCTCAGAAAGGCTGCTTTGCAGCCAGCTGACCATCGCAAAATGTCGCACACACACCCATGGTCAGGCAATTTGTGATCTGGGTGTTGGGTAGGCTGTTCACGTTTATGATGGGTGGTCATGTGCCCGTGACTATGCATGCGATCACCAATCTTGCAAATCTTTTCTGCCAATTTTTCATTGGAAA
This sequence comes from Pseudonaja textilis, assembly GCF_049901715.1. NCBI lineage: Eukaryota > Metazoa > Chordata > Lepidosauria > Squamata > Elapidae > Pseudonaja > Pseudonaja textilis. The sequence continues at coordinate 29,445,349 of NC_141993.1, forward strand.
GTGGTCAGGGAAGGTTGCAAACTTGGGTTTTGGTAGAGAGGATTTTCAGCTCAGGAGCAAAGAGGCAGGGCAGTAAGGAAATGCGTCTTAGGGCAGGGGTCTCCAACTTTGGCAACTTTAAGACTTGTGGACTTCAACTCCCAGAGTTCATCAGCCAGTTTTGCTTTGCTGGCTGGGAGTTGAAGTCCACAAGTCTTAAAATTGCCACGGTTGGAGACCCCTGCATTAGGGGCACTGTTGAGTGAACAGAGTCCCAGGTAAAGACTATGGGTTACTTTGTGGGAGTGGGGAATTGTGGCAGACCTGATAGAGGCTGCACACGAGTGCCTCTCAGCCCAGGGGCTGAAAATCTTCCTTGGGTTTTGACAGGGAGAAATTGCAGCTCCCGAGCAAAGAGACGCTTATATGCCTCCCAGGATCGCCCTCCTGCAAACAGCCCATGCTCCTTGACTTAACGAACCACAAATCACTTAATGACTGCAAAGCAGGAATGCTGGGTTTGCAGTCATCGACCAAAGCAGTCGTGTGATGTCTTGCTTACAGCTGCTTCCCTCTAAAACTGAGATTTCACAGTTCCAATTGTGGTCCTTGATTCAAGGCCCACCTAACATCTAAACTACAGTACAATGATTTAGGCCCCTGGGCCCTCATGACGATTAAGGAAATCACCAACACAATAACCTTCTTTTTGTAATTGAAAACATATGAAACATCACCGTACCAGTCCTCTTGACAACGGAACGCAAGATATGAAAAGAACCACCTCAAAGGAACTCTTTCTGTCCCATTTGGCTTACATCACGCAATGCACCAAGGCCTTTTCATCTCCTCCACTCCTCACCATCTACTAACAGCTGGCCAGCTCTGTTGCAGTTTTCTTGTCTAATCCAAATAAATTTTTCACTGTAGCATTGAACCTGAAGCATTGATTTGAAAAGCCTTTTTCACAAATCAACTTGCTTTCGGTTATACCGTCAGTAGTTTCCCCACCCCCACCCCAATCTCTTGCAAAATAATTAATGGGGGGGGAAATAAGAGAACAGAACTGGATTAAGCAAATAAATTAATCTTTAAGGGTATAATCATTGAGTTTAGAATGCCTACTTGCCAGTTGAAAATCTGATTTTATTTTTTCTTCACTTGACACAAAATCTACCATTTTCTAGATTCAAAACTGTTTCTGAATGCATCAGTGCTATTGTACAGTTTCACGGAACAGAAAAAAATACCCTCAACCATGTCTTAACTTACAAAACAAAAAGAAATATTATCAAGGTCAAAACAAAGATACGTGACATTGAAAAAAGGGATATGTTGTACAGGTAGTCCTCAACTTACAAAAGTTCGCTTAGTGGCCATTCAAAGTTACCACAGCACTGAAAAAAAAGTGACTTACGACTGTTTTTCACACTTAACGATGATGCTTGCAGCATCCCCATGGTCATGTGATCAAAATTCAGACGCTTGGCAACTGACTCATATTTATGACGGTTGCAGTGTCCCAGGGTCATATGATCGATCCCCTTTTGTGACCTTCTGAGAAGGAAACTCAATGGGGAAGCCGGTTTCACTTAATAACCATGTTACTTACTTAACAACTGCAGGGATTCATTTAACAACCATGACAAGAAAGATCGTAAAAGGGGGCAAACTCACTTAACAAATGTCTCACTTAGCAACAGAAATGATGGACTTAATTGTGGTCATAAGTTAAGGACTACTTGTATTAAGCAGGAAGACAATACCTTCAAAAAATTATGCATATACACTTTATGCATCTGCAGCAATACATACACTTTTTATGTAGGATAGAAAGAGGCAATCTGGTACCTTCCAGATATTTTATTTGAATATTTATTTTATTTATAAGCCTCATAACCTCCATTAAGCACAGCCCATGGAATTGTAATCCAAAGCATCAATCGTTCTTCCTTTTCCTCGCTGTTATTTTCAAAATATGTAGGACAACCATATTCTGCTCTTCCTTTTTCTATATTTTCAGCCAGTAGTTGGAGCCCGCAATGTTGTTTTATGCCAGGTCAGATACAGATGGTCCAGGATGATTACTCTGAAGCACTCCGGAGCCTTTCACAGCCCTTCTATCTTACCCCTTCAGTTAAGAGCTACTAAAGGAAATCGACACACAACACGATTAAGCCATCCACTAAAACTGGAGTGTTTCGCTTGACCACCGAGAGCGAGCAGAGCAACAAAAATCCAGCTTCTTTTTTCCATGAGAAGATAGGGCCAAGGGGAGGGAGTAGCCCATTGGTTACAGCAGGCACCCCCAACCACCAGACTGCAGGTCTGCTACACACCAGAAACCGGGCCCTGCAAATGTGCGAAGCCCCCTCCATACATACACAGGATACAGGCAGGGTGCGAGCCCCTTCAGTCCACAGAAAGCCCTCTCTCCACGGAACCGGTCCTTAGCACCCAGAAAGTTGGAGGGGCGTTGAGTTATAGGACTTTGACCACAAAGAGACTATAACCTATGAAGGAAACTTTGACCCGTAACTATTGGGTCAAGTCAAGGAACAGAACATGACAAGCGTGAAAAAATATGAAGCCCTGAGGAACCATGCTATTTGGAAGGCAGCTCTCCTGATGTCACTTCTATTGCTGTGATGATGATCAGAAGAACAATGGCACAGAGAATCCATTGTTAATTTTCCATGTTCTCAAAAATTGAAGACATGCTCAATCTGCTCCTATGACGCTTCAAGTATTTCAAGCTTTTCTGTTTGGCTGCAGTCTTCCACTGAAATAGGGGTACTCTATTTTTTTTTAATCTTCATCTTTAAGTGCTCTGGTTTTATTGTATTGCGAACAGTTGCTGGGGTGCATCCACAATTTCATTGTACTTGTACAATGACAATAAAGTTCTTCGAAGTTCTTCTTCTTCATATACCTGGGATACCTTTTACATTCACCTGACAAGACAAGCTTAGTACAGGTATCCAAGAACTTGTTCCTTGGTCAGTTATGGTCATTAACCAGCCTCGGTCATATTGTATTCTCTAAAACCAGCACCATACAAGTATCAGTATATATCAATGACTGCCTGTTTATATGCATGCATAAATAAATGTTTGTTGAGTTCTGAATCCCTGAATCTTCTGTTGAAATTTGGCTTCTTGTATATTTTTATATGCTTTATAACACACAGTCCTCACTTAACAATAGAAATTGGGTTTGGCAACTTCCTAGCTAAGTGACAGGTCATTAAGCAAAACATCAAATGACTGGGCTTGATTTACAATGGCAGTTCTGCCGCTATCACCAAGTGCAACATCACATGACTGCGATTTGGGAACTTAATACCAGCTTCCCCAATGACATTGTGTAAGGGAGTAAATCCCTTTGCAATGATTGCTGCTACCACTTGTAAGATCCAAGGTTGTTGTGGGATCCAAGACTATACTGGGACTCTCATTCAACTGCCAGGACCACAAGCTCTGGTGAGCAGCTTCTCCTGATGGGAGGTCCTATCTGGAACTTGGGAGCTCAACATCATCTAAAGAAGGAGCAACCACACTGACACAACACCTCATCTACCTCCGAGCCCAAATCAAAGTACCCTTATCGGTCTGATTCTGATGCCCTGATACTGCTTTCATCATTCTGCCTCCCTTTTCCCCTCCCACAATGTGACCGCACTAACATTCAGTCAGGATCTGTCAAATACCTGTTAAAAAGAGCAATCCTTCATTTTTAAGACATCTGTTCCCACTTCCCAGCCTGACTTCCCTGTTGCCATTTTGTTCTGCCCTTTTCATGTCATGTTAGTAGCAGTTAAAACCAAGCATGCCCATAAAGGTTGCAGTTGTGCTTTAAAAACTTTTCCAGTGAGAGAGAAAAAAAAATCCTGTGCCTTAAGCCATATACTGTCATTATTACAAACATTTCAACCCATGGAATTCAGATGCCTTGGCTCTTCCTCTCCACCTCCCTTCCCAAGCAGTTGTATAAGTGTGTCTGTGTTTGTGTGTGTCTGTGATTATAAACACGCACACACACACAAATGAAAGCATCTCTCTCACAACTGCTCCACTGTGAGAAAGACAAGCAAACCAGAAGCCCAGGTGTTCAGGGTAGCTCCTTTGCTTTAACCCAGACGCCCCATCCCAATTGATTTTAACTTTAACAGATTCACTTTAAAAATGATTAAAGGGGAGGCATACATGTTACAAAGCAGAGGGCCACTGTCCAGTACAATCTATACACCATGGATGTCCTCTGGGTGACAAGGAGATGCCACAGAAAATAAGACAGGGTTAGGTGGAACAGTTGAAGTCTAAGTAATTTGCATGAAAGTGTGACCTTACCTCCAAAAGAAAGAGAAAGGTAAATATGGATGGCAAGGAATGCCGTATGGTGACAGAGTGCGACAGAGATAGGTTATCTTACTCCAACCCACCAGGACAGCCATTTTATGAATATGTAGACATGGCAGCCATTTTACAGGAACACTCAAAACATGATCATTAAATTCTGAAAGAGTGACTTGGCACAAAAAGGTTGTGGCCACAGGAGAATCTCTTCGTCTGCCCTCGGGTATCTCATAGCTCACAGCTTTAATCACCAAAGGAAGGTACTGATTTTGAAATGCCTTCATTGATAAGAACTTCAGATCTGTAGAATTTGCATTCCTAGTAAGAGGTGGTGGACAGACAAAACAGCCCACCCACCCTTCCCTAAATACTATTCAGCATATACTCATAGTTTTTGTAGCATAATAACTTATTGCAATGATGTCCAAACTCACCTTCAAAACAGCTTATGGTCACTATATTATTTTCTTCATAACAATCTGTTCAAATGTGTATTAGGGTGTGGCAGGTTAGTATGAGTCATCGTGACAGAAATTTATGACCAAATCTGGATTAGAGCGGAGGTTTCCCAAGACTCTTCCCACAACACAATGACTGGGTTCAAATGCAGCACAAAGCCAGTCTCTTCCAACATGGCATACCCTAAACCAGTGGTTCCCAACCTTTTTTTCGCCCCGCACCCCTAAAGAAATTTCACTCGAACCTCGCACCCCCTGAAATAAATAATAAATAAAAATGCCAACATATAGCCAATATCCTATTATTTACCTGGACTTTTCTTGCACCCCCTGGAATATCGTCCCGCACCCCCAGGGGGTGCGAGCTCCCCAGGTTGGGAAGCCCTGCCCTAAACCAAGGGCCTTCAAACTCGACAAGTTTAAGACTTGTGGACTTCAACTCCCAGAATTCCTGAGCTAACATGACTGGAGGAGGAATTCTGGGAGTTGGAAGTCCACAAGTCTTAAAGCTGTCAAGTTGAAGACCTAGATAGACTGGCATTGATGAGATGCTGGGAGCTGAAGTCCAATATATTTATTTGTAAGGTGTCGGTTTGGGAAAGATAGTTAAGTCATGAGATAAAGAATCTAACAGGATCCAATTCATACATAACAATAAGCCATCCATAGTTTATAAACTACAATGACTTGGTTAACAAAATATAACAATGACACGTATGAAGAATGTGTGTGACTACCTCTCCAACTGCATGAATGTTCATTTCGAATGCCTATAAGCACATAAGGGACTGTCTCTTCAGGCGTTTTCATAAACATGTTGTATATTGTATGCACGTTATCTCCAGCTGGAGGCTATGATACCACCTCCTCCATCCTTATCCAGCTGCTCACTGTACAAATTTCTGAGTGCCTGAAAAACACCCAGGAATCAAGCCTATCACTATAATGAACCCTGAAGTAACTATGCAGGAGGAAAGTGCGGCCTCTGTGGGCAGAGGTTTTAAGTCAAGCTGTCGTTGATGTGTAGGTCTACAACTCTCATCCACTGACCAGTAGGTACAGTCCAACTGTTTATTTTGAAATAAACAAATCAATACCAACTTGAAAAACATTTTAATGCAGCAGCTAGTATTTTGTGATTAGAACTAGAAAGACTGATCAGAAACTGGAAAAATCAGAATACACGGTCTTCCAATAATTGTCAAGATTCTCATAACATAATTAGCTGTTCTGACTAGAGCTGCTGAAAACTCTATTTCAGCACCATTTGAAAATCTGTAAATTCCCCACCCCTGGTTGAAATATTTTTAATATTTAAATATTAAATCCCTTTCCAGCTAGGGAAACAAAAGCTTCTACTTCTTTACTGCTATATATGTTTCCGCCACCCTGCTACGCTTGTAATTTAATGTTAATATGTGTGTTATTTTTGTCTACTACTCAGTTGCTATCTTCCCATTGCAATTTCAATTACTTATAACTTGACAGATCCTGATTGCTTATAACCTGACAGCTCTTTGAATTCACAAACCACAAGAGAGCAACAATAAAGCTATAATTTTATGCACATTTACTTGGGAGTAAGTCCCAAATAAGTGCCTTAATCCAGGCATGTTACCTCTGAGGAAACATACCCCAAAATGGCTTACAGGTTTATTCACAATAATGGTAGATTAAGGCATACTCGCCCTCTCCCCACCAAACTGCAGTTTATCTGACTGATCAAAATTTTGCACCTTGTTGTTTTTTTTAAATCTAGCATCCAAGGAAAAGAGATTAAAAACTCTCCATTATGGTCTTTTTTCTCTCCACAGAATCAACACATACAATTGAAACTAGTCTAGCCAGAAGGAGGAACGAGTGCACAAACACTGGTTCATTTACCTTCATTTCTGCTGAAACATTAGTCATACAGAAAAATATCTGTGTATAATACGGTTTTTAAAAAATCCAGAGATGATGTAAAAAGGGTTCAACATATTTTTCACATGTAAAAATATGCTGACTTATAATAAAAAATAAATCTATCCAACAGAACTTTGCTTCCTGATCTTCTGATAACGAAAAACAAAAGCAGCAGCTATTTAGTCATCTCCCACTCAAGAAATTTAACCTTCATTATACAGATAGTTCTCAAATTATGCCCATTTGTTTAAGCAACTATTCAGTTATAGTGACTGGTCCTTGCAGTAATGACCATTGCAGTACAGGTAGTCCTCAACTTACGACAATTGAGCCCCAAACTTATACTGCTAAGTGAGAAATCTGTTTGCCCCATTTTACGACTTTTTCTTGCCACATTTGTTAAATGAATCATTGCAGTTATTAAGTTAGCAACATGGTCGTTAAGTGATTCTGGTTTCCCCATTGACTTCGCTTGTCAGAAGGCTGCAAAAGGTGATTTAAAGGGGGACCCTGCAACAGTCATAAGTGTGAGTCAGTTGTCAAGCGCTCGAATGCAAATCACGTGACCACTGATCACGTGATGCTGCAATGGCCGTAAGTATGAAAAATGGTCATAAGCCACTTTTTTCAGTGCCGTTGTCACTTCGAATGGTCGTTAAGCGGATTGTTGTAAGTCGAGGACTGCCTGTACCTCTGAAAAGTCCCATGATAAAAATTTGGGCACTTGGTAACATGCACGTATTCACGATCGCTGCAACATCCTGGGGTCATAAGCCTGTAGAGATTCTCACTCATCCAGCTCATGGTTGTCCCAAAGGTGCTTTTTTTCAGGAGACAACTGGACTTTCTTGTTTTTTTTTTCTTTTGAAAACATTTTGTTTCTCATCCAAGCAGCTCCTTTGGGACAACCATCAGATACAGATTAACAGAGTTGGAAGGGACCTTGGAGGTCATCTAGTCCAACCCCCCCCCCCAAAAAAACAGACTCTACACCATTTCTGACAGATGGCTGTCCAGTCTCTTCTTAAAAGCCTCCAGTGATGGGGGACCCACAACTTCTGAAGGCAAGCTGGTTAATTGACCTGGATGACTGAGAATCTATCATCTGTAACTTTTAGCCATACAATTTGGGATGAACACCCTCAGAAGGGTGGTAGGAGTAGGAATAGATTTCCAGAGGAAAAATTGCAGGCCACAGGAAGCAGGAGCACCACTCAGGTGATGCTGAGGACACAAGATAAGCCTCCAAGGGCTTCAAGGACCCTCTCAAAGCATGCAAATGACCAGCTGTCTGCAAGGAGTATAAATCCTTCCATTCCCCACCATCCAAGTCAGAGCTGAAGAAGCTTCCTGGGTGGGAAGCGAAATGTCTTCAAAGAAAAACCAAGAAAGTCCACTTGCCTCCTGAAAAAGCACCCTTTGGGACAGCCTGGGCTCATGTGATCTGCAAACTCCCCAGCCGGCTTCTGACAAGCAAAGTCGATGGGGGAAGCTGGATTCGCCTAACCGCGGTGATTCACTTAACAACGGCGACAAAATAGGTCATAATATCAGGTATGACTTGCTGAATGATGCCCTCATTTGGCAATGAAAATTCCAGTCCCAATGATGGTTATAAGTTGAGGACTACCTGACTTTGGAAGAAAGGAAGAAACAGAATTCTCTCTGTTGCAGCAGACCAAATTCCAGGTTCTTATCCTCTTTATCAATGCACTCGTGCAAGGAAAATGTGCTGTTCCTCCAGAGCCCTTTTACTGTGATCAAGAAAGTCACCACAAATACAGGCTGTCCTTGACTTACAGCAGTTCATTTAGTGACCGTTCAAAGTTACAGCGGCACTGGGAAAAGGGACTTATATTTTTCACAGTTACGAACTATGAAGCATCCCTGTAATCACTGTGATCAAAATCCAGATGCTTGGGCAACTGGTTCATATTTATGACCTGTTGCAGGGTCAGGCAATCCCCTTTTGTGACCTTCTTGTTCTGACCAAGGCTTCCTAGACCGTAACTACGCAGATGCTTATTTTAAAAACAAGACTTATTTTATTGCAATGCTGGGAATTGTTTTCATTCCCAGCCAGAATTAATCTCAAACAATCCCTCAAGATAAGCACCCACCTTTCTTTTCTGTGAAGTAATGCCAATAACAGAAGTGTCAAATGAACTAGAAAAAAACAACAACAACCGAAGTACAAAGAGCTTCAAGAATGAATCTGAACCGATTGAACTACTTTGCTTCCTGCAAAGGTTTCATCATCTCTGCCTGACCTTTATACCTTATGGGAAGGGCAATCACCTCCCAGACTTACTCCCGAGTCACCCCTTTTGTTTCAGCTGCTCTCACCTTCTAGCAGCTCTGTGCACACGCGTACTGGGAACAGGCTCCCCTTGGTCCTCTGCCTCGCTGCTGCCAGACAGCGAAAGCTCCGGAGGCAGCACCCCACTCCCAGATGGTCCTGTCCCCATCTCTGCATCGGACGCAGGACCCTTGTCTAAGTCCTCTCCAGATTCCCTGACTGGTCCCTTTTCTTCCCCACTGTCTAATTCTGCTGCTGTCTGCAAAGGCTGCTGGCGAACCACAACACTTCTGACAACCAAAGTCAATGGGGAAGCCAGATTCACTTTACAACCAGATTACTAATGTTATCAACTGCAATGATTCATGTAACTGGCAAGAAAGGTCGTAAAATGGGGCAAAACTTGACTTAACAAAATGTCTTGTTTAGCAACAGGCTCAATCCTGGTCGTATGTTGAGGACTAGCTGTAACAGCTGACAAGGGAGCAGACTCCTGTCTTTTGGATCCGGAACAATATATAAGTAGCATTTTATTTTCTTCTTAATCAGCGTTGAAATATTGCAAGACAGCCAGAGATGGAATTTCACCATATGGGAAAGTAACATCAGATGCAAATTTCTCTATCACGAGACATCCAGAAAGGGTAGAAACTGAAAAGCTTTTAAAAGCTTATTCAAAAAGCTTCCTTCTAATGTCAGCTAGTATTAGTTAAATGCAATTTAAACATTCCTGTGCATAATTAAATCACCTGAAAGACAAAGGACTCTCTTTTGGAATCAATGGCATTCACCAGAGGTCCCCAAAATTGATAACTTTAAGACAGGCTTGTCCAACCTGCGGCCCATGGGCCGCATGCGGCCCAGGTCAGCTCATAATGCGGCCCAGTGCCCACCCCAACCTTCGTGCAAGAGGACAAGCCAGCGAGGAGGAGAGGCAGGCGCGAGGTGGAGCGAGGCGAGCGCCACGCCAAGCAGCAATAGAAAAGGTGGGCGCCGTCAGAGCGCTCCTCGTGCCGAGGCAGCCGCAGCCCAAGAGTCCCACCCCGCCACCTCCTGCTGTTGCTGCCGCCGCCACTGCCACCACCGGAGCTGTTGTAGCGGCTTCTGCCCCGCCGCCGCCACCACTGCTGCCGCCAGAGCTGTTGTAGCAGCTTCTGCCCCCGCCGCCGGAGCTGTTGTAGCAGCTTCTGCCCCCGCCGCTCCCGCCGCTGCTGCTGCTGCACCAAGCCTCCCGGTCCTCGCCTTCCAGTCCTGCCGCATCCAGCCAGGCCATTTGCAGGAGGAGAGGTAGGCGTGAGGTGGGCGAGCTTTCTCCACTGCCCCTCCACGTTCCTTTCTCCCTGGTTGACTATTTTTTATGATATCTTATGAAAAAAAATGTTTTCTATGGTTTTTGGGGATGATCAGGTATTGTTACTGTTATTTTATTTTATGTGCGGCCCAAACCAAATTTTCATCTTCTAATGTGGACCAGGGAAGGTGAAAGGTTGGACAAGCCTGCTTTAAGATTTGTGGACTTCCACTCCCTGAATTCTCCAGCCAGCTCAGCTCAGCTCAGCTCAGCTTGCTGGAGAATTCTGGGAGTTAAAGTCCACAAGTCTTAAAGTTGCCAAGTTTGGGGACCTCTGGCACACACAGTAGAAGACATTCAGACAGTCCTCAACTTACAACAGTACATTTAGTGCAGTGGTCACCAACCATTGGGCTGGGGACCACTGGTGGTCCGCGAGAAAATTTTGGTGGTCCGCAGAGAAAAGTCACTCCCAAAGCAATTAATCCAAGCTGCATGGGAACACAAGGCTTGCGTCGCTTGCATTGCAAACAACACGAGGTAATGAGGGGAGAGGGGAAAGGGTGGAGGGGAGAACTTGCCCCAGTCGCCTGGCCTGGCCACCAGGCTGCTTCTTTCTGCTTCTTTCTTCTTCTGCTTTTGGCTGCATGCAAGGAAAGCAGCAAAAGCCTTTCTTTCTCTCCCCCAAACTCCACCAGAAATGTGTCTTTGGGACCTTGCAAGGCGTCCCACTCCAAGAGGCTGCACTGGTGCAACAAGTCTCACAAAGACTCATTCCTGGCGGAGTTTGGGGGAGAGAAAGAAAGACTTCTGCTGCTTCTTTCCTTGCATGAAGCCAAAAGTCTCTCTCTCTTCCTCCCCTGAGAACAGAGCTGGAGATGGTATCCTGTGATCCCCAATAAAGAATGATCGATCGGTAGGAAAACGGGTTGGGGAATTTTTCTGCAGACTTTTTTGGGGGGATTTTCCCAGTCTCTGGTCTGCAGAATTTAAAATTATGAGTTTGGTGGTCCCTGAGGTCCAAAAGGTTGGTGACACCTGATTTAGTGATCGTTCAAAGTTATAGCACTGAAAAATCTGACTTATGACCATTTTTCATAGTTAGCAACCTTCGCAGCCTCGCCATGACCAGGTGATCCAAATCCAGATACTTGGCAACCGGTTCGTGTTTATGACCCTGGCGGTGTCCGGGTGTGTGTGTGTGTCATGTGAATCTCCTTTTGCCACTTTCTGACAAGCTGAGTCAGAGGAAGAAGCCAGATTCACTTAACAATCAGGTGATGAACTTCGCAACTGGAAGCGATTCACTTAACGGTGGCAAGAAAGGTCATAAAAAAATGAGGCAAACCTCACTTAAACGAAGGTCTCACTCAACAGAATGTTTCGGCTCAATTGTGGTTGTGAGTGGAGGGTTACCTGTACTTCAAGCCTGCAGAAAAATCAATCTGTCTCTGCACTTTTATCTATCTATCTATCTATCTATCTATCTATCTATCTATCAATCAATAAATCTAAATATATCTAATGCCTGGATAAGCAAGATACATTTAGTCCCAAATCAACTCCCCCCCCCCCCAAAAAAAATAGTAGTTTATCCTGGCCTACAAAGCATTACTAGTTTCTCCCAGGAGCCAGCTAATCAGCTGGCTATAACAGAGACCACTTCTCTAATTTCCCTGCTGCTAAGGGCAATGAAAAACCAGTAGCTTCTATTGGGGGGCTGGATGCAGGACTATAAAAACCTTGCTGCTTTCTCTTTCCTTTCAAGGTCCCACAGCTTAAGATCATTTGTTTCCCTCTGCAATTAGGGGGAGAGAGAGAAAGAGACAGCGGTATTACTGAAGGGAGGGGACCTTTTTTCCTTCCTATCCCCCCCCCCACCATCATCCCATGACTGCTTGAAGCCATCCTCTCTCATAATGGAAAACCAGCAATCTGTAATAGATTGTTAAGAGGGAAGAAGGCTGATTCTCTTCCCAGCAAAATTGCTCACCGCTTTTTGAAGAAAGGGGAATGAACAAATGAGCCTGTATGCCCAAATGAGACATATAAGGGACAGCCTGGTGTGTAATTAAGTGGGGGCATATAAAATACACACACACACACACACACACACCCCTACAAGCAACTTATATCACCCCCTTAACTAGAACTTACTTATAAGTAAAGATATTTGGAAATAAGGCATTGCTAGTTCAGGAACCGATTGTAAATGAAGTTCCATTTTCATACAACTATTAACCTCTGATTATTTCAGCCTTTTTTACTTCAGCAATATGATGGTAACAGGCTCACACATCTTGATTTGCAGTTGTTAGACAACTAAGAACTGGAATTTTTTTTTTTTAAAGATTGTGGGATAAGCTCCTCCCTGAATCAAACTCATTTAACATTTTTACATTTATTTCCGGGGATGTTATTCCTTAAACATTTTAGTTTTTCATTCCTGAGTTTCTAATTTTCCTTTCTAGATACTTCCTTTCAAACAATTTTTTTTAGTCTGCTTTCATCTGCCTTGATTTATGATCCAGGCCTCTTTTTCCCTCCTTTCAATTTGCCTTTAATTTCTTACTGTCTGTTAAGCTGTTTCAGTGCTGTTTATTTTGGATTTTCCTTCTCTCTTATTTCATTTTCATCTTCTTCAAAGCACCAACTTGGGTTTTGTAGTAACCATTTAGGCATCCGGCTTTACTGGTGTGCTTGGGAACACATGGTCAACATTCAATCTTACATATTAATAAGCAGAGCTACTCTGAAATATTAAGCATAGCTGGGTGGAAACATTTTTACCATCTGATAAGGGAGTATTCAACTAGTTTGAAGCAACTTATCCTACCAAATAGAAAAATCAGGAGGAAGTTGGAAAAAAAACAGGAGGGGAAACATGTTCAGAATGGACACACATCAAACTTTTGAACTGTCTGGGTGGTTTGGAAAAGAAATCATGAGATAAAGCTGTTTAAGCCTTGCACTTAAGGAACGGAGAGATCCAATTTTTGGGGGGGAAGGTCTCCTCAAAGTCAAACAATTGTCCAGCCAAGCCAGGAATGTCAACACAGATGTTCCTTAAACCATTATTTCTAGACAACTATTATGTATCTGGTAAATATGTCAAAGGAGCTAAGATGGTGGATGTAATTATGCATTAAAATTATATAAAACCAAGGGTAGTTTTTCTGCTTATAGAGTGTAGGGAGGGGCTCTTGTCTTGGGACTCCATAAATAAGGCTTGAGCAGTGGGGATAAAAAAGGGGCTTTTTCTACATGTAGACACATACTGTCCCTTGGAGTAGTAAGCAAGTAGTAAGTTATCATTTAAAGTTGGGGTGAACAATTTGCGGTCTTAGGGCTTCAGCCCATTGTAAGGCTAATTTCATATGTTATACCTTAAATTCAAACCACCCCTGGGAAGAGATGGTAGATAAAGAGCTACCTGTCTTTTTCCTGGAGAGGGGAAGGGCTCAGGTTTGGGCTCTGCCCCCACTTCCTGGCTGTTTCAGTCCCACAGGGTGTTTAACCATATGAATCTTAGAAGACTCTCAATTCTGCCACCAAAGCCTCTAGAGAAAGGGATACGCTGATACAGAAGCAAAAACACAGCCACAATGTAGCAGAAAACTATTCTTTTTGGACTTGGGACTGTGAAAATTAGCATTTTTTTAAAAAAAGAAAATGCCCCTTAGTTTTTGCACCCTTGCAATTTGTGGCAAGCTGCTCATATGAAAAGATTCCCAGTGCATCATGCCATTTTAATTTGCTTCAGTCTCAAGTGCCAGAAAGAAATCAATACAGCTGCAGCAAGGCTTTGGTGCCTATTTAACAATATCAGCAACATTAACTTAGCCATCAGGACAATGGGATGGCAGGAAGAAAGGAGAGTAACACAGCACTCCCAGTTAGCTAAATATATTGTCACACAGGACTTTAAGAGAAAATGTATGCCTACATACAAACATATTTGTTTGAAATTCACAAGGAGCCCTATGTTAAGTTACATCTACTTATTGTTAATGGATGCTGGCTGGCGTATCTGCTAATTAGATAATTCTTGCAGATAATTGTCAAAGGCTAATGAATTCATGTTGCTGGGGGAGGGGAGGAAATGGGAGAAGCTGTCGCCAAGATGGAGTCCTCATTAAGAAAAATGAATTTGGGGCCTTCAAAAGTGGCAGACATTTTTTTTTATAATTTAACTCATAAAATTCAACAGTAAGGGAACAACTCCATGGTTCAGGAGTCTTGCGTGCCCAAAGATGATTTGAAATTCTGTTTTGTACATACCAAAGATGGGGAGAAAGATTATTTCCAACTGTTTAGAAAGAAACAATAGAAAATATTTTAAGTAGGCCACTAAGTAAGTGAAGCTCATTTTTCTAGCATAGACAGCTTGCCAAGTTTCAGTTTTTTAAGATATTCTGCCTTTATAAAGCTATTTGTATACTTTTATCAAACTATTACATCTCCTGTAATAGCCAATCTGGGGAAGTCTTTTGTTTGGAAGATACTGAAAGCGATGTAGTTTTGGAAGTATTACATTATTAACTCGAGCGCTATTTATAGGAGCTGGTGTTTCATTAAATAAGTGAATATATCCTCAACTGCAAAACAGGAAAGGAAATAAGCTTTGCTGTTAAACTCTGCATTTATGTATGCATTGTGTTTCTCAGGCATGCAAAGGAGGCCCATCCTTCTGCGGAATGTGAAAAGGAGGAAAAAATGGCAAGCCGGGGCAGTTTCAAGTCCAGATAAAAAGCTTTTTTGAAGTGTGCAGAATCTCCTCAACAAAGAAGTCTGTAATTATGGCAACATGTGTCTTCAGGAGAACATTATTGTGCTACATCAGCAGCAGTTCATATGCAGCACCAATGAAATCTCAAGAATAATGGGGAGAAGGGGGGGGAAAAAACTTCAGCAAAGTTGTACAATTTGCAAAAGGAGGGACCTGATGTTTGAGAGGCAGCTTATTTAGACCTCCGGAATCTGTTCCTGGATGATGAAGACAATAATTTCCCTCCCCCCCCCTCTCTCGCACCCAAACGAGAGACACACCTTTTTTTAAGGGCCTAACCCTCAGAGGAAAATATGGCTCATTTCAAGCAGCCTTTTCAGAAAAGGACGCGACCGCAACTCTGCTTCGAGAACGTCACTGAAGGGAGGACCTGATGTACAGTGCACAAAGTAGAAGAAAGCTGACTTTTTTTTTCCTCTCAGAAAGAGGAACGTTTGGATTCCGAACAGAAAATGAAACTAAACATATGCCATTAAACCAAAAAAAAAAAAAAGCGGGGGAAAGAGGCACACACCACACACAGAGAGAAAATCGACGTGACCATTTGCTCCTCTCCTGGATTTTTCTCCCCTCCCCCTCCATGCAATGAGCCTTGCAACTCTTTAATCTGATTATGGCCTAATCCCGCCTTCTGCCCAGCTGCTCTGTCCTCGCCCTCCAAGCAAGGCCTAGTGGGGGCAGTCCAACTTCTCAGTTGCAATTCCCCCCCCCCCCGCTCCACTTTCCTCCTTTTCCGAATTTATATATACATATATATTTCTAGGATGGGTAGGTGGGTCGGGTGTGGGGGGGGCAAAGAGAATAACCCTCCAAGCCATTTCAATGCTCCTACTTTTTAGTGCAATCCAGGAGGATCCCGGTGAACCGCCTCTCCCCGCAGCTCAAGGTGACCACCAAGGTATCGTTCACCATTTGCTCCACCAGCACCGGCAGCCAGGAGCCGACCTGCAGCTCTTTCGGGTCAGTCTCCTCCATGCTTTGGCGAGAAACTCCCGGCGGCGGCGGCGAGCCTCGGTTTGCAGCTGGAGTGCGGCTGCGAGAGATCCCAGGCGGCCTTGCTTGGGCAGGCTTCCCCTCCCCCGCCGCCGCTGAAGCTGCTGGCGCTGCTCTCGGGATAGTTACACTGGCCGCTTCGATGACCTCATGGCTCCAGGCTCTCCCCCTCAACAGGGAGGATTAAGTAGGTGCGTTGACGTCACAATGCTTCCCTCCCGGGAACGTTCCACAGCGGAATCCTGAAACAATGGGCGACATTAGGGTACTTAAGGAACGAGAAAGGTGTTTGGATTCTCTCTCTCTCCTCCCCCACCCCCCAGTCCTCCTCCAAGCGAGTTACCCTTTTGGGAACGAGCTTTCCCGTCTGCCCCACACTGGAGCGCATTAGAAGCATCACGCTTACGCCCGCAGGAGAGGGAGTCAAGGGATTATCCAGGCTAAACTGCTTCCGTCCCGGTGCTATGGCTTGACGATCCCAGCGCAGCGTAGATTAAAATTCTGGCCATGCTGTTGTCTTAAAAGCAGGCGGGGGTGCCTTCTTTTCCCCTCCCGCTGCAAAGGAGGCACGTTACCTGGAGTGAGTGGGTGAAACGCACGCGCCACTCGGGTTTCTAGCGACCCATCCCAAGTAAAGTAAAAGGTGGGCTTCTTCCGTCACGTGGCCCCGATGGTGGCTACTGGGCAAGCCATCTTTCTGGGCTTGCCAGCAAAACAAAGGTTAGCCCTGGGATTCCCACGGCCGGTCCGAGTCTATTTTGTTTCAGCCAAATCTGGAGTGGGTCGATTTTAACACTTCCTCTGTGTGTGTGTGTGTGTGTGTGTGTGTGTGTGTGTTTCTGGATATGTGTGTCACGTGTATGCCAGTACAGTATGTATTTGGAAGGAAATCAGTGAATTTTGCTTCCAAGGAAGTATGCACTGGATCGTAGCTATGAATAGCTTTATTCTACTTACTCCAAAAGAGTTCAGTTAATTTCCATGCTCCTTAGGGTGACCTGACCAAAGAAAAGGGATTTTTTTTTCCAAAACTCAGCACATTCACAAGCAAATGTGCTTGTGCCCTGTCAGAGCCAGCGTCCAAAAGGCCAGATATTTCCTTTCAAAGTGAATGTTGGGATACTAAACTCTCAGCTCCTGCTAATAAACTTGATTGTTGTTTTAAGAGAGAGGTTTCTCTTGCTTTAGGACCCCTTTTTTAAAAAAAGAGTCTGAGGGGAAAACAATGCTACAGGAGGCCATCGTCCTTAATTTCTGTAAAAAATTTCAGACAAGCTGTGTTTCATCTCATAAATAAGCTGTTCCCAATTACTTTATCATCCTCAAATAAAATATGTGAACAACTCTATACTTGGAAATCAACATTAAGGAACAGTGATATTTCTTTTTGTGCCATATAATTCACAACTGACTAATGAGCAGTTGTCTCTCCAGATCTATGTTCCATTGTGTTCGATTGTATATATCTTTGTCCTATAATATTCAATAAGTTTCTTAATAAATACATTTCAGTAAGGTTGATTAGATTTGTAATGCTTACAGGAAATATATCAGTACCGTTCTATGAATGCTTACTTGACCATATATCTTACATTGCTCAGTCCTATAGTATTCAGTAAGCTTCACTATAAATACATTTAAATGTGCAGCTAGACACAGTGGGGGCGTGCATAAGCGCACCAACGTGCCTACCGTCCCTGCCCTATTGTTTCTCTTCTTTTTCTTATATGTACCCATTTCATGTATTCATAAGTATGTATATACTTATACCTATTTTCTTGTAAGCAATTGACAAAACAAATAAATAAAATAAAAATAAAACAGTAAGCAATTGATTTCCAGGTATTTTTTCTTCTATAAATTCAGTTTCAAAGCAGACATTCTGAAGAAGCAGATAGTAACATAATCCTGACTGTCCAGAGGGCAATCCAGTAATTTGCATCTTAAATGAATATTAGGTCCTACTGAGTTCTGAAGGACCTACTGCTAAAAATAGTTCTGCATTTTTATTTCTAAAGTCTCTGTATAGATCTTGCCATTACAAAGAGATCTTTCTAGAATTGGAAAGGATGCATGAGAAGTACTGTATTTGATTTGATTTTAACACTGCAAGAACAGTTGATCATGTCTTTGGGGTCAGTGGCAGTTGTTTGTAGGGACTCTGACTTGGGTTACATAATCTTAGAAGTGCAGAATTGGAAAAAGTTACAAGGATCAACTTGTCCACCACCTCTGTGGAATATGAAGGAAGATCGATTAAATCATCCACAAGAGGTGGCCTTTCCATTGTTTCTTCAAAATTTCCAGAATTGGATTGTTCACAACCTCTATAGATCGGTCCTTTGTAGGAAGCTTTTACCATCGACGTATTCAAATTGTTTCCTCGTGAAGAATGCTTAGCAATAGAGTGATTCCAAAGGTGGCTTTGTAACATTTTCAAGTATTCCTACATGACTCTGGACTTTGGGATTTGTTGTGATTTATAGGTTTGCTTCAGTAAGTGGCAATAATAGGATTTATGTTGACCTCGCTTCACTATCATTTTCAATGAGGAGAAAAGTTTGTATGTGTGGGTGAGGGCAGTATTGTAGTATAGCAGTAAGTGTTCAAGAAAAATACTCAGACAGCCTTGTCTCCATAAATCACTTAGAAGTAGGATTAAACCATTAAAGCGATCATTCTTCTTCCATAACATTATAAAGTAAATGTATAAGATAAAAAGATTGCAATGTAGCAGCATTTTAACTTGAATGTTATAATCAGTGGATGAAAAAATTAAAACTAATGGATGGATCCTTTTTCTACACCTTGTATGGTAATATAATATAAAAATAGGTAGAAGTGGGCATGTTTCTTCACTACACCAATGAAGGGTTAAGTTTTTCCTAGAGACACTAACATTTTTGCTTGAGTTTTGGAGAAGGATCCAAGTCTTTCTTAGAAGTGAATGACATGGAATCACATGATCTACTGTAGGATTATTTTGTCAGGCCTAAACACGGTGCCACAAAGAAGGGAGGGGAGCTTCCCCCCCTTACAATCAAAAGAGGTCCAAGGTCACCAATCTTTTCCTGCTTCTGCCAGTCTTGAATTAGCTCTTCAGATATAAATCTACAATACTGCCAAAATCCTGTTCACTCTTGCAATATTTAATCAAATTTATCAGATGAGGGGCAATGAAGTAGATGAAAAACTTTATGGACATGTAGCATTTTACCTGCAGCATATGTACAACTCCATATTTAAGAAAGATCTAAAGGATATTATTAAATGCAAGCAATTTTTAAAAAGGAAATATTTTGTTATCTTTAAAGCAATCTCACTACCCTGAACACATTTGTTCAAAACACAAACTGATCATTATAAAGCAGAAATTGGAAAAAGCAAAAGGCATAAGAACCATCACATTTCAATTTTGACAGAATCAATATAATTATTTGTAGATTTCTTACGATTTAAAAAAATTGCATTGTATTTCTTATATTGAGTATTCATCAGTCTACTTTTAGCTTTAAGGTGTTATAATACAGTGAAGCAAATCTTAGAAACCAGTTAAATACAGTGTAGAATGTTTCATTTTATTTGAAACATCTGTAGAGGCTTTTCTTTCTTCAATCTTTCCCCCCTTAAATCTCTATCCTCCACATATATTTTACAAAACCAAGCCAAGCCACTGCTTGCTGAAACCAGATAACCCTTGCACTCCCATATTGCATTTTAGATCACACTTTAGTAAGTGTGACCGCTATAGTCCCTGTATTTTCTGTCGGTTTTTTTTTTCTTAGTGGGTTCTTCAAACTGTAACATCTCTTTAACTCCAGCCTGCAAATGGGAGGATATTGATAGTCTGGAGGCTTAATTTTTTGTTTTATTCTTATAGCAGGGGAGGAAGGGCGGGAGGTAGCTTTGCTTCATTCATTCTTGTGCAAGGACTCCTACATGGTTCCACAGCCAGGCTATAAATTAAAACCAAAGAAAAAGAAAAACAGCACCAAGGATGCATTCCAAAAAGACGGGGGAAGAAAACAAAGAAGCAAACGCACCACCCCAACCAATATATAACCCTCGCGAATGAGAAGCAAGTCGGAAGAACAGAAACAACAAGGAGGAAAGTGGGGGGGCGGGAGTCTGTGGCTCGCATTACCTGATCACTGTCTTTCTCCGGACCTTTTAACCATGGCAATGTTTGACAATTCACCGAGGTTACTATGCCTGGCTGATCGTTTCCATCATGCGCCGCCTAGCGGTCGCTCGCGGCATTCCCGTCTTGGAGTCGCCTCCTTTTGCAAGCTGCTTGGAGCCGAAGCTGACAAGCTTGAAAAAGCAACCTCAGATAGCAGGGGCATCAGTCACCTTAAACCTAAGGCACATTCCAGATCTCCTGGGATACTCCTAAACACATTCTCGAAAGGGGTAGGCGGCAGTCTCGCCGGCTGCAGCGTTTGAATGAAACATTGTAAAACGACAGCCGGCCCTTCAAATCCTTGTGGATTCAGACGATAAGGCTTAAGCGTATCCTGAAGGATTTGCTCAAGTCATGGAAAAGCTCTGAACCAGCCTCCCACTCGCTGCCGAAGTCGCTCCATCCCCTCAGGTTTCTTTTATAGTGATCATAACTTAAATCAATAAATAAAAAAGTATTCAAAAGTCTTTCATTCCCTCTGCCCCAACAATTCCTTTCTTTTTAAAGTAGTTCCATTAAACGTTGCAGTTAAAAAAGACAACACAATGTAAAACCAAGAAAAAATAGAAAGTGAGGAAAGAAAAAAATAAGGGGAAATGCTTTAGAAATGTATAAAGAAATGGCTTCCCTCTTCACTACAAGTATAAACAATTTTAGTAACATCACTCATCAGAAAACAAATAATCTTCCCATATCCTATTTATCTAAACAAATCCTTAATATCTTAACCAAAGTAGATTAATCAACCAAAGTAGATTAAATATTACCAGAGATAATGTATCTATCTTAACCTTGATCAAATAAACCTACTTTATATTCCTTTTTTTTTTACTTTTAACCATGTTAACCTTTTAATCCTTTGAAATACTGTCCTAGAATTTGATTTATTTTCATTTTTCTTTGTCCCTTTTCATAAAATTCTTTCAAACTCTCTCTCTTGTAAATTTACCAATATAGGAAAGTTGTCCAGGTCACTCCTTTGGTTTGTTATTTATTTATTTTAATTATTAAGACATCAGTGGTTTCAATAAAGAAGAATCTTTGTAACTCAGGGTTGAAATGCGGGGTCCTTGGTGCTCTCTGATCTTGGTTGTTTTCTTGCAGTTTCATTGCCCAATCTAGCTAACATCATCAATAATGTTACCTAGTTTGAGTAATGACATATCTGCAAGAAAACAACCAAGCTCAAAGAGCACCAAGGACCCCTCATTTCAACCCTGAATTACTAAGATTCTCCCTTTATTGAAACTAGGTGATGTCTTAATAATACTTTTCCCTTTTCGAAGTGCATGCATTCCTGAAATCTTAATTTGGATCCCAGATTAACAACTCCTGAGATGGATGCTTGAGACAAAGAGAAGGTGGACTTTATGGGGCCCTCTTGATTATGAGGTATTTCAAGACCAAGAAAACAGATACCCATTTTTAAAAATCAGCAAATATTCCAGATTGGACAGTGAAAATTACTTTGGAATAACTTTTGGGAATCTCCTTTAGTCTGAGCTAAGGCAAATGCAACTTGATTTAAGGTTTCGTAGTTGTGCCATCTTGATTATGTAATATTATTCTGGTGAGACCAGTATTAGTTCTATGATTCGGGAACATTGCAGAGGCCTTTTAATCTTTTAAGTAAATTGTACCTTGCATTGGTTTATTTATTTATTTGCAGATAATCTGTAAGACACTTTCTGGCTCTTGAAGACTAATCATGATAGAATCTGGCATATGTCAATCAGAAGCAATTCACAAGTGAAAGATTACTAACAGTAAGGTCCTGTTCCTTGTTCTCTTAAGCTAATTAAATTCCTCAGCCTCTCCAAGAGCCAAAACAGTTCTAGATTTCCCCCTGTGAATTTAGATCTGTAGGAAAGTATCTTTAAAATCACCAAAAATATTTATATTCTTCTGCCTCCAGAGATGGATCATAATATTCATCTCCTACTCATTAGTCTATTACAAATTCATCTGGAGATTTGTTCATGTATGTAGTAATTTAGGCTTACACATAAATATTGATCTGTTGTCCCAACAAATTCTTCCACCCATTTATTGCTTTCATTAATCCAGTGCAGAAAATGAGATTATGTGTGTGTCTTAACATGTATTGGGCTAATCATAATCTGAGCTAATTCATTATTAATGTAGCCATCAGATCATAGACCGCACTTTAGTATTTGGCTTTTCATAGGCTGTTTGGATAAGCAGATAGTGCACTTATATATGCATGTGGGAAGTATGGATCACACATTGGATATATGTAAAGAGTCACCAAGGTTGATATTAGTATGTATGTATCTCAGGCATGGAAATGAAGAATATGCTTCAACCACTGATGGTTGTATCAGGGACAATAGGTACATAGGAAAGCACCATTTAGGAACTATATTTAGATACCATAGAGGAAGAATTGTTCTAATTCTAGCTTAGTGTAAATAAGCACCTTTGTCCTTTGCTCAAACTCTGGCTTAGGATTTTGTGGTTTTGATATTATATTGAATCAGAGATGAGTAGCCTTTAGACCAGCATTTCTCAACCTCAGCCATTTTATGAGGTATGGACTTCAACTCCCAGAATTCCCCAGCCAGGCTAGCAATTCCCCATGCTGGCTGGGGAATTCTGGGAATTGAAGTCTATACCTCATAAAATGGCTAAGGTTGAGGAACACTGCTTTAGACGTTCAGACATTGTCCTAGTTCAATCCTGTGTTAGTGTAAGGGATGGTCCGGGATATTGGAATTATCATCCAGAAACATGTGGCTGGCTAAAAGCTGGCTAGCCCTGCAAAAGTTATAGATGAATATTTGGTGGTTTGTTCAGCTGTTTCCACCAACGATATGAGCCAAAGGGAGACAACTGAATAGCACAGCATAAAGTCATTCCTTGTTTATGCTAAGACAAAATTCACCGTGATGCCTGAATCGAACCTTTATCACTTGTGAGATAATGTTCTGCAGCAAGTATCCAAGCAGAGCATGGCATGTATATGCAAAATGAGTTGTGTAGACACCTAAGCTATTATATGGGAAGTGGCAGAGTAACTTGACCTTTGATACCTTAGAAAAGTACAATCCAGTAAAAATGGTAACACCCAATCACCTGGCATTGTCTTTGTCACCCCCATTAGGTTTAACTGAATAGAAATTGAGCAAAAGTGAAACTGTGATCTTACTCAGCCACTAGAGTTCACTGAAATTCATCAGGGCTGAGTATATGGGAAATTCCTGGTGGATTTTGCCTGCTAGAGTCAGGCCTTTTTGTTCAGAGGAACGTGAGTCATTTAGCCTGGCTGAGTCATTCAGTCACACCTTGTTTTCCCTTGCCTAAATGGGATAACATTCCTTGCGAGTCAGTCCATGTTGCTGCATAGTTACTTGGTATGTGGCGTGTAGTTAACACAAACGGTCTCTCCTGGTTGCTGTGCAGCAGCAGACTTTAATAGAGCTCCATAGTAGCAGAAAACAAGGCAACAAGCTTGAAGAACAGTGCATTTCACACTGAGTGACTTAGAAAGTAGAGTTATGGCTTCCAGTGTTCCTAAGATACCATTCAAGAGGTTTGGAAAATGTGACTTAAGCCCAATGATCTTCTAAAATCTGCATCATGTTTGATCCTCTTTCTTGGGTTCGGTGTAGATAACACTAGATAACACAACTCCACTGAAAGACAGAAGTCTCTTGTGTTATTTCATCTCTCCTAGCTTCTTGGATAATCAAGAAGCTCTATTAGATCCATGATCCAGATAATCTGCATAAGTGATCCAGCAGCTTGTCTGGTTATATTTTAAGTTACTACTGAGGCTTTAGGCCAGAGGTGTTAAACTCAATTGAGGGCCGCATCAAGGTTGTGTTTGACCTCAGGGTGTCGGGGTGTGTGTGTGCCTGTGGGGGGCGGGCCTGAGCGCTCTGCCAATGAAAATGGACTCCCAAGCTCTGTTTTTGGCTGGGACAGTCTCCTGCAACACTCTGCCAGTGAAAATGGGACTTGGGAGGTCCCTCAAGCTCTGTTTCCACTGGCAGAGGCACTGTGGGCCGGTCCTTCACTGTTTCCAGGATGACCCCGCAGGCCAGATCTAAGCATCCCGCAGGCCGGATCTGGCCCACGGGCCTTGAGTTTGACAGGCCTGCTTTAGCCAAACCATGGTGCCAGGGCCCAAGCTCCTTCTGAAACCTACCAGTTGCCCTGGCTGGGCTGATCTGACCATGTCAAGGAATTGATGTAAATTTCCCCCTGCCCAGATCCCCGTGCCACTTCCCCCGGGACAGACCAGATCTAATGAATGTGTGATTTCTCTTTGGAGTTAGGCCATTAATTATTGTGTCAGGGACATGTGGCCACGAACTCTCAACCCACTTCTGACCCTGAGCTCAAGGAAGGTAGGTTGAAGGGACAAGCACCGTGGCGTGGGGAGCTCCACCGCCAACTCAGCCAGAGAACCAATGAGCTTAAGCAGGAATGCAGGAAAGGAAAGGAAGCAAGCAGTACTGTAGTCTTAATCTATTGAAATCAAAATATTTATTCTGCTTTAACTGTGGCTAGCGTTTTAACCATTTATTTTTTTCTGGTATATACTTTTTATTGTTTTTTTTAACCATAAATGTTGTGATATGTTCCATCCACCCTTTTCTGAACAGTGAGACCTTCCAGGATTCTGAGTGACTTTCAAGCAAGTAAAAATATTAGGCTGGCTGATGGGTGTTCAGTTAGAATATAAGTGGAGATATGCCAAGATAAGTTATATAACTTTGTGCCAAATCTCCAGCAAGATATACCACTCCCGAGTGTCACTTCTTCTATTTTTTTCTGCTGCTTCCTCTGATATTTTCTTTTCTTTCTTTCAACTCCTTCCCCCCTCTTATCTAAATCCTCCTTTCAATAACTAGGAAGGAAAGTGCATCGCCTTAATTTCTGATAGGAAATTTCTTTTATAGGAAACAATTCACAGGTACCCTGGATTAGCAGGGAAATATAAATATTATTGTGTCCATCTGTTTGGGACTGGGCTTTGTTTAGGTAGAGCTACACATAGCAACCAAACAGTATTTTAAAAGGTCCATTCCAGACATCAATTATTTCTGATTGGCTTTCCTGTGAAGCATATCAGCCATGTTGTTTTTTTATATACTGCATTTTTTGTCAAAAAGAAAAAAAGGGAAGCAGTGCTATAGTTTAAATGGCTCCTTTCCAATCAAAACTACATTTCTAGGCATTCTACCTGCCCCTATCTTCCTTTTCTTCCCAGTTCCCTCCTCCTGTTCTCCCTGTCATTCATTCATTCATTCATTCATTCATTCATTCACATTCATTATAAATATTGCCACCTAACCAAGCCGTTCCAACTAACATGCAATAAAATATACTTCTACACAGCCACTGGAGTGGAAACGGAGGTGCTATTCAGCAGGTTCTGAGCAGTTCTGAAGAACTGGTAGTGGAAATTTTGAGTAACACCTAGGGCTTAACACCTAGATTAATACTAGACCAACAACAAGTAGTAAACAATATCCCAATTAAGGAACTACCAACTCAGACAAATAAGCTAACAGTAAACAACAGTCTAAACAAGGAACCATCAAGAACACTCCCACCAACACTGACAGGGCAAGCCACATATGAGAAAAAAAGAGCAAACTCCACTCCCTTCTAGCACTGTTGAGGTTATCTAGTTTGGTAATGAAACAACTGCAAGAAAATAACCAAGGTCAGAGAATACCAAAGTCCCCATGTGTTGGAATGTTTGAAGAGAATGGAATACCAAAAACAAGGAGTCTAAATTCAGTTATTTATTTTTATTTATTATGACAATTGGCTGCCCATCTCAGGTCCAACAATTCTGGGCAGCTTACAACATAAATTGATAATATGGCTTGATTGGAATTCAGTGGAAGAGATTGCATCGAAACGGAACTTTGGGGAAAACCAGGAAGTTTCAAACAACTTTTATCATCGTTTTGGATTCGAATGAGAAACGATTGAGGAGGCCAAGAGAACAAATTGCTAAAATTATTCAGCTGTAAAAGAATCAGGCCATGAATCAGGTTTTCTATCTCAAAACTGGCCAAACTGCCTCCTAAACTGGAAATTGCAATAACCCTACCATGCAATGGATGGATTCATAGTGAGTTTATCTTCCACACAAGCCCTCCAGTAACCACTTAAGATATAAACAGTTGATATTTTGAAAATAAAAGGGAGAAATAGCCAATGAAGAGGCAGGAGAAACCGGATGAAAAAACAATTTCTACTTGGTCCATGTTGAATTTTAGGTGGTGTGATAATACTGAAATTGAGATCCCTGCAAGGCACTCTGACAAAGAGCTACAGACAAAGTATGCACCATGGTGTTGTTGGCATAAATTTGATACTGAAATGGAAAAGTTGAAATTCAAGAACCAAGGGGGTGAGTATAAAGAGTGAAAGGGTGAATGAAATCCTAAGGAGCACCAACAGATAACAAAGAAGGAATAGAAATTCAAATCAGCAAAAAAGTAGGTAAGACGGAAATCAGGAAAGCACTAGCACCAAGGGTGAGTTATTTTGTAGCTATTTTTGACCTTGGGTTGGTTATTATTATTATTATGTTTGGTCATGAGCTGGTCAGAATTGGGTGGAGTTGGGCAGCATACAAATTGAACAAATAGCAATAGCACTTAAACTTATATCTGCTTCACAGTGCTTTACAGCCTTCTCTAAGCAGTTTACAGAGTCTGTATATTGCCTCCAACATTGTAGGTCCTCATTTTACTGCCCTCAGAAGGATGGAAAGCTGAGTCAACCTTGAGCCGGTCAGGATCGAACTCCTCGCAGTCGGCAGAATTAGCCTGCAATACTGCATTCTATCCATCACTCGTGGCTACCAATGGTTCTTCTAAATAAATGTGAGACCTCAAAATTTGGTGGCCCCCAGTGGTGGTATTTGACTGGTTCTGCCCGGTTCTGGAGAGCCGGTAGGAGCGATGAGCAGCAGAGACCTAATGGGTTCTCTCCACTGCTCTGCTGGCTCTACTGTTGGGCCCGCATGCCCGGGCTCCCCTACTCACCTTTATCCGTTGAATTTGAAGCACAGCTGCTTTGTGCAGAACAGAATAGTGCCGTGCGGCAGCTGCTGAAGCGACCGGGATCCTGGAGCCTTGCAGGAAGTGAGTTAGAACACCTCTGTGCCTGCGCAAAGTGCGCATTTAGCATGCGCATGCACGCCAAGTGTGTGCACGTGCGCAAAGCATGCCCACCAAGCCACGCCCACCGAACCAATGGCAACAATATCTGAATATCACCACTGGTAGCCCCATGTATAAAAAGATCTCAAAGAGCAAGAAAATGACAAATAATTGACAGAGGCTACCAAAAGATCATTTAAAACAAAGCATACAGATTTCGTATGGGCCATATGAAAACGTTGTCATCGGAGCAAAGTTGCAAGAGAAGGAAAACATTTTGCAAAGGGACCTCTATTGACATGTAGCAATTGTACATCTTTCTGATATATTGGACTGCCTCTACATTGGGCTGCCCTTGAAAAGCATCCGGAAGCTCCAGTTAGTTCAAAATGCAGCAGCCCGCATG
This sequence comes from Pseudonaja textilis, assembly GCF_049901715.1. Taxonomy (NCBI): domain Eukaryota; kingdom Metazoa; phylum Chordata; class Lepidosauria; order Squamata; family Elapidae; genus Pseudonaja; species Pseudonaja textilis. The sequence continues at coordinate 29,473,161 of NC_141993.1, forward strand.
GTTTTGTGCAGACCTTAATGTGGACATGTGTAACCTCTCCTGCGGGAGCTGCATTGGTTGTTGATTTGCTTCCGGATACAATTCAAGGTGCTGGTAATCACCTTTAAAGCCCTTTATGGCTTGGGACCAGGTTATCCGAGGGACAGGTCACATCAACCCGACCCAGTAGAGTGGGGAGACAAGGAAAGTTGCAGGTCCCATTCTCTACGGAGGAACATCTAGTGGAGGTACATCTGGTGGGAAGAAATTGTTTTTTCATCCAGAAGAAGAGCCTTTTCTGTGGTGGCTCCCTCCCTTCGGAATATCATCCCTTCAGAAATTAGGCTGGTCCCCACTGACACTCTTTTGTAAGGCTCTGAAGACTTGGTTTTGCCAGCAGACCTGAGGAACTCAGAGTGGGATGGAACCCACCAAATGGTTTATTTGACTGGCTATTTTTTTTTAAATTTTTCTCTATACTGTGTTTTTATTTTTTGAAAGCACCTAGAGATGCTGTGAGTGAGTAAGTGGCCATATAAATGTTCTAAATAAATAAACTGCCTGCCATTAAATGTATGAGGAAAATGCTCAGATTGGCACTCATAAGCCCAAAATGAAGGAGCTATAGCAATCCTCATTTCTTGCTGTTGCAGAATTGTTCTGACCTTTGTATACCAGAGAATTCTGAGCTATCTAAGATGGAGGTGATGGTCTATATTTTGTATAGTATTTCCTTTAAATAAGTTGGAGGCTGGACATACATAAGGGTTTTGGTTGTCAAGTTTTTTATTTTATAAACATAAAATTGATTTTGGCATTGCTAAACCAAGCCGGGTCTTAATGCTGAGAGGCACTAATCAATTTATGCTCCAAGCTTCTATTGAAGGATCTGGCATTTTACCTTTTGATGAGACATGAAGATGGGACGATCAACCTGGATGGTACCACATCCATTTTTGGTAACCTCTTCATCCTATAATCATGACTGCCAAAATCAGTGCTGGCATTTTTAAAGCAAGGAAGAAAGATTTTTCTAAAATCTAGACGAAAACCAAAACAATTCAACCCAATTCACAGAGCTGGCACAGGGCCCTTACTTAACATTATTGCATCTTCTACGGCAGCCCTCCCTCCTGACACTTTGAATCAGGGTCTCCAACCTTGGCAACTTTAAAAGCCAGCTTGCTGGCTGGGGAATTCTGGGAGTTGAAATCAACCAGGCTTAAAGTTGCCAAGGTTGGAGACCCCTGAATGACCTAGGAAATGTTTTATAATCAGTGGAGTAATTGAGTAGTTTTACATCGTGGGTAACAGTTTTATGACACATATCCTGTATCAGTTATTATGTAAGCTACTCCAAATTGAGGTAGGCCAGCCCTGCTGCATTTTGGAAGTGCCTTTTGAACACAAGAATCATTCTACAAAATTTCTGCTTCAACACTGATAATAACAACACTGCTCACACAGGAGAGAAGAATGAAACAGCAGATGATGGATGAAATGAGTAACATCTTATATGTGTGGGTTGAGATATGAGGTGTATTGTGTGAAACAGAGCACCATGTAACACTCACATACTGAGTGTGGAACAAGGACAGTCCAGGAAGGCTTTGCAATAAACCAATGAAACTGAACAAGCCACGTTAACTCCATTCTGAAGATGGCTAGTCAGTGCTAATCATACATTTTTCTGAAGTTAGGAATAAAGGGTAATTCCTGTTCCTGCTTGTCCAGCTGTTCTGAACATTAAGAAAAGCCGCCCCCCTCAATTTCAGTGTTATCTCTCACTTTCATTCTGTGGATAGACTACAACCGCAGATGGCCAGTGTTAGTCCCACCATAATGCAAGCCTGCTAGAAAGTGCATTTCATCTGAAAATGTTATTTTGCCCCAAGCCAAGCACTAATCAGAGACAGGACTCGGAAACAGAGAAGAAACACCAGCTGTTTATTGTATCAAGAGAAATACAGCTGGTACAGTCACATCCTGTCTTTAACAGATTGTTTAAATCTAAGGAGGCTGAGTTATATGATGAGTGGGCGGTTACATAAATCAAGTAAAGAAATACCTAAAGCTCAGATCAGTTTCTTTACTCTTGACCTCTTTGCTACTGATTTCTTGGTATTTAAATAAAACGTCTACATTCCTTAATGATTCCAAACATCGTACATGGAGACATTAGCAATGGTTCTCTGTTGAAGTTATTTGTGTAATATGATCAAATGCATTTGATGAATAATTGCTTCAGGGAGATTTGTTTTCTAGCCATAGCTCCTCAAGTTCAATGTGTAGCTTTCTATCAGAGCCTTGACATTTCCATAATAACAAAATCCTTGAGGATCCAAGTTGAGATAAAAGTTTTGTCACTTTTGAGGGCAAAAAAATAAAATGTGATATATGGTTAGAAACTTTAAAGCCAAACATTATCTTAACCTGGAAAACAGGCCTCTCAGCTAAGGCACTTAGATGCTAATGAAATCCTGTTAATCAGGGTTTTTTTTTTTGGGGGGGGGAAATCATTGGTTTAGGGGCAATGAAATGCCAATTTGATCACCTCCCATTCTCAAAAACCTTCATCAGGAAGGGCTGTTATTTGGCTCCTGAGGTTACTATACCAGAATTAGCACAATAGGCAATTACATAAAAAACTTTCCTACTTCTGCTAAGACTCATTAATACAGACTAAGTTATGAAACATATCTTCACAAAAGAATTCTGAGAAGATAGAAAAAAACAGAATGCAACCACGCTGTCCTTAAACCCACACTTCAACTATGGTATAAGGTATTCCAAAGCCTTAGGATATATACTGATTTGTAACTTTATGAAGTAAAGACATAAACAATGAAGAGGGAATACATAGTTTTATAAAATCTTTTTAAAAAAACAGATTCCCTGAAAAACAACTAGTGAGAGGCTGCTGCATGAGAGACAGTCTTTCATCCACTTAAAATGTCATTTTAGAAAATATATTTGTAGGTAGGAGATTATCTGCTGTAGGAAGCAGCTCGCCTGTAAAAGCGGTGAAACGATACTCCTTGTGAAGGTCCTTCTTCAATTCACCAAGCGCCGCCTCCAAATGCTGAACCTGTGGCGGCAAAGATTCAGATATGAATAAACAACCTGTACACAACACCTAATGATCAAATTAACATAACGTGACCATCTTATTTTCGGTTGTGCCTCAAACAATACTACACAGTTGCACACTTGGATCTCTCTGCCATTCTCATGTCAGTGTGAAATAATGGACTCTGTGTTGCCTTTGGCCAAGAAAGCTTCAATTATGAATTCTGCTCAGTATTGTCGCTAATATATATTCTTCTGCTTACTTAAACCACTGTGTATCTAGACCTCATGGAATGCAGCATGTCTTTAGTCTTGGGTGAAGAAATAATAAAATGCAAAAATTAAGAGCTGCCCCACACTTCCCACTTGCCCCGACATGAAGATAACCACTAACTGTTGAGAACACAAATACACAATGTGCCCAACCCATCCTGACCCACCACAAAGGCAGCCTCCCCTTGTTACTTCTCCTACAACTTAAATTATAATGTATTTCCATTTCTCTGTTGGCACAAGTATGCCAAGTCAGATGTTCCTGTATCCTCTGGATCTCTAACCACCAATTTTCTTTTCAGTTGGGTAGAATAATGGGCACCGGTATACCTCTGGACATGACTTTGGCTCTGCAGTCTTAAAACTTCGAGGTGCAGTATTGTGACGGCTCCCCTGCAGGACAGGGGCACACACCTCCTAGTTGTCTTCAGCACTGCAATGCCAAATATGTAGTAGAGGTGCATTTTAAACATATCTGTGGTGCTGGAATTGTCTTTAGACCTTCTCTCTACCTCCCTGCCCCACCCCAGATTTCAGGAATATTTTTTTTAAAGCTACAATATATTTTAAGCTGCCAGAAAAGGCTCTGGTCTCTCCTCCAAGTGTATGTATAAGGACAGGAACACTGCCTCTGGCTTCACAAGGCAGCCAGGAGAGTCGCTGTGAAGCCTGCAGTCCCGCAGGAAAGAGTGAGAAAGCTTATTTCAGCTCCTGTTTTCTTCCTGTTTCAAAGTCATCAGTGGCAGGGAGGGGGAGAAAAAGGGATGACAACATATCTTCTCCCCTGTTTTTGTTGTTGCGGGTTGAAGGAGAAGCAGGAAAGAGATAGTGGGAAGCAACGAGGACTGGTTCCCTTGGTGTGAATTCATTGGTCTTGTTAGATTGAAGAAAACCAATGAATCCTCTGCTGCTTAGGACTGGAACTAAAGGAGGCTTTCCCAGACCATCTCTTCTCTGCTCTGAACACTCATGTGGTCAAAAGCCCTATTCTGTTTCATTGCCAAGGCAGAAGAGAGGCCCAAAGTACCGTCAGGACATTGCTGAGTACTTTTGAGCAGGCTACTATCCTGGATAATTTTACAGGACAGCCCTGCATGTAGTAATGGCCATTATTGCTTTAATTGTATCACCATGGGTTTCAAAAATTCCATGGTAAATAAAATTAATCATAGGTTTAAACTCTAGCAAAGATAGGATATTTATATTTATTGGGGCAAATTCCAGAATATGGGTGCCACAACCAAATATGGGGAAGTTACTTTACATTCCAATGCCAACTTTCCTAGAAATAAATCCCACTGGACATTTTAATATCTGGGATTGTGCAGTTAAGTTTCTTTCAGCAAGAACCGATTGGATTCCAGTAACAGCAATTATCATACTTCTACTATAGCTCAACTTTTTTCATTTTACTTGAATGAAACTCTCACTGGGTTCCACAGGATATATTTCCATATTAAAGTGCATTTGATCAAAATTTAGCATATTTTTAGGATAGGCTAAAATCCTAAATTTGCAGAGCCATATTTCAGTGACAAAACTGGTTTTACTTCTGGCATTTCTTGACGGGGCTGAAAAAAATCTAGCCTACTGCTAGTAGTCAGTTGATAATACTAGGTTTAGTTGGCTAATGATCTAAATCGAAGACAATCATTCTATGTTATATAATGAAACTACTGTATATTTATATGAAATTATTATTCTTAACCCCCTATAGGTAATCCTTGCTTAATGACTGGTCAATGGCTGTACCTCCCTGAAGTCATGCCATTGCATGTTGGTCATTTAGCGACCAGCTCAGGTTTATGGCTGATTGCGCATTCTGCAGTCACGTGACCATGATTTTTAGTGGTTTTTGAATTTACTTCCAGTTTTTGCCAAAAAATTCCCATTTGGGAAACAGGTTCGCTTAGAGACCATGGTGTTCATTTAGTGGCTGGTGCAAAGAAGGTAATAAAACCAGGCATAATTATGTGGTGACCTGTTTAACGACCATCATGAATTATGACCATAACTCCAGGTTCAATTCCAGTCATAAGTTGAGTGCTGTCTGTACCATATGCTTTTTTAATACTGAAGAACATTTTTTTAAATCAACCAATTGAGCAGTGAGAAGAAACTTACTTTTTTCTTTTTCCACACGTCAATAGCAAATCACAAGACCATCTTACAAATCTTGAATGAAAACAAGCCTTAAAGCGCGTTTTAAAACGGATTTTTCATTCGGTTTTATATATAGGAGAATCTTAATACTTTGAACCGTATCAAGTTTCACATGCTACAGGCAATCCTTGATTTACGACCACAATTGGACCAGAATTTCTGTTGCTAAGCAAGATGCTTGTTAAATGAGTCGCACTTGATTTTACAACCTTTATGGCCACAATCGTTCAGTGAATCATATGGTTGTTAAGCAAGTCCAATTTCCCCAATTGACTTTGCCTGTTGGAAGCCATCTGGGAAAGCTGCGAATGGCCCTGGGGCCACTACAACGGTTGTAGATGTATTTCAGTTGCCAAGCCCCCAAATTTTGATCACATGATTGTGGAGATGCTGCAAAGGTCGTAAGTGTGAGGACTGGTCATCACTTTTTTCAGTGCCATGAAAACAGTTCATTAGCCAGTAAACAAATGGTTGTAAGTTTAGATCCGATTAATACCTTACATTACTTTTAGTCCTGTTTCTTTATATTTCTGGTTCTAATACCGTATATTGTCAGTTCTAAAAATGACTTTTTCAGCTACACATAATGTAAGCAGCCTTCGACTTAGAATGATTCATTTAGTGACCATTTGAAGTTACAGCAGCATTGAAAAAAGTGATTTATGACTGTTTTTCACACTAAGTGACCATTGCAGCATCCCTGTAGTCACATTATTGAAATTCAGATGCCTGGCGACTGGCATGTATTTATGAAGGTTGCAGTGTCGTGGGGTCATGTGATCACCTTTTGCAACCTTCTGACAAGCAGAGTCAATGGGGAAGCCAGATTCACTTAACAACCATGTTACTAACTTAACTGCAGTGAAATTGTGGCAAGATTGATTGTAAAATGGAGCAAAATTCACTTAACAACTGTCTGACTTAGCAGTGGAAATTCGGGGCTGAATTGTGGTCATAAGCAGAGGACTACTTGTATGCATAGGTTTTATAGCATATAAGATTAATATAAAATAATACACAACTTGTATACGTATTTTCTACTGATATTTTATTTTAAAAAATCCTGCTTTAAATGTTTTTTTCATTCATTCATTTGCAAAGCGCCATAATCAAAATTCTTTGTCTCATTTCAACTAGTTTTCCTAAATGAAGAAATAATATTTCTTCATTTATTTTTCATTCATGTTGCTCAACCTATCTTCCCATCTTACAAATTGATTGCATTTACTAGAGTGAGTTAGGGACTGCTTTGCAATCTTGATTCATATCCAAACCAAACTTCTGTCAACATAGCTTATGGTACGATTTGCGATCAAGAGGAGAGCAGATTGGAGTTTTCCAAACTCCAAGGGGGTGAGAGCGACATGAGCACAAATCACCTTCAATCCCAGCATTTAGGAATGGTACATATGAACCAATCCTATATTTCAAAGGGAATAAATGCAACCTCCAGTGTCAAAATCTTTGATTTGTTTTCTAAATGTAAACCTACAGTTTCAAGGTCTTGATTTGCTTTTTCCATATCTTCTTTGGGTAGTCCTCTTAACTTTTTTCTTTTTTCTTTCATTAATTGTGTGTGTTGTTTAATGCGATTTTCTACTTCCTTGTATTTTGCAGTTCTGAAAGAAGAACCAGAATCAACTTTTCCCCCCAATTTGTCTGTGTTTTCATGTATAGATCTACTTAGGAAGTACATATCTAATAAATACTGTTATACAGCAATTAAAAACCATATGACAATGTAGAAAGAGTAACGTTTTAAAAGACATGAAGCTTCCAAGTGTTGTCAATATTTGGGATATACGTTTATGTTCTAAAACTACACAATTGAATAAAACTGGGATTTTTAATCTGCTTGTCCTAGCCTACAAAAAAAATAAGATGCAATCTTGCTTAGACATAACATTTAATAAACTCAATTACAATTTAGTAAACACAGAATTATACGGTTTTTTACTCCTCTCCTTCTTAACTCCCCCCCAAAAAAACACCTGGTATCCTTTCCCATGGCCCATCAGGGAAATATATACATAAAAATTGATCTTGATTCTTAACTAATCTTTTAAAAAAGTACACTTCTCTCAGAACAGAATAGAAATCAGCCTGCTAACATGGACAATAAACACTGTAACACACCATGCATTTATACAGATGAGCTCATCTGTATTCAGGTTTGGTCCTAAACATTTGATGAACAGCAAGTTATGGTCGTAGCCATGAGGAGGTACATAATACCTACAGCTGGTCGAATTTCTTAACACTAGAAGCAGAAAATCTGCTGAACATCTTGGCTCCATCTTGGCAGTAAAAATTCTATTAATATCATTCATTAATGTTCAGTTTGGAGCCTTTTCTTATTAGCCTTCAAATCAGCAGGGAGCTGAGGGAGCCGCCTTATTCGGCGTAATGATAGGGCTGGTTTTGACAGCAGTTTTCAACAGAGTACGATAGAATAAATATCTCTGAGTGTATGTAATAAGATAGAAGAATTTCCTTATTCAATGGCGATGGAATCATTTTGACCACTACCTTGGTTGATAGAAAGTAATATCTTTGATTATCCATCCTGTGCATCTGTTTTTATAGAAAGGCAAGGGGTTTCTAATATTGGAATATTAGTTCATATTTTAGATAAATATCCAGGAAAACACAGCAGCAGTGGCTTTGCTGAATATAGAACAAAAGTAGATCCAATTTTCCCAGCAACTTTTGGCTAGTATTAATTTTCTTCTGTGTTTTTTTAAAATCATGTCACAATGTCATTTTGAATTGATGATACTTGTTTGCTCTGCTTATGACCTAGTTCTCCATCAAAATAATAGAAGTCCTGAACATTATTATTCCACAAGGTAATGGTTTAATTCTACATTTAATACTTAGAAAACAGATCTTCCCTTCATTTTTATTTTTGCTATATTTATTTGCTCTCTTAATTTTTTCTGCATTAAAGCAATTAAAAAGAAAATGATATAATTTGAAATGCTAATGTTTCCAAATGAGGCATGTGTCCACCAATGCCCTTTTCTGGCCGGGAGGATGACTTGGATGGCTTTTCATGTATCCTTGTGGCAATAATTCATTTTAATGTAATCTCTAGAGGACATACAGAGGTAATTAGGCAACAGGCCATGGGTACCATCTGGGGTTCTCTCTTCCTTGGTAATCTTAAAGCCACCTGCTCTTTCTGATTTTTCTGAGAACAAAACAAATATCACTACACTTTGGCATAAAGCCATCATAGCTGTCTGTACATCCTTGTAGCATCTGTCAGCCTGTGGTTTTGATTTTGAGTTAAAAACTCACAACAATAATGAGGGCAAGATGATCCACCAAGTACTATTCTGTTTGCTATCCTATATTTAAAATAATTAGATTCTAACATTATTTAATTTTATTTTGAAGATTTTTGTTAGATGTCTAATCTACCGGTGTACATAAAATAAAATACTCTTCAATATTGCTCCACAATAACTTTGTCAGGTAGGATGTCTGAAGTTACCCACTGAGCTTCCATGATTAAGAACTAGTTTCCATTACTAGTCCAATATTTTAATCTCTGTATGACACATTCCACACGAGCTTTCTCTTTATATTAAGTTTTTAAAAATTACATTATCACTTTTATGGCACAATTCAAGACAGGACATCTTATTGGCCACTAGGAAGCATGCGATGTTTCCATGCTTTTTTTCTTGCATGTATCTTCAAATGAGAAACAAACATAAGATCTGAAGACTTCTTCAGAAATAAATTGGCTTATTGTAGTAATGCTTCTCCATTCAGATATATCTATTGAAAAAAAAAACCCCACAAGCTATTTCAAGACATTGAAACTTCTGAAAATGCAGGAATAATATCTATTCTAACATGCGCTATTATTTTAGAGAACAATAGAATATTAACACATTGCTTGCTCTCTTTGAACACTATGTTATCAGCTGCTATCAGCTAAGAAAAAAACCCTTTAAGCTGATTAGGCATCTGTCTCCTGTCTTCAAGCTTTAAAGCAATTAAAAAGGTTTTCCTCTGAAGTCCCTAGTTATGAACACAAAGTTTCCACAAAGCAACTTATAGAGTAAAATCCAGGAAGAAGAAAAAGTTATATTAGACTGGTGTGGCATGATCATATTTAGATATTAAACAATACTTTTACAGATAGTATACATGAACAAGTACACAAGAAAAGGTAAAGAAAAGAAAAACAATAGTAACAAAAGGCCATAATTTGCAAGAATGTCATCTTATAACATTCTAAGCAAAGCTTAACTGTGTGCAAGCTCAATGGTCATATACTACTTCAAGAATAAATGTCTATGGAGATTCTTAGTAATCCAGGTTATCCCAAAGATGCTTTATTCAAGAGGCAACTGGACTTTCAGGTTAACCAGAAAGTCCAGTTGCCTCTTGAAAAAAGCATCTTTGGGACAACTTCAAGAACAGATGGTCACTCTTTATTTTGTGTACATTAAGGTTTTCATAAAATTGTCATAGACAGCAGTGCTTCTCAAGTATTATCTCTGTGTTTCACTTCAACACTTTGAAGACATGTGTATCATCTTCCCTCTCTCAAACACATTGAAGAAGTCACTGAAGAGACATACAAATGCACACACATTTTCATAAGGAGCTGGAGCTTCCATTATTAGGTTATCATCTCATGTGAGATAGCAAATGCATTGGAACTAGATTTGTCACTGCAGACAATCGAGCTCTATGCTGGGAGACCATCTGTTCACTTGTGTCATCACCATGACTAGGAGCAGGGAGAAGACATCATTGCTCCTTACATGTTGAATGATATTCATTGGTTTCATTTCTACTCCCACAGAGTGTCAGCTTCTGGCTTGAGAAACAACAATCAATTGCTCTCTTGAGATGAGGAAAGATGGATAGTTTTAGGTGTATGATAAAGCAGTTGATTTAACTACTTGTCAAATTGCCCAATTTACAAATTACAGGTGCAGAGGTGTTATTGTTTTGAAATAGGGGAAAATCCAGGTACAGAAGGAGCCCACACACAACTTGACAAACACCATGATAAACTCAGGTCAGGCACTACATGGATACTGCTGTGTAATCCTGTGTAATCCAGATCTATCTGAACCCTAACCCTAACCCGAACCTCAACCACAACGTCCATGAAGTGCGATAGTTGCAACACCTAAAACTATACATAGGAGCTTGGCAAATTCCAACTCGATTACATCATAAACTATATCTTCAACCAAGTATATTAGATTGTGTGGATGGCAAAAATTGTATTGGGATAAGAGGGGAAGAAATGCATTAAAACTGGAACAGCCAAAAGCAATTTTAAATGGACTCACCCTAGGTGAAGAACGAGATGAAGGCCAAGTTGTGAGGACAGGACAAAAAAGTTGATTACTTGAACATCTTTTTGTTACAGTTAGGGGATGTGAGGCTGACCCCTTTTGTTCTTACCTGAAGCTATCAATGGCTTTCATTGAATTTATATTTTGTGCTGTTTCTATGTGCTCATCCAGATCAGATGGTTCTCTCCAACTTTCTAGCTTATCATTGCTCTTAATATTATCTGTAGCATAAGGTGCATTTTGCGATACCTAAAAAATGTGACATATAATGGCATTAGAACAACTTGGAGAAAAAGATCTAATTGTGCTGGCTGGATTTAACGTGGGACAGCAATATTCCTGCAAGGAGTGGTTAAAGTATTGGAGTGAGACTGGGAAGCCAAGAGTCAAGTCTAGCTTCAGCCACAAGAGCTCCCTTTGTTTCAATTCTGGGATGGAAGAAGAGGTACTACATATGACACCTTGAGTTTATGGAGAACAGGTAGAATATAATCATAGAATATAGAATATAATTAAAAGATTTCCGCTATTTGTCTGTACAAAACAACTTTCAATATCTGGGAGCTGAGTCATGGCAATTGGAGGGGGTTTTTTTCCTTATAGTTTGAACCAATAAGAAAACCAGTTGTCACAACTCAGTGTCCGTCTGAATCACTGAAAATCTTCATCATCTTTCAATGTGTTTCCCAGCATAAGCCATTTTCTCAAAAAGCAACATGTTGATATTGTGAGCATTTGGGTTCTTTTTTTACATACATTTATGTCTTGAACCATTAGATCCTCGTTTGATCAGACAATACTTGACCATTAGTTATTTACTGATTACATCCATGTTTCTTATCCTTCTCTGTCTGTGACTATATATTTTGCATGTGGCCTATTTAACACTCACATATTTTGCTAAAAACAAACCCTAATTTCAACCTGCTAGAAGGTCTGAAATCTAATAGCAGAAATTATTAGCATTGCCAGCATCTATTACCAGATGTCCTCAAAATCATATCAAAGACTGGCTCTTTTTTTCTTTTCCCAATTTTAAACTATTAGCCCACTCAGAATTTCAGCTAAGACAGGATCTATCATAGATAACAATTCTAACTAGCCAAGACCAGAAGTCAAAAGCATACTATGTTTAACAATAGAAAGGTAGGCTCAGAAACTCACTGGATGACAGTTAAATGGGAAGAAAACTGCTGAGACTAATTTAATCATGATGGGATACAAGAGAGAGAGGGGGAGGGGTGAAGGACATACTCATCATTTTGGAAGAAGTATACAATATTAATGGTGTTTAAAAACCACACTTTTCAGGGATATGCCAATCACTGCTTCATTTCTCCCATAAATTAAAATCATGCAAGAATGGAAACAAGCCCCTTGGAGCCTTGAATCAACATAACTCATTGTCCTTGACATTTTACTGTAGAGCAAAACATTTAAAAAACAATCATTTGTTAAGAATGCCAATTAATAAAATCCCTTCTTTTATTAAAACTAATCTTTATGATTTGATCCCAAATTGTGTGTAAATTAAAGATGATTGGATCTCTTGGATGGATCACTGATGTGGGAAGTGCACAGGCTTCATGTTCCTGTCTTTTGAATTTCTACATGGTTCAGTGCACAATTTCTGTAACTTCCTCAATAGATCCCATCTCTTCTACATAGTTCAGTGCACAATTTCTGTAACTTCCTCAATAGATCCCATCTCAAGTTGTGTGAAAACTATCCCAGACTAGTCTGTTCTGAATCCTCTTACGAAGAGTGTAAGTTTTAATGAAATGACATTTGTCAGTGCTCTTCTTTCTAAAATCTAAAGTTAGTTATATCCAATTTCCCATTTTTCTGAGTTGCATAGCATCTTTTGACAGCAGTATGACATGAATAAGCATGCAGGGAGAGCAGTATGGCGGCTTATCTGAATGACATCCATGCATGCAGCTGTGAAAAGATGGCATGCTCCACTAGAATTTGTTCTGAAAGCTGTTGCCTTGGGAAACAACTCATGACCCACATTTTGATGGCTGAATTGCTAATAACATTCATGAATTATGATATCACAATGTAAAATCAGTTTGAAGCTTATAAATGCCTATTGTATTTTATTTGTTTATTAAATTATACTTGTCACTATACATGGAATCTTGGCTGTTAACCAGAGATGTATGGGAATCAACAGTACAATAAGTGGTTGCTTCGGCAGCACATAAACTAAAACTGGAACGATACAGAGATTAGAATGGCTCTTGCACAAGAATGACATGTAAATTCGTGTAGCATTCCATAATTTTTTTCCCAGGATGCATAGGACAAATTTACACTTTCTTGCTGCTTGCAGCCACTACTTCTTTCTAAATACAGTGTTGCCAGCAGCAATTAAAATCCATGAGATGTGATGACCTATGTCTCAAATCAGCAGGAATATTTGACTTGCTAGCTAAAAGTATTTTGTATTATAATAGATTTAGTTAGACATATATTAATTATTATTTTATATTTGCTTAATATTTTTATCCCATTTAGTAGGTTTTTAAGATTTTTGTTTGTATATTTTAAGTTTTTTAATGTTTTTTTTTATCTTTGTGTATTTTACATTTTAAAGTTTTTAAAAAATTATTGTTTGCACTCTACTCTTCTTAGGCTGGTCTATGAGCATAATAAAGATTTCATGGATTGACAGTACAAGAAAACTACAAGAAAACTATAAGAAACACCCAAAATATAAAGTTAAAAATTGCAAAGATGAAATAAAATATCAATAATAGTAATATAAAAACAATAGTATTTTTAATCTTCCTCAGGCCTATGGAAAGCCAATGAGACATTAGGCATTTTTACTAATATAGACAGCTGCCTGCCTCGCCTCTTACCCAGTAGATTGCTCAACCTTAAAATAAATAATTAAACTTAAAAAAAACTATCTAGAAGCCACTCTGTCTGAAGAGCATGTAAATTCACTGGATAAAAACACACACCCCTTTTTAAAATTGATACAAAGCAAGGCGGTTTAGAAAACCAGGCCTAGTCTACTGCTAAGGGATCATCCAAACTAAGCAGTTATATATTTCATCTGTTAATATACTTCTCCTTATTGCAAAATTTATTACATATCTATTTTTTCAGTATTTTTTTAAAATTCACATGCACATATGCAAATTGACACACACACATTTTCTGTAATTTATTGATGTTTCTAATTTTGGAGAGAGGAGGGGCAGCCTGCTTCTATCCTATACTTGACTTTTAAATAGTAGATATCCAAGAAGCAGATTTCTCTAAATCTGGGTGAGCTGTTTTTTTGTGCCTAGTGGTAAAGATACTACTTTCATATTATATCTTACTCTTTGTAACACCACGTTTAGTATAGGAGCTGGGGTAAGGGATAATCACAAGGCACATAGCTAATTTATTTGTTTATATAATGTCACAATAATGAAGTAGAAACTTCAGATATGACATTGACCTCCAAATAATTTCTAAAGTCCTTGCTCTCCCTAATTTGCAGTAAAATAAATCACATCCGTTTGCAAAACAGCCTTAAAGATAATGTCAATGACATTCCATGAAGAATCCAGCCTTTATCAGTTCTTATCAGATCATGACTCTTCATATTTATTTTGAGAGATACTGCGTTGTAGATAAAAATGGTATGATAACATTTCAGCAAGAAAATCTTCTCATGTAAATAAGTTAAGAGGTTTGGATTTTGTTTACAGCTTTGTATATGCTTTCAGTCCAAGCATTCTGGCAAGGTCTACCTGTTTTAATAAAATGGTAAACGTTAAACAGTCTTTTTATGGCTGTTAGAAAACATTCAAAATGAACAGTATAAACACATCTGCTTTTGTGTTTGCACTCTCTTAAATGAGACTAGAAAATGAAGGTCTTTTTCATGCTAACTAAAATAAGGTGAAACCTGCCTGCATGTTAATCATGGTCTGATACTTTTCTTTGTACCAATAGAAGAGAAGTCTGCAGTTCAGGGATTAATTGTGGCTCCCTTGATGCTCTCTGGACTTGGTTGTTTGTTGGCATGTGTTTCCTGACCAGACTCTGGCAAAAAACAACACCCCAACCTCAGAAAGCACCAAAGTCTCCAAACTTCTCAGGTCTTCCCAGTAATAGTTACACGATAAGTAACCTATATGAAATGCATTACTTGGATAAACTTCCCAAGTATATGCGTGTGAGATATCTGAAAGGGTTTGAGCGAATATATCACTCAAACAAGACTACGTGCCTTTTTTCAGAAAAAACAGGATGAGTATCCCAAATAATCAGGATACCAAGTTTATTATAGATTCCCACCTTGGACAGTTTCAGGCATATTCAATGTAAGGTACATAAATAAACACGAAGATATAAAAGTAGCTTTTGTTGATCCAATATTTTGGATTATAACTCCCAGAATTTGCAGCCCAAGACAGCTGGAAGGCACTAGGTTGGAGATGATTGACAAAAAGATCAAAAGTCAATCTTTTTTATTCTTTCCAAAGCAATGGAATGTTGGAAAGAAATTTCATGAGGGGGGGCGCAGAACAGTGAGAACAGGAAAGGTCTTTTGAAAGAGGAATACATTTTGCTATGATGATAGAAACCAACACAAGAAAACAGTTGTTCAAATATAATTTGAGTTTCACTGAGAGCTTCAAGCAAAAATATTAAGAAAAAAAATCCCCTCATTGCATTCTTATGAAAAGTTGTTCAGAATGGTGTGGATTGCTCCATTCTAAACTGTCTTTCTTCTTTTCTCTGGTCATGTGACTCAAGGTAGAATGATACAATTCATCATATGCATATTGATTTTAAGGTGCTTAACTGCAATCAACTTTTCAAAAAGCAAACCAGTTGTTCAAGGATGGTGGGGTGTGTATAGAAATGTCTGACACAGTTTCAGAATTATCTACACCACCGTTCCTTTTATCTCCTTTCTAAATAAATATTTCAAAGTTGTTCTGTTATCTGGGGTGCTGCTGATTGCATTCTCCCCAGAGAATACTAGGTTGCTCAGTAAATATTATATTCCCTGAAATCAGTCATTAAACTTGGAATAATTAGAAACTCAAGCATAGCCCAGAAACTTAGAGTCCATCAAGACCAATGGTCAATCTGGGAGGCATCTACTATCTAAGGAAGCTACCAATTTATGCAACTCTACAGGGTTTCTGCACCAAACTGTGAGGTTTCGAATTCCAATGGATAATTGTTGACATCCTTAAAGCAGATATGCTTTCTGCATTCTCACAATCAAAGAGCTACAATTATTAGGGATGGATGGTTGATTGGGAAGCAAAAAGATGCGATGGGCTGGTTGCGGATATCTGTACAATCTATCTGCGACTTCTTAAACAAACGAGATACCTTTTTGCAAAGGAAATAAGGAAAGGGACCAAGTGGAGGCATTTTGTTAGTTTGTAGCTTTCCTTCAAACGAGTCTCTGTTCTGCCTCTGGATGGATTCATACAAGAATCTGAGTCAGTTGAACATTGAGGCTTACCAACTGTATTCACACATCATGCAAAGCTTGGTTACTGTAACATTAGTGGGTTTTTAATTTTTCTAGTAGTGTGTTTAACTAGTTTATGATGCAATATTTTGAGCAAACTCAGAAGATGGTTTATTTCAGTAACCACGCTAGATGTTGTAAATATACTGGTGTATGATTATTTTTAAATAAATAGATTCTCATTCTGGATTTTGCAGAGAAATGTCATATGTTTTAGAGAATAAGTTGTTCATCTGCATTTCCCCCACTATTAATTGTTGTAATGAAAGTTTTTTAAGAGTAAAAAAAATTGAACTTGGCTAGAGGAGAGTTATATGTTTTCTGGAAACAAATCTAAAAACTTTTTAGGCACTTTTCTCTCCTCCCTGCAAACTAAACAGTAACATTTTTGTTTAGGAATGCTGCTTCCACACAAGGCTTTTATTGTGCAATTGCCCTGCTACATGCAAGAAATGTAACCAGTGCAAGATGGGGTCCAGATGTTACCATCTTCCATTTGTAAGCCCAAAGTTTCTTTTGTAATATTCTCTACTAGAAAATAACTCAGTTGCAGGAAAAAGGCAGGTTGTTTCCACAATGTCTTATGATTGGTAGCACCAAAAACTGCTTATTTGCAAGCATTTTTACAACAGTTTAGTCATGCTTTCAATAAATGCTACATAATGGACAATAGACAAGCACAGGTAAAAATTGTAATTCCAGAAAGTACAGTCTGAATTCTCACAACAATTCAGCTAGAGGTGTCCCAATGTGGCCATCACGGTTCCAAGCGTTAAGAACCATTTGTTATCATGATATAACTTTTTCCTTTGGTACATCTATTGATGTCAATATGCGTGTCTCTTTTAGATGAAACTCCAAAGATAAATTGAAGCAATTTAGAGAGACATTTGATATTTATAAAATTGTATTTCATTCCAGTTTTCATTTTGGTTCCAAAATTTGGTGAGTTCAACTTTGCCATGTTTTAGAGAATACACAATATCACCAGTTTTTCACAGGCCTTCTTGACTAAGGTATGACAAGATAAAGCTACAGCAAAATGGATGGATTGTGCAAGAAGAGATAGGATTTGAGGTCTGAGCCAATGAAGCAATGAGGAGCTATTTTACAATGATTACCGTATTTTTTGCACTATAAGATGCACCTGATTATAAGATGCATCTAGGTTTAGAGGAGGAAAACAAGGAAAAAATATCAGGCAGAGCCTGAGAAGACCACAGATAGGTGTCCTCTCATGTGCCAGCTCTGCCTATTGACTCCTGCACTGGGGAAAAAGAGACAGAAGAGGTGGGCAATGACAAAGACCAAAGAGGCAGGGTTCAGCACTGTAAAAGAACCCCACCACTGCAGTCCAGCTGCTATTCACCAAAGGACCAGCACTGATGGACAGACATTTCCACCCACTTTTTTGGGGGGTGGGGGGGAGTGCATCTTACGGAGTGAAAATACGGTAATAAAGAGGGTTACTATCAGTTGACTATCCTACAGGAATACTATAAGGCAATTGCCTCATCCAGGTATTTAGATGCCTGTAAATGCCCAGTGTGTAAGCCCTTCAGATATAGTGACAGGGATTCTCTCAAACCCTGTCATCTTAATGGCATTTCTTGGGACAGGAATTTTTGCACTGAGTATAAACATCTCCAGCAGAAAAACCTTTTCATGCATAAACCAGAAATCATTTAAATAATGCTAGGGGTGTGGGGAAGGGATCATTTGTTTGTCTGTTGAACAGTTTAGATACTGGAAGCCTAAAATGGTGTTAAGGCTGGCAGGTTTGTATGATCTCC
Organism: Pseudonaja textilis; assembly: GCF_049901715.1. Taxonomy (NCBI): domain Eukaryota; kingdom Metazoa; phylum Chordata; class Lepidosauria; order Squamata; family Elapidae; genus Pseudonaja; species Pseudonaja textilis. The sequence continues at coordinate 29,491,277 of NC_141993.1, forward strand.
TTGGTTTACTAAACTCTTGAGATCCACCAATCAGTCAGTTGCAAGAGAGTGCCACAGACAAACAATCACTGCTCCCTCTCCAAAGGTGGGGGAATTTGGATAACATATTGTAATTGCATTCCCAAAATGGATGCTATGGCGGGGGGCTTGATAAGTCACAGACCTTGGGGTTGTTCTGTCTACTCTATTAGATCATTCTCAACCCTCTTAGTTTACTTTTCTTTTGTGGTTTTTTCTGCTCAGAAGAACTGGAATCATGATCTTTTCAGGGACCAAACTGTGTAATGGAAAGGAGGTGACCCCAGGAGGCCTGATTAATCAGAAACCAAGGTCAGGAAAACAGACTATATATATCAAGCACAAGTGAGGAAGGCAGAAAACAACCACTCCTGGAAATGTATAAAAGGTCCACCTGAGAAATACTTGGGTTTTCAGAGGCATCATCACTAAGTCACTGAACTGGATTCCTTCCTCCTCATTACTTTATTTGTTTCTGTAATCTTCAAGTTTCTGGTTAGATCAATCAAATAACTAATGATTGCAATGAATACAGATATTTGCACTTAAAAATATAAGAACAATCATTATGAAAAGAAAATCACTTAAAAGATTTTTGCATAGCTCCCTATGATTTTTTTTGCTTAATACAAATAAAAACATATATTTTTGATTTTATGTTTTTTCCCATTCTGCAGATCTTTAGAGTTGCAGAAAATATGTTGTAAACATCTCTGAAACAAGCAGCTGCAAATTGAGATGAGAGTTTCTTCACAGTTAAAACTCATTATTCTATAGATTGGTAAAGCCCATGAGATGAGAAAATCCCAGCTTCTAAATGCTTTGAATAAGATTCATTTCTGCCCACAAATGGCCATGACTTGGCATGCTTGACCTAGAACTCATGAAAATTATTTAAAAAAATCAAGCAGCTGATAAGTTATCAAATCCTACATTTGTGGCTGAAAGTGATACATATAAGCATTTTTTTCCAGTTTATTAAACTTCCATTTAAAAGAACATAGTACACAAAATTAGGATAAGTAAATTTCCCTTCAATGCACAACACCTTCATTTTAAAAAAAACTTTTTAAGAAAGTATAGGACACTCATATGAGGCCCAGAGAAATTTCTGGAAACAAAAATAATGTTGAAATTCAGAGGTTTGGTTTACTTCTCTTTAACTAAAAGAATTACAATACAAAGTTGGGGTAAGGAAAGTAGTGGCCTTCAACAGGTTGTCCTTACACACCACATTAATTATCCATACTATTGTTTTAAGGGTTAGGGTTAGGATTGAATAGAAAAACTGAATTTGCAAATCCCAAATTCACTAATGTTCTACCTGTGCTCTCGATTTCTTTTTAAGTTGCCAAATTAGGAAAAAAAGTTTGTATTATTATATCAGTTTCTGAATTACATATTCATCAGCGATTTATAAGCAAGACCTGGCAAACGCTAAAAAAAAAAAAGGTTTTCATATTCATTCAGGTCTCTAATGGTTCTCTCTTCTTTTTGCAGTTTTTTAAAAACTATATTGTTATTTGAAGGTATTGAAACAGATCAGGTGGTTTTGTATATTTGCCTTATCACATTTTGATGTATATATGACTTGTTGTCTGTCTGAACAAAATTCTTCATACATTTATCTTCATGAAAAAAAAAACAACGGGGCAAGAATTTGGAAATCTTCTTATATTTATTCCCAACTTTAATACATTGTTTTATTATTCCACATAATACAAATTATCTCATTTCTGTATATGTCTCAATCTAAAGATAATTTGTCCATCTGGGAGTCCTGTTCCTTCAAAGAAGGTAACACAACCACAGAGTGATAATGTATGCAATATGTAATCCAAATTAAACAGTTATCCTGGTTAATACAGTTTGAAGTTCAGGGCTGCCAGATTGCCTTGGTCTTCCGAGATCTGCAGTTTCTTACATTTAATCCTCAGTCTTTTATTAGACCATGTAAAATTTGTTACTTGCCTCTGCCAGTCATTCAATAACTTGTTTTCAATTTTCTATTTTTTTCTCTGAGGAAAAAGATTTTTAAATTGTCACTGTTAAGGCCATTGAGAGTCAGAAAGCTAGCTAATTTACTTCAAAACAACCAGAGACCTACCAATAGATAATAACTTAGCTTCTTCTCACAAACATTAAGGATGCCTAAAGTGACAAAAAGCATAAAACACTCACTGAGCCTATGCATGCCTCTTTGTGTATATATTTGAATTTATCTTCCAACCAAGCCATTCAGATAAATGAATTCAGTGGTTTGATACAGCAATCAATCAAGGGTAAAGTTAAGTTTCCTTCAGAAGTTTGATTCCTCATGTTGTCACAAACAAGGTCATGTTGTTTACTTAACAATGCAGAAGTGGTTTGCTATTGTTTTTTCTATGATTTTTTAAAAATTTACCAAACTACAACCTAGGAATTCTTAGTGATCTCTCATCCCAACATTAACTAAGATTATGTAGCCCTGCTTTTTTTAAACAGCAGGTCAGCCATGCAATCAAGACAATCATTTTACAACCTATCCAATAAGATTTAGCAATGATACACCAAGTAGCATTTTCTTCTGCCCTGCTTATATCATGAATTTGCCATATTTTACCTACAAATTATGTTTAGAACTACCCCCTAATTAACTGACAGAACAGAAATAGAAGAAACACAGTCATATTTGTTCCTTTATGGTTTGCGTTCTTATTGGTTTAATGCTTAAGCCTGCATCCTCATTGCATTTGAATACTATGGTGTTGTAGTGCCCTCTTGTGTTTCCTACATATTTCAGTCTTTTATATATTTCAGGGGAAAGACAAAGAAAATAATATTCAAATATCCTAAAGAACATACAACATATCCAAATTTGTGGCATTATAAAAGACTAAATTTGGTGTAACTATTAACCATTTTTAATTGTACCCTTGATTTATTGGTTAGTCCCCCTCCTATTGTGAAGATAAAAGGCATAAGGATTTAGTATCACAACAAATTCTTTCATTGAGCTCCAGAATCTTCAAAGTTCAAGACTCTAAAGATTCAATGGAACAATGGCCTATTATCAACTGAATAGCACCCTTCTTCTCCCTATGTCTCTATAGGGAGAGCCTGAAATTGGATTTTCATTGAACTGGTAAGCAGAATAAACTCTTTTCTCCACATCAACATCCTTAATTAGATTTGGGTTTTGTACGCTGTGCTAAACCATAACACAATTAGGTTTAGACTTAGTAAGTTCAATGAGTTCAACATAATTATTTATGGTAAGACTTATGCCACTATGTGTATTTAAGTGCTGCTTAGTTGACAAGTTATGGATAAGCAAGATACAGTTGAGCATGAAGTGTAAACAAGTTCTGATGGATAGCTAAGAAAGGGACGTCAAATTAAGTGTCAGAAAGCACTATCACAACAAACAATTTTGATTGTCTGGATTTTTAAGAATAGTCTAAGCCTTCAGTTTTTCATTTTAACTTCACTTAAATAGATTCATTTAAATAATGGATGCCCAATTACTTGGGGGGAAAATACTGTACTGTACTGAAAAAAAGGTTATAATAAAATTAATGAAATGATCATCTAACCACTTGGCCCAATCTCATGACCTTAAAATATTTTAAACAAATAAAAATGAAAGTCAGATACATGCAATTCTTTTGAGTCTAGAAGCATCATCCATATATATAGCTTTACCTGTCCCAATGACTTCTCATTGGTTGTTTTGTTAAAGTATAATAAATAGAGTTACAGCAAGTGGCATTGTCTAATTACATTAGTAAAGCAAAGCAGAGTTGGACCACATTGTTATTTGTGAAGTCCTTGGTGCTCTCTGAACTTGGTTGTTTACTTGCAGACATTTCATTACCCAACTAGGTAACATAATCAGTATTAATCTTCCACAGAGAGCAAACCTAACAATCAGTAACACTGATGATATTATCTAGTTGGGTAATGAAACTCTGTAAGCAAGCAACTAAGCTCAGAGAGCATCAAGCATTCCACAGTTAAACAGTGAGCTACGTATATTCTCCTCTACTAGAACTTTGTTACTTGGATAGATAACCTCCTGAAAATTACAGAACTCTAAGACTGACAGCAGGGGAAAATTGGAGAAAAATGTAGCTATGCATTCCACTTCAATTTCACTTTGGTCAAAGACAACTTCATGGCCCATCCACATGATCACCAGGAGAAGAGGAAGACTTCAGTTCTTTAAATGAACGGAGGGACTTGCTCTATTTACAGGTTACAAAACAAAGTGTTTCTCTCTTGGGACCACGATGACAGATTTTTCTCTCTGGATTAACTATAACATCCAGCCTACATTTACTTCAATTTGGCAGAAGCAAAATCTCAGGAGACATCCATCAACAATCCTATTTTAAATTTAAGCCCTTCTGTTTCAACGCCTCCAAACAGCTTGGGCAGCCACAGCTTCTGAATAGCTATGTGCAGGATGTTTTGACACCTACTGCACACATGGGGTCTTGCTGCACAGCAAAGAGCTGATGTAAGTATTTACTTACATTCGCACATGCTTCCTCCAAAGTTCTGGGGGTGGGTAGTCATAAATTAAAATAAAGTTGAAGAAAAAGTTTGCTGTGTAAGTTAATTTACTGGGGACTGATCTACATAGGACCCCATCTTGGTGGAGAAGGCTAAGCTAGATAAACAAGTGGTTAAATTCTAGATCTAGGATGCTATGGTCCTCATGTAGATCTGGTAAGTATCTTAACTGGAAAACTGTGCCATGAGTCACATTTTGTGAGTTAGGTGTGTGTGTGTGTGTGAGAGAGAGAGAGAGAGAGGCAGGCAGGCAGGCAGATGACAGACAAACATGATTAATTCAGATAGAAAAAAAAGAGATGGCAAGATCTGAAAATGTATTTTATGTTGCTAGCATTGGTGTAGCTCTTGTAGGCTATTCCACATCTGTTCTACTGTTATATTAGAACTAGAAGAACAAGACTATTTTTTCAGCTGTGATTTTAAATGTTAAATTTTAATTTTTTCTGAGGAAAAAAATCACTACCTTTTTCAAATACAGATAATACAATTGCTGTGAATATATATTGGGTTAACATAAAGCCCTTATCAAAGGCTGATGTTTGCCACTGCCTCCATCTCTGTGTGTGTGACTGTGTGTGTCCTTGGGTGGAAAATCTGGTTATGGATCTCAAGATCTAACCCAAAAGGAACTTTTGGCGCTAGAGGCTCTAAAATAAGAGGTTCTAAAACAGGACCTATCAAAATAAACTGATCCATATATTTTTTACAGAAATACAATTATTCATTCTGGAGACAATGACTCAACAGATTAAGGACAGAAAGATACCTGTGGCCTTGAAGAGATGATTAGATTATCTGAGATGCTTTAATCCCTGAGAATTTTGCCAAAGTGCTAATTTTTGTGCTTTCAGCTATTTATATATTTTCAAGATATTCTCCACATCCAATCATCAAAATCAAGAATCAAGAATGCATCTTTTCCATTTTCTACCTGAAGACCAAATCAGATGACCAGCTATCCTACAACTGACAATTGTTTACATAATTAAGAAAGTATAATTTAAATAAGAGGCTATAGTTGTTCCAGAATGGTCTGGCACATTTCATAGCATTAATGAAGTCCTAATTTTGGTCACCAGATGTCTTGTCCTAGATATGTAATTCAGCTATGGGGAAATAATTGCAATGAAATATGATATAAAGCATTTAGGTCTGAGATACAGAGAACCCCAATATCATATTTCACTATAAAAACCAGCCACATATTTTTGCAGAATAAAATCATATGCTGATACATACCATTGTATTTCCTTTTTGGGGTGAATATGTGTACAATATTCCTTTCTTTTCTCTTATCTTCCTGGCCTGTTTTCTCCATTTCTGAAGAACTTCTTTATCTCTTCAAAAACATTTTAAAAGTATTTAACATTTCACCGATAAGCCAAAAAATAATCAATATCGGAATTGCTTTCCAGAAAAACACCAAACTTTGAAAATCATACTGGAATTTTATTCTTGAGCCAGTGTGCATAATATTTTTGTAGATGAACAGTCATAATAAAGAACAATGATTCTATTTCTAGATATTAAATATAATCCATAATATGTGCTGTGTGTATACATGGACATTCATATACATATGGATTTAAGAGCAACTTGAGGTTATTCACACAACAGAAATGGCTAAATCTCCCTTATTCAAGCTTCAGTGCTGTTTGAAGAAACCAGATGCTTCTTGGCAATCACAAAAATAGTGAAATTAAGTACATATCTGCTTTAAACTTTCAAAACTGACAAAACTTATATGGCATAAGAAAGCAAAGATGTCAATCTATGTAAGTCTAATATTTTCCTGGGTAATCAAAGTCAGGATGAATTTAGTTAAAATTCTGCAACTGTGAGAAAGATACTGGACTAAGGTTGTGGGAATATTGCTCAGATGCTATGGTGAGAAACAGTAGGTGTAGAAGTATCATTGTCTACACCACAGCTCTCCTTTCTTAAATGAATATTTCTTAACCTGGAAATTTGGTTCAAAAGTTTGTTTAACGTGCTAGATTTCACTGACCCAGTTATCATACTGTGAAAATACAGGCTTCTGGTAATAGGAGAAAAAAGTAACAGTATGGAGGAACTGATTGAATATGGCAGTGAAAAATAAGATGTGCATAACAATCTCTCTTCTGTTTACTACTTTCCTGCACTAAAAATAATCTTATTGATTTAAAATCATGGATCTGGTCCTGTTATCCGTGACATAAATCTTGCACTCTATAAGTAGCAAAAAGCAAATCAAAGCAGGATGGATGAAATAGTAATTTATTCATTTTTAAAATGAAAACCCAGCTTGTTTTTCTGTCAAGTAGTAACATCTTCTATATTAGGATTTTCATATTTAGGCTGCAAAATTCTGATGCTTATCAAATGGCAGAAAAATAATACAGAAAAAGAATTCTGCCACCATCTAGTGGTCTTCTAGAGTTCTGCAACTCATATTTAGTAGACTTATTTACACTAATAATATAATAATATTTTGTTGAAAATAATTATAACACTTACTTTCTCCGCTGTTCAATTAAAGCTTGTTTTTCCTTCATATCTTTTAATGCTGCCAATCTGCACTCCTCTGCCATCTTACTTTGGATTATGAAATCATATGATGAAGCAGCAGGAAGCAGATTCCTTTTATCCCTTTGAAATAGACTTGTAAACTTCAGTCAATTATATTTGTCATTAAAACTATGCAGAACAACACAGTAGCTGAACAACAAATCTTAATTATTTTTGCTATCTTCAGGCTTTATTTTATTTAAAAACCAAAGTCTACTTCAGAATTCTTTCTATTCCAGATAGACAACAGGTTAACAAAATTGTGACTTGAAAGTTATATCACTCCCATAACTCTTTTTCTGTGTGGTTCTCATCCAATTCACATTTGTTCCTTGCATTCCCCCCCACCCCTACCCAGAAATTTAAGGTCACGAATAGTTTCTTAGCATGATTGTGTTGACTTGAAATAAACTGTACACGCAATATAAATATTAAATCAATAAAATTGGTTTGAGCATAATTTGGGGGTTTGTTTATTTGTTCTTTGGGTAATTTACTCTTAAACATTTGATTTTTGCCTAGTTTTCTATAAACTATATCCAGACTGAAGGGGAAAAAAAGTACAGAATTAAGAAAGCATGAAGGTTCAGTTCAATTAAAGTTAGCCATTATTTTACTGGGGTGGGGGGTGGGGGGGGAGGGGAGAATTCTTCATCGGCTTCAGGTGGAATCAGTACTAACTTTGGTCCCAAACCATTTAGATCTGAATTGTTGTATTTTTATTAGAAGTAAGAAGTAGATTTTTATGAAGATAGCGGAAAATACAGGAAAGCATTAGGAAGTGGGTATTGGTGAGTTCTTCTTGATGTCTTCAAACTTAACATGGAAATTCTTTAATTCATATTAGATCTTAGGTCCGGTATATGCTCATTTATTCAAAAATATGTATTTCATTTTTTAATATACTAATCCTGTAACATTATATCCTATCTTCCACTGCTGAATCTTTGAAGAAAAATCTGTTGCTATGCTCGATCTGCCTCTAGCTATCAAAATTCTGTGATGTCCAACTCACAATTTTAGGTTAGCTCTGTTGCTTTAAAACAAAAACAAAAACAGAAGATTGTATCCTTCAACCAAGGGGATATCATTTTTCATTTGAGTGAGGCAATTGATATCATAAGTTTTCATAACATTTTTAAGGATATTTTGGGATTTTGTTTAGATTTAAATGCCAAAACAAGGACTTTGAAAATTACTTTGTTTTCAGCATTTTCAAAAATACCTTATATATAAGATATGAGCTTCTATTGAAAAATTAGTTGCAAATTTCCATCCTCATCATGGTCATGTTTCAAAACCAGCATTAGCAGCTGGTAGCTATCTAAATGAAAGACTTTACAATGGGAACAGCTTTGAGGAATTAATTGTCCAAGTATCTCTTATGGGCTTCATTTGTTCATGGCTTTAGATTTCAGTTCTCATGTTCTGTATCACTTTAAAAACTATGTGATTTATTATCATGTAAGTTCATCTTCCGACAAAGCTTATTATGAGAACAAACATTTGTGAGTCTTTAAGAAGCACCTGACTCCAATGGATTTCATCAGTTTTGCTGCAAAACACTGATAGTGATACTAATCTGGAACCATCTGTTGTTATAAATTCTAAATGATAACCCACCACTTCCTTAATCTTTTTTTTAATCTTTAATCTTCTAGTTTTAAAATATACTGCTAATTGGTTGTATTTGTTGTGGAAAATGATTGCTTCTGAAAATGATTAACTATATTTAACTTTGGAGTTAAAAAAAATTACACAGAAGTATAGTACACAGATTCCCCAAATTTGAAATTGTACAGGCAATATTAAATGGCTCTGTGTGTTATCTAAATGCAGGTAGTCCTTGACTTACAATTACAATGGAGCCTGGAATTGAAGTCATAAGTCATTGTGTTTGTAAGTCAAGGAAGCACATGGCTGGACTCAATTTTATAATTTATGCTGCTCATAAAATGAGTTATGGTTGAAGCAAACCATGTTGCTCATAAAATGAGTTACGGTTGAAGCAAACCATATGGTTGTTAAAATAATCCATTTTCCTGGATATACATTTTTTTACTGAAAACTTGCAAGAAGCATTGCAAATTGTGGCTGCATGACCTCTGAACATAGTAACTGGTCCTGTTTCTGCCCAGAATTTCCTACCAATTCCTATTACTCATATAGTTGTTGATGCAGATGCATGGCCATCTATTTTTGGAGCCATTTATAAGGATTATCACTAGAATCATTGGCAGAAGCGTTGCATCAGGATATTTAAAAACCTCTGAAAAGGCAGCAAGAGCTCACCCACAGATAATTTTAATGATTGATTCAGAGTAGGAATGATGATACCTGGAAGATTGCTACCCTTTTTAAATTATATTTTTCCTTACGCTGATTTCAATAATATATAATGGTTATGGAAATTTTAAAATTCCATTATTGTTATTGTGGCTTTAAAAAGAAAAGCTTCTAATTTCTCCTTGGGTTTTCTAGATTTCTATTATTTATCATGCAGTTTGGAATTTAACATACTACAATAATATATAATTTATATTAGAATGTAAACTGTGAGTTACCATAAAGAATATAAAAACATAAACTGGCTTATATGTTTTATTACCTTGATGAAAGAATAGATGATTTACGAGAGAGGCTTTCCTTTGTCCTGGTTCTCCTTAATGTAGGCATAGATTCATTGGTTACTATTTTGTCTTCAGGATACTCTTGTCTTTCATCTTGGATAAGTTCATCCCTTAGCTTCTTAAATCGTATCATCTCCTCCTCATTAGGCCATCCATCTGACAAATCCAAACTGGATTTCATGATGTCTGCCAAATTTAATTTTTCAACAGGAGGCATTTCTATTGAAATAAAAAAAAATTGCTTTACACTCATAGATGGAACCAATTGGAAAGGGAAAATATTAAGAAAGTTATTTTTTGTTCCTTTTGATTTAGAAATACAAGTTTACAACCTTTCCCTTATTGCAATGCAATCATCATCAAAAAAGGAAACAGAAGCATCACTAAACCTTCAGTTCAGTACTGCAGAGAATGAAAATAAAATATACATTTTCTTGACTTAATCACTTTAGTTTACACAACAGCAAGGATGTGACACAAATGTGCTCAGAATCTCTACACTACCCCAGTGAATAAAAAGCTGAATTGTCAGATTTTGATGACTTTCCTTCACTTTTCATAGGAAACATTATTTAAGCATCTTTAAACAAATAAAAATGAAATTAGAAGAAACCAAATCTCAAAGCCATCAAAATCCTGACATTTTTGACTGCTCCCCAGAATATGAACATTAAAATATTAACCTCCAAGTATTGACCGTTTATTTACCACCCCCACCCCCACCCCCACAGACTTTAAAGTCGAGTGGTCCAATTTGTCCTTTTTTTGCTTCCGGCAATTCTATTAATGAAACAATGGAATTCTCAAAAAAAAAAAAAAAGCCCCCCTTTATTCTACTTTTTTAAAGTAGGACTATTCTATCGCTCTGCATCCTCTAAGTTTGAATTACAACCAATAAGGCAGATAATATTTGTAATATTCTTCTCTCTTTAGAATTTAAAATCTATTGGGAATCCAGGAGAAGGCCCTACATATCTACAATATCTTTTCTAATCTTAAAATCGATTTCAAATATTACCCTATTATTAGCAAATATGATATCTTCTGCTATAGTTGGAGTAAGGATTATACATTATGTTGAAACATATTATGGCATATTCTTCCTATGCAGGTAGTTCTTGACATACAACCACAACTGAGCCCAAAATTTCTGTTGCTAAGCGGGACAGTTGTTAAGTGAATTTTGCTTCATCTTACGACCTTTCCTGCCATAGTTGTTAAGTGAATCACTGCAGATGTTAAATTAATAACATGGATGTTAGGTGAATCTGGTTGTCATGATTGTCATGTTTCAAAAGGAGATCACATGACCCTTTGGACACTGCAACCGTCATAAATGTGAGTCAGTTGTGAAGCATCCTGAATTTTGACCATGGGACCATGGGGATACTGCAAAGTTAACAACTATGAAAAATGGTCATAAATCACATTTTTCAGGGCCTTTGCAACTTTGAATAGTCATTAAATGAACTGTTGCTAAGTTGAGGACTAGAAGTATGTTATGCAACCAATTTGATTTGATGCAAAAGACAATGACTGACTTCTTATTTCACTTTTTTGAAGTTTCCATAAGAATGCTAGAATGGGGAATCTTTTCTATCTGTTGCATACATTTGTTAATGTAGGGTACTGGCAAGAAATGGTGTCGATTAGAAGAGACTCATAATGTGTGTTTTGTTGAGGACTTTATTGAAGATTAACGTCTGGATATTTATGTGAAGCTGGAAAACTGACACAGAGTGCTGTTCTATGCATATTTTGAACCCCCATTGTCCTTTATTGGCTAACTGACCAAATGTGCTTAGGTTGCTCTCCTGTGTCCTTGGATGATCTTGAGTTTACAGATACACAAACCATGCTGATACACTATTTCTGTCCTAAATTGTAAATTGTTGCACTGCAAGTCAATACAACGTAGCCAAGGCAACCTCAGCTTTACCCAAGCTCTCTTTTGAGTGGCATTTCATATCTTAGTTTTGGTTTATGTTGTAAAATACGTTCTCAATTGAAGCCATACACCCAGCAAATCCTGAATTGAATGCAATGTGCTTGCTATACGAGGTTTGGGGACTAGTTTAAATTGCAAAGTGGGTTATAGGTATCCTGGACTTATAACCATTCGTTTAGCAGCCGTTTGAAGTTACAACAGCATTGAGAAAAGTGACTTACAACCCATCCTTGCACTTATGATTCATCATCATCTTTTAATGACCCCATAATCCCTTGCAGGGTGGAGTCTGGCCACTTGAATGGAGCTAGCGGAGTGTTTAATGGCCGGGTGCCCTTCCTATCGCCAATGCAGAGTTTTGTTCAGCAGATATATTCCCATTGTGCCCAGATAGAGAAATGTCTGCCTCTACCTAGGATTGAATTCACAGCCTCCTGATTGTGAGGAGGGCTTCACCTCTAGGCCACCGTACCAGTCCTCCTTGCACTTACATCTGGTGATCAAAATTCAACATCATATAGTTGCAGTATCCCGGGATCATGCAATTGTCATTTGCTAACTTCCTAGCTGGCCTCCAAGAAGTGAAATCAATGGGGAAATTGGATTTGCTTAACAACCTTGTGATTCACTTAACTACAATGAATTGCTTAGCAACCATGGCAAAAAAAAGGTCATAAAATTGGGCATGACTCACTTAACTGCCTTGCTCTGATTCCAGTTATAAATTGAGGACTATCTGCAGTTCTTTTTTTACTGACAGATTCAAGGAAATACCTGCATGGAAAATAAAACCTAAGTTTTTAATTATCAAAGCAGAGCTATTATTATGAAGTAGTTTCATCTTTTCAGGGATGCATAGCTTCTTCCAAACCTTTATTTAGCCACTGGACTCTCAGATAATTAGATTAGTGCTTTTTATAAAATAATGTGTATTTCATTTCACAGACTTGAGATCTCCCTGTCTGACTCAGAGAAGACATGTTTTCCTTAACAAATCCTGTACTAATTAATAAATCATATAACCCATATGAAGAAACACTGGACTACAATTTGGATTCCACAAGATGCATGTAAGACATGTTACTTAAGAATAGGCTGAAAGAAATAAGTTTCTGCTTATGCTAGCCTTTAAATACATAAACTTTATATACAAACACCCAAGCTATGAAAAAAACGGGAATCTGAAACTTGCTCAAAAGCCATCTGGACTATGAACAAAGCCTGTTAGGAGTTATCTATAGAATATATAAAGAAATTATAGCCCTACAGCTCTGACTGTCAATTTCTGGCATTAGGGTCTTAGAAAAGGTTTAGAAATGAAAAAGAGGCAGTCATATAGTAGATCTTAAACAATATGCTAATTGCACTTTTCTGTGCCTTTCTAGAACAGTCTATTAAGGCAGTGTGATTAAAGATAAGATTTGTTATGATCTGCACTTTCTGGTACAAAGGTCTGCTGACAGATCTGTTAGAACAGTGGAACAATAAGCATATTATTTTATTTACCCTTAAAATGCAAATGCCATACTGTATGTGTGTGTGTGTGTGTGTGTGTGTGTGTGTGAACGCATGTGTATCTTCAAGACACTTTTTGATTCCTGGGAACAGCCTGGACAAGTGACTGCAGGTTCTTTGGATTTTTTTTAAGATATAGTTTGCCATTGCTTCCTTCTTAGGGCTCAGAGAGACTCACTGACTCAACACATTGGTCATATTAGTCACGTTGCCAACTTTAAAAGCTGATACAAAAATTTATGCCACCAGATAATGACTGAATGCACCAATTATCACATTAAACAAGAGGAAAACCTTCTACGCACATATTCCACCTGCGCTTTCTACAATTTTGTAAATAACAAACTTAAAGACTCGAGGTCCATCCCACCCCTAAAAGGACCTAAGTAAAGACTGTAATGACGACACTACTAAAGCCAACCTCTTTAACACATTCTTTGGCTCAAGTCTTTGTAAACAGCAATGGATCATGGCCAACATGTCCTAGTAAAACCACAGACAACTACAATGATCTAATACATATTGATTTTACAGAAGACACTGTTGAAAAAGCACTATACAATCTAAAACCATCTCTATCTATTGGACCAGACAGAATATGTGCCTACTTCTTAAAAAAGATATCCACTGCCATAGCTGAACCTCTAAGCATAATCTTTGAAAAATCTTTCAGGACCAGCTCCTTGCCAAATCTATGGTCACTAGCCATGGTCATCCCCATCTTCAAAAAGGGAGACCCCAGCCTAGTTGAAAATTACAGACCAATCTCTTTATGCTGTGTCACCTGTAAAGTCATGGAATCAATTATTAACCAATCCATTATCCTCCACTTAGAGACAAACAACCTACTCTCTAACAAACAATTTGGTATCAGAAAAAAACTATCCTGTAATCTGCAACTCCTACACTGCAAAAACATATGGACTATACAACTTGATCAGGGCAAAGCAATTGACACTATTTACATAGACTTCTGTAAAGCCTTTGATTCAGTAGTACAGGACAAACTACTTCTAAAACTAAAATCTTATGGTATCGCCAGACACCTGCATAACTGGATAGATGCATTCCTATCAAACAGGCAACAAATGGTCAAAATTGGGAACACCCTATCAAATCCTGTACCTGTCAACAGTGGTGCCCCCCAAGGCAGCATTCTAGGACCAACTCTTTTTATACTCTACATAAATGACCTCTGTGATCATATTAAGAGCAACTGCGTTCTTTTCGCTGATGATGTAAAGCTATTCAACACCACCAACAATACTGCTACCCTTCAAAATGATCTTGGCTATGTGTCAGAATGGTCAAACAAATGGTAACTTCAAATCTCAACAAACGAATGCTCTGTCTTACATAGTAGCAAAAAAAAAAAAAATCAGAAAATAAAATACAAGCTGAATAGTCAAGACCTTGTTGATGACTTCAACTATGTCAAGGACCTTGGAGTACTCTAATGATCTAAGTGCTGAAGTCCACTGTAACTGCATAGCCAAAAAGGCATTAAGAGTTGTTAACCTAATCCTGCATAGCCTTTTCTCTGGTAATATTGCACGACTAACTAGAGCATACAAAACATTTGCTAGACCAATACTTTTGAATACAGCTCATCAGTCTGGAACCCACATTACACATCGGATATTAATACAGTTGAGAGTCCAGAAATAATTCACGAGAAGAGTTCTCCACTTCTTTACTTGTAGCAGAATACCTTATGCCACCAGACTTGAAATTTTAGACTTAGACAACCTAGAAGTACGCCACCTTCAGTCTGATATAAGTATAGTACATAAAATTATCTACTGCAATGTCCTACCTGTCAATGAATACTTCAGCTTCAACCACAACAGTAAAGAGCACACAATAGATACAAACTCAAGGTTAACCGCACCAAACTTGATTGCAGGAAATATGACTTCAGCAACAGAGTGGTCAATGTCTGGAATACTCTACCTGACTCTGTGGTTTCTTCCCCAAACCCCAAAAACTTTAACCTTAGGCTGTCTACTATTGACCTCACCCCTTTCCTAAGAGGTCTGTAGGGGGCATGCATAAGTGCACCAATGTGGCTACCATCCCTGTCCTATTGTTTCTTTTTATTCATATCATTTCATGTATTCATAACCAGGTTTATACTTATACCTGTTATCTAATACTTGCTTGACAAAATAAACAAACAAACATCACCCAGCTGGCTTTGTGCCTAAGATGGAACTAGAACTCACAGATTTCCAGTTTCTACCCTGACACCATTCATGACATTGTCATATCCTTAATTTTACATGCATGATTATGTCCTGTTGTGTCCAATGGAAATTACTGCAGTGGCATGTATAAATTTAAGAAATGGCTCTGAACAATTAACAGAATGAAAAACAAAAGCCTGAGAAAATAAGCATCAAATAAAAGGTCAACATACTCAGTTGATATAGTTAAAACTTAAAGTTTGAAGATATCACTTACAATATTTGTCCTGAAGTTAAATTTTTCCTGCTTCTAAAATGCCCTTAAGGCTGGGAATACTCATGCATGGTGTTATGTCCTGAGGACTCTAGGAGTTCTCACTCAGGTCCATTCACTTTGTGGGGGCGTTTCTCCCCTTTACCCATTGGTTGGTTCTCCGCAGCAGCCAGCTATAAAAGCAGGCTGCGGGGTCCAACCAGTTGCTGATCGCTGCGAGCCAGTTCCAGGCGTGGCAAGCACGGTCAGCCCTTTATTGTTATAATAAAGTATTGTTGCACTCATGCTCTGGTTCAGCCTCTCTTTTCCCAAACTTAACACTGGCGACGAGGATGGGATGGCTACCAGAAGCACCATGCAACCGCTGAGTCACTAGCCGCCGATCTGCAGCCAGAGAGAGCTATCGGCCGGCGATAAGAGCAACGCTGATCCGCAGCCAGAGAGAGCGGTCAGCAAGCAAAAAGAGCAAACAAAAAGAGCAAACGCTGGTCCGCTGACAGAGAAAGCGGCCAGCAAGCAATAGAAGCGAACACTGATCCGCAGCCAGAGAGAGCGGTCAGAACGAAAAGTTAGAAGCGTCTGTAGCCGCTTGTTAGCCCAGCTACAGGGAAAGTGAAGCGCTGCGAGCCGCAGCCGCTCATTGTTTAGGTGCGAAATTCAAACGGCTGTCATTTGAATTTCAAACCTAAAAGGCACAGCACGGTGCTGTAGTCAAGTCACTGACGCCCACACAGGCGCAAATTCAAACGCCGCAAACGGCTGACGGCCAAACGTGGCTAACCCAGAGAGAGAGAGAGAGGATTGCGAAAAGCCTCTCCAGAGCTGAAATCACTTGCCTGCCACAGGCATTAGAACATTTTTCTGCTGCCCCAGAGAGATTTTGTCCACAGGTTGTTCTACCGGCCCCATCACCATGAACTCCAATCCAGTCTTCCCAGCGTTCAAGCCGGATGAGGAGAAGTGGGAATCATACAAGAACCGTTTTAACCATTATATCGATGCAATTGGGCTGGCTGATGCTGGAGAGCATCGGAAAAAATCGTATTTCCTGATCTACTGTGGAGCCATCATCTTCAATACTGCCACAGCCCTCGTGGCCCCACGTGAGTTGAAAAACGTTCCGTGGTCAGAGCTACTTGAAATCCTCACTAACCACTATTCTCCCAGGCCCTCACAGATTGCCAGGAGATTCACCTTCCGTATGAGGAAGCAAGCGGACAAGGAAACCATTAATCAGTATATGGCCGCCCTCAGAACAGCAGCATTGCATTGTGGGTTTGGAACCTACCTGGAGGACATGCTCCTCGATCAACTAGTCTGCGGGGTCAAGGACCTACACCTTCAAAGGCGCCTCCTCGCGAAAAAAGACCTCAATCTCGCACAAGCAGTCGAGGAGGCCTTAGCAGCAGAACTGGCAGCGCACTCAGCCACCGAAATCCATGGCCCGACTGCCAAGCTGACGTTAATTCCAGTCCACTCCGAGGAGGTGGTAGCAGAGGAATCCCTGAGTGATGAAAACGACGTCCACCGCCTCTCCAACGACAGACGGCCGCAGGTAGGAGCCAAACAAGAAAACATCGGGCCACCCAAGCACATCACCCTGTGCCTAGCCTGTGGTGGATCTCATCTGAGGGCCACCTGCAAGTTCAAAGGAGCCACCTGCAATAACTGCCATAAAAGGGGGCACATCGCGAGAGTCTGCCAAGCCCCTCAAAGCTCAACACAAAGGCACCCCCCCTTCTCACACTCGGGGCCGCAAAGGCAAGTATTGAACTGTCGCACGCACCACCGTGCCAAGCACACTTGCCACACTGTTAGTAAAATCTCTCTCTCCGTTTCCTTAGAAGGTAAACCGTGCCGCATGGAGGTTGACACAGGGTCAGCGCTCTCAATTATCTCGTGGAACACCCTCAAGAGGCTCCAGCCCAGCCTGACCACTAGCCGGCTCCAGAAGTGCCATTTTAGCCTGAAGGACTACCAGGGGAAGACCATTCCTGTAATCGGCAGAGGCAAGTTCCTTGTCAATTTTAGAGCTTTTAAAGGTCACCTACCTCTAGTGGTAGTTAACGGCAATCTCCCTACCTTATTGAGGCTCGATTGGTTTCCCCATCTCGGCCTAGGGCTAACAGGAGTCCATGCTGTCTCAACCTCAGACACTGACTCCTTATTCGCTGATTACTCAGATGTATTCAGCGATGAGCTGGGGTGTTATAACGGTACCCCAATATCGTTCTCAGTCGACCCCCAGGCAGTCCCAATCAGGCTAAAACCGCGTAGGGTCCCATTCGCTATTCGGCCAAAACTAGATGCTGAATTGGATAAACTATTAAAACAAGGGGTCATTGAGCCAACAGATTTCGCCAAATGGGAGACGCCCATTGTCACACCCTCAAAAAGACGGTAGCCTGAGAATTTGCTCGGACTACAAGACCACAATCAATAAGTTTCTACAAGTTAGCGCTTACCCAGTGCCCGTCATTCAGCATTTATTACACACTTTTGAACCTGGCAGCATTTTTGCCAAATTGGACATGTCTCAAGCGTATCAACAGTTCCCTGTTGACAACCAAACAGCGGAACTCCAGACCATTGTCACTCACAGGGGTGCTTTCCGATGCAAGCGTCTCCAATTTGGCGTAAGTGTTGCCCCAGGTATCTTTCAATCCCTCATGGAGCGAATTTTACAGGACCTCCCTGGAGTAGTACCCTACTTCGACGACATCTTAGTCTCGGCCAGGGACAGACCCCAACTCTTCCAGAGAGTTCGAGCAGTGTTAGAGAGGTTCAGACAGCATGGCCTCAAATTGAAAAAAAAAAAATGCGCCATTGCCACTAGACAGGTGGACTTTCTGGGTTATAAAATTGACGCCTCAGGCATTCACCCCCTGGAGTCCAAGGTTAAGGCAATTCACGAGGCACCCACTCCAACCTCCAAAACTGAACTACAGGCCTTCTTGGGGCTATTAAACTTTTAAGCGTCTTTCTTGCCCCATAAAGCATCAGTAGCTGAACCCCTACACAGATTACTGGATAAAAAGTCACCTTGGCACTGGGGGCACAAAGAAGACCATGCTTTTCACGCCATGAAATCACTACTCACGTCAGAGGCGGTACTTATTCAATTCGACCCCAACCTTCCTTTAGTGCTGGCAGCAGACGCATCCCCCTTTGGAATTGGGGCAGTATTAAGCCACAGGCTTCCCAATGGCGCCGAGGCTCCCATTGCCTTTTTCTCCAGGACGCTCTCTGCAACGGAGCGTAATTACAGCCAGATCGATAAGGAAGCTCTAGCGGCTGTTGCAGCAGTGAAAAAATTTCACGAATTTCTCTTTGGCCATTTTTTCGAGCTGGTCACAGACCACAAGCCCCTCCTGGGTCTACTAGCCGGGGACAAACAGACCCCTCAAGTCCTTTCTCCGAGGATGACGAGATGGACCCTCTTCCTAGCAGCCTACTCCTACAGACTCATACACCGGCCAGGTAAAACATTGTCCCACGCTGACGCTCTCAGCCGCTGTCCCTTGCCGGCCCCGGCTGAAGACCCTGCTCCTGTCCACGCTATTTTCGAGGTAACCCAATTAGACCTCCCCATCACTGCCCTTGACATTGCTGCTAAAACCAAGGCAGACAAAACGCCGCCCAGGTGCTCGACTGGGTGAGGAGGGGGTGGCCAGGTGGCAATGTTGAAAACAAATTCTCACCTTTCAAGACCCGCATGCAGGAATTGTCCAGTTTGCAGGGCTGTCTACTGTGGGGCACTCGAGTGGTCATCCCGACCTTACTGCGTACCCGAGTCCTGGAGGCGTTGCACGAGGGACACCCTGGCATCGTGAGAATGAAGGCATTAGCACGCAGCTACGTATGGTGGCCGGGCCTCGACGAGGACATCGCTAGATGGGTAAGCTCCTGCAACCCCTGCCAGGAATCCCGTCCAGCTCCTCCTATTGCCACCCCTACTAAATGGGAGAGCGCCAGCGCTCCGTGGTCCAGAATTCACATCGACCTGGCCGGCCCCTTGCATGGGAAAATGTTCCTAGTGGTCGTGGACGCCTATTCTAAATGGATTGACGTTGCACAGCTATCCACGACCACCACACAAGCAATCACCAACGTATTAACACGCCTGTTTGTAACCCACGGGCTACCCGACTCCATTGTCTCCGACAATGGCCCACAGTTCGCATCAACTGAGTTCAGCCGTTTCGCTGCCAACCTGGGTATCCGCCACATCTTCACAGCCCCATTTCATCCTGCCAGTAACGGATTGGCTGAAAGGGCCGTCAGGACCACTAAAGAAGCCCTGGCTAGGTTCAGCAAGGATGACTGGCACCACAAACTCTCGCGTTTCCTGATGAGCCAGCATTCAACTCCATGTTCAGTCACCAACAAGTCCCCAGCTGAGCTCCTGATGGGCAGGCGTCTGAGGACTGTATTGGACAGACTTCACCCACAATACTGCCCTGACTCTCCCCTCGCTTCCACATCGGGGGTTAGACATTTTATCTTACAGGAGCCAATATTCGCGAGGAACTTCGCTGGAGACCCCCTGTGGATCCCGGCGAGATCGTGGCCATCACCGGACCAAGGTCGTATCGGGTCAGACTGGAGGACGGCCGGGTCTGGAGAAGGCACCTGGACCAGCTGCGTAGGCGCCTCAGCACCCACACGAGCAGGGACCCAGAATCACAAGCGACGGGAGGTCTCAGCATCAACCCCACATCCACATCCTTCCCGCGACCAGTACACACCAACAGTCATTCCAGAAAGCCCGAGCACGGACAGCGGCGCCCAGACGGTGGACCAGCCCGATCCAGTCTACGGGAGCACGTCCCCAGTGACTAACCCTACGAGTCCCGGGCCTGCCCGAACCGAGGGGCACGTTGGTGACACTTACCCGGCTCTGCCTTCCCAGACAGACTCTGAACGGACAGTCAGCGTTCCAGAGCTGCGCCCGTTCCGGCGCCAACATAAACCTCCTGCCTACCTCAAAGACTATGCGTGTTCGCATCTGGGGGAAGGGTGTTATGTCCTGAGGACTCTAGGAGTTCTCACTCAGGTCCATTCACTTTGCGGGGCGTTTCTCCCCTTTACCCATTGGTTGGTTCTCCCCAGCAGCCAGCTATAAAAGCAGGCTGCGGGGTCCAACCAGTTGCTGATCGCTGCGAGCCAGTTCCAGGCGTGGCAAGCACGGTCAGCCCTTTATTGTTATAATAAAGTATTGTTGCACTCATGCTCTGGTTCAGCCTCTCTTTTCCCAAACTTAACACATGGTACATGAAATCCTTGAAAGTTTTGGTTTCACTTTAATTAGCCTCTAATTGTTTCCTGGGTTGACAAGTATGATAGCTAATTTTTATTCATTTATGGTATCTGTTTGTATACTAATATACAAGAATACAAAATAAGAATTTGACTTTACATAGCCCCTATTCTTCATAAAGTTTGTGACTTTGATCTTTAATACTCTCCTTCACTGAACTAGCTATTCTCAATATATTTCCAAATCTTCTTGCAGGGTAAAATTCTACTACAATTATGCAATATTACATTGGTGTTATTCCCCTAGCAATCCTCCCATATTTCCCCACTATTAGTGCAGGATTTTTTCTTCCTACAAAAAATTAAGAAGTAAAAGATGGAAAACTGCACAATGTTCTTTGATTGGTAGCATCAGAAATGTGGCTTCTGAAATAGTCTGTGTAATTTATGGAAAAAGTTGCCAATCAGCATTTCCCATTTTCTCAAGTTGCTTTGAAGTTAAGAAAAGTAATGTTGAAAGAGACGTCTAGTATCTGTGCCATTTTCTTGATCTAAATTCAAAGCTAAATAAGATACTACAGCAAACAAATCATGTACGTACCAGATAAAACCATTCATCAATCAAATAATTCTACTAAGTATTTGAAAGTACAATTTATTTTTATATAAAAAGCTGTACTTATGTTTTATGATCATATAGCCATCAAATACAAGATTTTCAGAAATACAACAGTTTTGAAAACGAATGTTACATACGCATAAAAAGATTACTATTATAGTATGTTAAATAACACCTACTTCTTTACATTCTGATATTTGACAAAGTACGTTAAGATAAATGTTACAAAAAAGCTGAAGTTGGTACATTCTTTTAAATTAGTGAATAACTTTTCCTTATTTTCATGGCATTTTCAAAGCTCCAGTTTCAAAAAAATGTTATTTAGTGGCAAAAAGCATGTATATAAGAGTATGTTAGTATTTTTGCTCTACAGTTCTAAAGCGATGGCTTAAATCTTTAGAATTATGTGTTTTAAATACATTCTTTTAAAAAAAATCCAACAGCAAAAAAGAATTCAACAAAGAATATTCAGAATGCTAGTTCTTCAATCCATTCTAATTTTTCCTACGTCAAACACATTTAAGTATTTTAAGAGGCAATGCTATGTAGTTAGATTGGCAGACAGATTAATGAGAGTTATTAGCATTACATTGCCATAGTACTACTGCTAAATTTAATATTGCAATCTGCCATAAACAGTTTTAAAAGTATGCTGTATGAAACATAACAATAAGAATTAAAATAAGCCAAAATGATCTTTTTTTGCTGTATCTTTTTATTGTTGTTTTACAGTAGGCAACATGAGAGGCAAAAGAGGGCATATTTCACATTGAACCTATTTTTAAAGAAACAATCTTTAAACAGGTATTATGTACTTTTGACTTGGAAAAAGAATCACAAATATCGGTTATGCACATCTTAATAAACTGAACAGTATTTAAACTTAATTAAAAATAAAATATTTTCTTAAGTGCTACCTTTACTGGACACACTACTGATTCTTCGAGCGCTTCTGGGTTTAAACCGAATTAAATCTATAAATCACAAAATTAAAAAATAATTATGTCATTTGTAAAAATTGAATTTTCAGGGATTAAAATTAGTTGAATCCACAGGGGTTAAATTATTAGTAATTCTGATCCAGTAACAGAGATTCAGTACTGTTTTTACCTCTTGGAAAGGAACAACAGTATTTTAGCTTCCAGAAATTTTAGTTCTTTTTAATAGGATAGAAGATTGTTTTTCCAACAAAATACACAGCATCCAAGGTTGTAATAAAATATGTACAACAGAGGACACCATCAAACTAGAAATATTACAATATACAAAATATGTTTGTGTTACATGTACTATTTCTCTAGAAATTTAATATAATTTGATTTATAGATATACTGTGATTTCTCCAAGAAATTATTTGTCTGTTTAGGGTAAGACAAGACATTTGGGGACAATATCCAGCAAATGGCTTTTTAATTGCACAAATCGAATCTGAATAGTCTTCAAGGGCTAATCTGTAATGTTATTATTGGATCTGCTCCCCGCCCTCTCTTTCTGTGTTTGGGTATGTGTACTGATTTAGGCATTATAGCCAAGTTAAGGCAGTAAACATACTAATACTCCCTCCTCCTCAATTTTGCCGATAATAGCACTGTGAGGTAAGTTGGGCTGAAAGACTATGATTGGCCCAAAGTCATCCAGCCAGCTTTCATGCCCAAAATAGGAGTGGAACTCAGTTTTCTGATTTCTAGCCTGATGCCTTAATCACTAGCATCTAGACCAAACTGGCACATTGCTATTATGATTGTTATCTAACAAGGCTGTCAATTGATAGGTTCTCTATCCTTCTTCATATTTCAATTTCATTACTAATTTCCTAAATGGGCCAAACTTTCATTAACCATATAATTAGCTTAATTTTAAATTCTGGTTTTCAGGTAATGTTTTACTATAACTTTTTCTACTTAAAGGCAATGGAAAATTTTATTGTTTCAAGTTTAGGAAGTTATTGGAGCTTGAAAAAAAACGAGCTTATGATGCAGCCATGTAGTCTAAATCATAGTTTTGAATAGAAAATTTGAACTAAACCCTTATATGATCTAGATTCAGAAATACAGTATATTCAAAGGAGTAGTATCACAATGATGTTGCCTTCCAAATCTAGTGCTCTACTAAACTCACTAAAGAGGCTCATCTGTTTCCATAAAGCGTTGAAAGCTTTCCTACGATCAGGTGGTCTGTCACATTTTTTCTTGTATTCTCTAACAATGGCCTTTGCTTCTT
The DNA here is from genome assembly GCF_049901715.1 of Pseudonaja textilis. NCBI lineage: Eukaryota > Metazoa > Chordata > Lepidosauria > Squamata > Elapidae > Pseudonaja > Pseudonaja textilis. The sequence goes on from NC_141993.1 coordinate 29,515,056, forward strand.
GTTCTAGCGGAGAAGGCAAGTCTGTGAAATACAGAATTTCAAGGTATGTGCACATGTTAAAACTACTCTGACACATGATCATTTGCTACAATTTTTTTACGAATACCCTCCTTTGAAGATCAATAAAATACCAAAGAGCCATGTAGAAAGAAGTTGTACAAAATACATAGTTTTTAAAAAAGGACAGTAGGTTTATTATGCAGTTGTTTATTTAGAACACATCTATAATTTTTAAAGAATAGAATTACTGATGCTCTAAAGTAAGATCACTATAGCATAAAGATCAATTTATTTCTTTTCCATATAAACTTCAAAAGATATGGAAACATTACATTATTTATAAAAATATGTATTTCATGAATAGCAGAAGTATATATTCTCTCTATCTCAACTGTAAATACTACTCAGAAGCGTGGGATGAGTATAGAAAATAATCACTCATCATGGTGTCCAATGCAAAAACAAAACAAATAAATCAGAGTATAATGGTCCATATTAAAAGTGGTATCTTGGCCTAGAGGTGGAGCTCTTGCCTCACAATCAGGAGGCTGTGAGTTCGATCTTAGGTAGAGGCAGATATTTTTCTATCTGGACACACTGAGAATTTATCTGCTGAATAAAAAACTCCACATTAGCAACAGGAATGGCATCAGGCCAGTGATTATGCAGTCATTAAAAGAGGATAATAGTCCATATTAAAAATGGTGGATATGACACAGCATTATAGGACACATATTCTTGTGTCCTTTATGGTTGTGCTGGAATAAGTCCTTTGTATATTGTTCTCTATGATTAAACTATACATGGAAAGGATAGCAGAATGTCTTTGCTAAATTCATTCCATGACATTCTTGCTGCCTTTTACATGTAGAGGGCAACTGTGTATAGATGAAGTTACTTTGTTTATAAAGATTTACCCTAAGATTTCAAAGCCCTGAATAATTAGAGTAGTCACCAAGCAGCATAGAAACTGTAGTTGCAGTCATTCTCCAAATACCGTATATAGAGAAATATTATCAGGGAGAAGTGGCTGCCACTGCTTGATTGGGAGTTCCAAGCAAATCCTCCAATTCTAATAGTCATCTACATGCAAATTTGGTACATAAAATACTAGGCGACAGAATGTAGATGCTCTACAAATGTTACATTCAAAAGGATTTACTATACCTATTTGTCCAAATACATATAAATACAGATCTTTAAAGATCTTGTGATAGTTATTCTTCTCATCCACTCTTGCTTCAGAAAGTTATGGATTGGAGGGGTTAGGCAGTTATTTTTCTCTCTGAATACATCTACTGTTTTGCTTTAATTTACTTCCAAAAATCAAATTTTCATGATAGATTCACTTGACCATGAATTTATAGTCAAGTGTAGTAATTGATTATATAATAAAAAAGGAATGTTAGTAATTCATTGTGAGTTTAACCAAGAATTCAGATTGTTTAAAAGTGAAACCTAAACCCAAAACATGAACCAATCAAATCAATTAAGCCTAAATATTAGATAGGCTATTGCAATGTTGTCTTGATTACTTTATAGACAACACCCTGAATGTTTGATCCTGAATTAACATTCCTCACTTTGTATTGAGGACTACATAGTTCTTTTTCCTTGATGTCGAAATACATTGCTTTCTTTCAGATGATTAACTACAGTTCCATTAATAAGATAACTATAATAAATAAATCAAAGTTAAGAACATAAAATTATTGCCAGCAGATTCTGAATAATTGAAAAAGCCATAGAATCACAAAAAGAAGTCAGTATATGTTTTGTTGATTATAGAAAGGTTTTTGGTTATAAAACAGAAGAGTGTTTGGAAATTTGGGAACCACAAAACACTTCATTGTCCTCATACAAAATCTACACATAGGTCAGGAAATCACAGTATGGAGAGGATATGGTAAAAGACTGGCTCCAGGTTGGCAAAGAGATTATCCCTTGTTTTACAATCTATATATGGAATAAATATTGAGCAACGCTGTATTGGAAGAAGATGAAAGTGGTTTTAAAACTGGAAGAAGAAATATCAGTAACCTGAGCTATGTTGAAGACACTATTCTGATGGCTGAAAATTCAAATGAATGTTGATGTAAGATATAGTAGTAAAATCAAGGAGCACAAAAAAATTAAGATTAAATATTTAAAAAGACCAAATTAATAACAACAAATTCAGCAACCAGCCTTAGAATAAAAGATGTAACATTAAAGATATTGAGTAGCAGTAGATACCTTCTGCCTTTAGGGTCAACTAGCAACAAAAAAAGAAACCAGCAATCAAGAAATACATAGCATACCAGAAGTTGGTAGAACAGGCGTGAAGACCTTGGAAAATATATTAAGATTCTGGGCTATGTCTGTACCTACAAAGATCAGAATTGTTCAGGCAATAGTTTTCTCTGTAACATTCTATGAAAGTGTTGGATTTTGAAAAGGCACAATAGAAAGGCTAATGAGGCTTTTGAACTTTGGTGTTACAGAAGACTTTTGAGAATACCACAGATAGCCAAGAAAATGAAAAAAAAAATCAAATAAATCTACCCAAAATATAACAGAAGAATTATACAGTACTTTCAAACTTGCAGGATTCCGTAATTGTAGCTTTACAGTAAAGTAGAATTAACTGAATTGTATTTTTCCTGTCTGAGCTTACCTGGCAAGGCGGCTGACATTAAAAGTTGATACTGACTTGATGGCATCTAACCAATTAATCATTCAATCAATCAATCATGAACAATAGTTTAAGTCAATAAGGAATGACTTAAAATGGCAGTGTTTAATCATTTAATTCATTAACACCCCAAGAGCAGTTACCAAAATGATCGTAGAGTCTTAGTAGCTAAATAACTATATGCCATACACATGGAGTCTTTATTAGGAGCTCAAGCAAATTATATAAAATATGAACCACAATGCAGAATACAGTATCTTAGGTTTATTGTCTGGAATTATTGAAATCCCCACATACCACAGAAAAGCCTTATATACTCTATAACTGAATGATTCTCAAAGACAATTGGAAAGTTCTATACTTTTCAGAAGTGGGGCACATTGTTCTTATGCTTTTTTAAGAGAGTTTACACCTCAACAAACTATAACGAAAAAACAGAAATAACCAAACAGAAACCAAACAAAACCAATATAATCAGAACCATATAAACTCCTCTCCCACCTTCCCTCCCCATCGAATATATTATTAAACTGGCTCCTGTTTAGCTTCTTCAATAAAAATAGACACATTAACATTTGTGCCTTAAACAGAAATCATTTCAATTATTTATTTACATGATTTATATGGCCACCCATTTAATAACAGAGACTCTGGACAGTGGATTAAAACAAAAATTACAACCTATAACTCATGATGCCCAAAATAAAAACATTAAACCCTAAATCACAAAAACCAATTCAATAGTAAATCTCAGCTAATTCCCTGGCCCAAATATCAAGAAACACAGGCACATCTTTAAAGCCTTTCAAAAGGTTACCCATCTGGATCTCCAGAACAAGTGCACCTACAGAAAAAGCACAACTTCAAGGTCCAAAGAAATCACACTGTTGCTCACAAAAGATCACACATGCCTTCACTGCAAGATTTGGTGGGCTCAGCAAAACAACGGGAAAGAAAATTCCACAGATATTTTCAGGTCACTTGATACCTTAATTGTTTGAAACTCATATCCATATTAATTATTTAACTAGGTCAATATGGTTATTTCAAAAACATGTATTAAAATATTACTATACCTGGAGAAATAGACTCTGCATATTCAATATTTTGATGACAGTTCTTTCGGAGGAAACATAAAATGAATGACAGACCCTTCTGTATCACTTCAAGGGGAGGAAATTCCAGAGGACAATTCCTGAGATTTAAGGCTGTAAGTGAAGCTACTTTACCTGCCAAAATAAGAAAGCCAAAGATGTAATGTTAAAATGTTTTAGAAGAAAAAGCTCTCCCTATTATTATTTAAGTGATTATTTAATTGTAAAGTTACTTAGAAATAATAAGACTGTTGGTTTGCAAGAAAGTACACTTACAGCAGGAGTGTCAAACTGGTGGCCCATGGGCTGGATGCGTCATGCGCAGGCCAAGCCCACCCAAGCTCGGTGAAGGAGAAAAATGTCACGAAACATCACATGACAGCAACATGACACCACAAGTTTGACATCTGTGACTTAGAGCATTCAAGCTTTAATAAGTTTGTGGAAGAGTATAAAGGAAGACCTCCCTCAACTATAACAGCCAAAACTTCAAAGAAAATGGCAGTTTTTATGCTGTTTCCTGTTAATCTCAATAGTTGAGGACCTCAGCAAATATTCCCTATTTATTCCATTTCTTTACCACTGCTTTGCATATCAAGCACACAGATTTTACATGGGATAATCTTGAAGAAACTCAGGTCCCAAGTCATATACGACAACTAATGCAGCTCATAGAGCAAGGATGCAATGTACGGCATTCTAGGGGCACACATAACTGTCCATGCTGCTGCATTTTGTATCAGCTAAAGCTTCTAGATACATTTTCAAGGGCAGCCTTATATGCAGCAGGCTACAATAATCCACCCTGCACTTTGGCAAAGTAAGCACCTTGCAAGCAAGCAGAAAGATGCTGATTCTGCAAGCAATCCCCATGCTTCATTATTGGCAACCACTGAGCAGGAAATGTTTTGGCTGAGTAGCTGAGTATGCTTGGTGGGGAGAAGATTTAATCTGTGCAGGAATTCCTTCTGTTACTGGAAACAACTTTGGCATCTTCATTTGTGAATTCCTGTTCTTGAACCTGGGTGTTTCTGGCCAAGCATTTACAAGATATTCTGAAGAAATGGATTTCAAACTGTCTGTTCAGATTATGCCTTCTTCCCTATCATCAAGTAAGCTATCATGCACACACATATTCTTTCTTTTGCTTCCCCAACTCTGCTTCTGTTGCCTCCCCTGCCTGTCTACAGCCTCCAGATAACACTTCCTAACATTTTTACAAGTTCTGCTGCAAAATAATTGTTCCTAAACTGTGTGTGTATGTTGGGGGAAATGGTATTCCTTCCCAATACCTCTGCAGGCTTGCCTTCCATGTGCCTGAATTATGCCTGTCTACTGCACGAGCATTTTATTTTTACACTGAAACCAGGACACACAAAAAAGCCATTACATTTTTATGGATGACAACTTCATCATCACCATCTTGGCTTCACAGCTGAAAATGCAGGTGGCATATCTATGGGAGAGGACCTCCTCTTTCTGGGGTCACCCAAGCCTAACCACACACAGCAAGTGGGCCGCCTCACTTAGAGTCAATTGTGGATGACGGTAGTTTTATTGCATATTGGTCTGGTTCAGTTACAGCAGCTGGAACCCAGGCTATTAAGAATTTGATGGGCTGATCTTGAATACCGAGAGGCTGGAAGATAGGTTGCAGTCCCCAAATTTATTATGCCTGTGATTGGTTCATCTACTCATATATCACAATCTTGATGGAATTACTTGCTCTTGCCGTAATTTCATCCCCACACTTTCCACCTCTCAGTTTAAAGAACATATGTATTTAATCTCCCTCAGACATACTTTCATCTCCCATGGCAAGTGATATGACCCCTCCTCACTGCTCCTGCCATCGGACATTCAGCAACAAAAGTGGTAAAACAATTGCAGGTCACCAACCACTCCCATTTACCACCCATTCTTCTCCAAATATCAACCTCTCTCCTCCATTCTCCAGTCCCCAAATAGGCAGTTTAATAGGGTGGTAAATCACATCAAATCAGTCTCCTCTAAGATAGTCCTAAGCCATAGAACCACAACAAATGGAAAAATAGAATGGAATAGAAAAAGCCCCATGAGACAGATGCAACATCAACCATCTCATTTGGGTGTAGAGGGCAAAGAGCCAGAGCAGCTGTGGGCCTTGGGTGAATAACAAGCAGTCCTTTGACATGATCTACTTCTACCATACCAGCTTTCTCCAGATATTTTCTGTAAAAAATAATCCCAAGGCCTAAAACAACTATCAGTGCTCCTTTGGCAAGCTGGTCCCATTTATCCAGATAGAAAAGAAGTTACTCCAAGATCCAATTTGGGTTGGTCTCCAGGACCATAGGTTTACTCTTCCAAGCTTTCAGACTCATGCTGAAGCCCATTTTCAAGGAACTTCTTTCAACTGGAATATGTACTTTGAGCTATTCTATGAGTCATATTTATGAGGTGCCTTCCTATTGGTTAGTGGTGTGTTGATAGCCAGCAATTGGCTGTTGTTTCCTTCTGCTTCCAAATCCTTGGCTTGCAAACAGCCAATCGCTGGCCATCAACACACTAATCAACCAATAAGAAAACATCACATAAACACAACTCATAGAATAGTCCAATGTACATGATCCAGTAAAGAGAAGTTCCCTGAGGACGGGCTTCAAAAGCTTGAAACAGTAAATCTCTGATCCTGGAGACCAACCCAGATTGGATCTTGCAACATTATCCTGGGACACATATATCTGTCTTCATTTGTGAGAAGTATCTCCACTCATATCTGTTCTACATAGGTTCAAGGACCAGACCATTTGCTCCATTCTAGGGTTATCTATGAGCCAGCAAAATAGAAAGCCACAGCTGCTGATCCCCATCGCCTCATGCTGCTATTTCCCAAGACTATGCTGTGCTGGCTTCCATCTATAGCTGCTACATATCTGTACCTGCCATCGTTGCTGCTGCTGAGACCAGCTCCAAACAAGGAGGATGTAAGATTTTTTTAAAAATGTCATTTAAAAAATTTGTGCACACAGTAATCTACAATGTACTTCACATCTTTAAAAACAAGCAAAACATCAAACTCCATTTAATTCCAAACAGCTAAAAACTCATGGATATTATCTTAGTGTCCTAGGAGCCTCTTCAGCCTAAAACTTTATATGCTGAGCTCCTCAGTATATAAAGGAATTTCTCTGAATAGGCAATGAAGGAGACGCTATTCAGGATTAATTCAAACAGAATTAGTCTTGAATGGTGTCTCCTTCATTGTCTATTGTTACCACCTTATTCTACTAGATACCTGATAGAACTACCTTACATATCAAACAGGCCCTGAAAAATATATTTCTATCCCTACAGCTGGGGTATGTAACTCCAGAAACTGTTTTTCATAGATGTCTCCACTAGAGGGCAGGAAATTTCCTTATCTTTGCTATATTTAATGTTTATGCTATTTCTTATAAATGCATATACAAATCCATGAAATTTAAAATGTTGTTTTAATCAACAGCATGCTCTATGAAAGGAGGGTGCTCTCACCTGGGTAGCTCCCTATAGCTTTGAATCAAAAGATATTATGCAGATATTCTACCTTTCTCTAGATATGGAAAAATATAAGAATCTTCTGGAAAGAAAATAATATTATCTGAAAAATAATACCTTGAATTTTTTTCTGAATAAATCGTTATATGTATAATAAATGTCCTGTATGAAAGAGAGGTAGTCCTTGACTTATGACCACAACTGAGCTCAAAATTTCTGTTGCCAAGTGAGACATTTGTTAAGTGAGTTTCACCATACTTTATGACCTTTCTTGCCCTAGTTGTTAGGTGAATCACTGCAGTTCATAGGTTTGTAACACAGTTGTTAAGTGAGCCTGGATTTCCCATTGACTTTGCTTGTCAGAAGGTTGTAAAAGGTAATGACACAACCCTTGCACACTGCAAGTGTCATAAATTTGAGTCAGTTTCCAAGCATTCAAATTTTTATCATGTGACCTTGGGAATTCCGCAATGGTTGTAAGTGTAAAACACGGTCATGTCATTTTTTCCAGTGCCATTGTAACTTCAAACAGTCACTAAATGAACTGTTATAAGTCGAGGATCACCTGTAAATGTCTCTAGAAAATGACAGTGGGATAAAACTTGATTTGGATTATTGTTAGGACTAAATTTAAACCTAAACAATTAGGACCAAAATCTACTGTGTTATCCACAGTTCTTAATCTTCCATTGCACTTATCATATTTGAATAAAAATATATTGAAAAACTTCTGAATTATATACCAAAATTTAAAATATACTTAAGGTACATTTATTTTTCCCTTTACAGAAGCCTGTTTAATTTCATTAAGAAAAATGTTACAGTACAAATACATTTGGATAATGTAAGAACCAATATATAACTGGGGAAAACAGCATGAAAACTGCCAAGATCATAATGCAGGTAATAACACATTTTTCACACTGCCTTGAAAATAGTATTTTAAATATGTCCACTCACAGCTTGAGTAATTACTATTTCTGCTGTTTTGCTCCTATGTTTTTGAAAGTGTAGTATTTAGTATTCTGCATTAGTCTATATTTTATTATGATTACATGTATATTTGCACATAAATTATTTCTGTAAAAGCAGTGCTGGAAGACAAATACCTTTCTATATTATTCTAAATTGCTGTCAGCTAAACCCTATTATTAATGTTGTTAAATAATTTTTCTTTTCAAGAATATTCCTTAGCAGTAATAAAAACAGTACTCATACTATTCCCAATTTCAAATCGAAAATGTACAAAAACTTATCACCAAAATGCTGGAAGTGCAAGGATCTACCAGGTGCCTTCTACCACATGTGGTGGACATGTAACCACGCAAAGACAATATTGGAGATTGATACTGGCATGGGTAGAGCAAATGGTGGGAGAACACATTCAATTTAAGCCAGAATTATTCCTGTTGGGAATAATGACAGAAGGCCACAGCAAAGGTACAACATATTTAATAATATACATACTGACTGCGGCAAGGATGGTTTACTCACAGTACTGAAAAAATGAAAATACACTATTGAAAGGAGAGATAATAGGGAAAATAATGGCCTGTGCAGAATCTGAGAGACTAACTTTAGAAATGACAAATAAAGGGGATTCAGAATAGTACGATACTTGGAACAAGTTTTATCTGTGGCTGCAAAAAGAGGGGAAAGTCAGAACAAAAACAGCTAGAAGGATTGGAAGCAAAATGTAAATATTGTACCAATAATAGAAACGTTAATGGGTTTGACTACACCTTTGGTATGTATGGCAAAGTAATGCCAAAATGGCTGCACTATGTTTTGTGTTTATAGTTGTAAACAATGAAAAAATATATATGAAAAAAAGAAATACTTTCTTAGGAAAATATAAGGTTCCTATAGCATAGAAATATAAGAAAATGAAATACTGATAAACCTTGCAAAGCAGGGATATTATAATGTTCCTTAACATGTAATACATGAAATGTATATATTAGAAACATTTTAAATGTATGTATATGGATAAAGGTCTTCTACCTGAACAATACTGAATAAGAAAAGAGAACGTTTTAAAGTCTGAAAAATCAGTCACCTCAGGAATGCCCTGATTCTTTGGAATCTCAATATTTTCTATGATTCTTTGTTGTGTGTTTGTAGGGTGTATATGTCAGTACATGTAAAGAGTAAGATTGGACAACTGATAGAAAAGGTATCTTAATGGTGAAAGCACCAATGTACACCAACATAGGAACAGATACCAGAAAATGATTGGTCTTGCTTGGGCTACAAAGCTAACCAGGTTTGGGCCTGGTTAATATTTAGATGTGTGAACACCAGAGAATATCTCTAAAGCACTATGAAGTGGTATATAAGTGTAAGTGCTATTGCTATGGTATGCTAGATTGTGAAGTTGAAAAACATCCTGGATAGGCATCGCAAATCATATCTATAATATTGCTGACAAAAATCTGCCTGTTGTTACTAGAACACAGGCTTGATTCAAAGTCAACAATACTTGTATATTCTGTTCACTCCGCCTGTGTCAGTACTATCTAGACAAATACTTTCTATGGATTTGAACCCTTTATTTATTAAATGTAGAAAAACAGACAAACAAGGGTTGAGTAAATCTTGATATAAGGCAGAGGAGAGTATATGGCTTTTTGTGATGAATAAATATTTGTCAAAAGAAGCAAAATGGCTATATATAAGAACACTTTTCTGTATATGAAAGTGAGAGATGGGAACAGCGTCAGGAAAAACATGAAAGGGCTTAAATGCAGTGAGAAAAGGTTGCTTAAGAAGATGAAACAAAGAAGTTAATCTCTTGTGGGAAGAATCTGGCTGTCAGATAACCCATCCAGCGAAATACCTCAGTTTCCAATTGAAGGTAATATTCAATCAATCAGTAACAATAAGGACAGGTAGTTCTCAACTTACAACATTTTGTTTAATGACTGTTCAAAGTTACAATGAAAAAAGTGACTTATGACCAGTTTTCACACTTATGGCTACAGCAGCAGCCCCAGTCATGTGACCACCTTTTGGGTGCTTGGCAACCAGCATGTATTTACGATGGTTACAGTGTCTCAGGATCCTATGATATATTTATTTAGAAAATTTATATTGCTGCCTATTCACACATGGTGTCTCAAGAAGGCTTACCAAAATATAAAAACACCATATAAAACAAATAAAAAATAATAAAATAACCTTCTGTCCCCCACCCTGGCCACAATGCATTTTCATTCCAACCCTATTAATGGACTTCATCCCACTCTGGATTCCCCAGGCCTGCCCACAGAACCATGTTTTCAGGGCCTTCTGAAAGAGTGTTATAATGGGGGCCAGTCTAATCTCTGGAGGAACGATGTTCCAGAGAGAGGGAGCCACCATGAAGAAGGCCCTTCTTCTCGTTCCCACCTGATGTATCTCCTTAGGGGATGATACAACCTTGTTGGAAGCTTCTGACAAGAAAGTCAACGAGGAAAAACAGATTTGTTTAATATAGACTTACAAATTGTAGTGATTTGCTTAATAACCATAGCAAAAATGATTGTAACATGGGGCACGACTCACTTAACAACTGTCTTGCTTAGCAACAGAAATTTTAAGCTCAGTAATTAGTCGTGAGTTGAGGAATACCTGTATGATATATTATGGCAAGAAATCAAACAAGGTTTCAAAATGTGGAGAAATCTGAAAGCCTTCCTAGTAAGGATCAATTGCAAAATATTAAAATGAATGTATTAACCAAGATAAAGTAGTTGTTTTTAAATGGTGCTAATCTCTTATAAGATTTAGAGAAAATCTTATAAAAATGGCAAAAAATTGTCAGTATGGGTAGTCCTCAAGCTATCACCATTCAATCGGGAACCGTTCCAAGTAAATGAATGTTGTTTGTAACTGGTCTTCAGAGTTCTGGTCATCACAGCATCCCTGCAACCATGATTTAGGTATTTGGTAATCCATCTGTACATACAATTAGTTGCTAAATGACTTGAAATCATGGGGCCACCATTTGCAACCATCCTTGATGGTGTCCTCAGGAATTCAATGAGGACTCAGCACAGATGGTCCAAAACACTGGAGTAGTTTCTCTCACTTGAAAAGGAGTATCTTGAAAGGAATATATGTATGCTAAGTTTAGTTAGATATTATTGAGGGAACAGAATACTTACCAAGCTCCACTGGTAGCCTTTTAATAGGATTTCTCTCTAGCAGTAGAGTTTTCAGTTGCCTTTTCAATAAATATGAAAAAATTTAAATATACAATGACAAATAAGATTAGTCAAGAAAATAAGAGAAAATTAATGTATATATTCTTATACTATTTTAATGAAAAAGTAGATTCCTAACAGAATCTAAGTGGCCTAACTAATAAATTATGTGGTGCACTAGATGTACTTGAATACTGATAAACAGAATACGGTTTATCAATTTCTAGCCCACATCAGGGCCCAAAAGAATGGAGATGCTTCCTATAAGAAAATTAATTAACTAATTAATTAATTAAATTAATTAATTAAGGTAATATTCAATCAATCAATAACAATAAGAGGTAGTCCTCAACTTACAACATTTTGTTTAATGACTGTTCAAAGTTACAATGAAAAAAGTGACTTATGACCACTTTTCACACTTATGGCCACTGCAGCACTCAGTCATGTGACTACCCTTTGGGGGCTTGGCAACCAGCATGTATTTATGATGGTTACAGTGTCCCAGGGTCCTACAACTTATTTATTTAGAAAATGTATATTGCTGCCTACATATTGGGGGAGATATTTTGAAATTAGTTTCTCTTTAACATTAAGAGCTATTTCAAATATACATTCTTTTTGCAGACTGATAATAAATGCAAAAAAAAAAGACACAACAAACAGATTCACACTGTTTTCTTCACATATTAATATGTCAACAGGGAAAGAACAGAAGCAGTGAAGAAATCTGACTGTAAACCTTAGTTTTCTGTAGCATATTATTTTGGTGTTTTTCCCCCTAGTCTAGTTTAATTTTTAATATCATAGTCAAAAAAATGAAGCATTTGCAGGGAAGTGTCATGACATATTAGAATTCACTTCAATTGCCCACAGATGTCTTCTGAAGATAAGGGATAGAATATCTGTCATGGGATTGCTCTTAGCACAACTGGGAACTTTAAAGAGATTTTGTTTCCCAAGATAAAGTCAACATAAATTTAAAGGTAGCAGTAGTCCTGTTTGGGTCAGAAGTCAGACTAATAGTGCCAGAGTAGTAGCCAGAAGCTTCCTAAATACTGAGTTGTTTCAGAATAAACCAACATATGCTTTAGAAAACGAGCAATTTCATAAAGTAATGAGCCATTAGCCTGCACAAAATTAATCAGTTTGACTCTTAAGGTTGTTCAAGGAGATGGTTCATCGTAGGATATCATTGCCTGGCTAAATATAGAAAGAAAGTGTGCCAAAGTTTTAGAAAGGAGTCAGTTTTCCTTATTTTATCCGTTTCTTTTGATATAAAACAAGATCTCAGTTTCTTTCTAGTAGTTGGCATACACCTGGATAAAAAAATCTGTTCCCATCCTTAAGGTTATTTAAACCTACATATTACTCTATATACATTATTTTGAAAAGTTAGCTTATATACTTATCATGAAAAAATGCACCCATTTTGGCACAATTAAAAAAAAAACAAAAACAAATCAAGGCTATATCAATCTCCTATTTAAGAATTAACCTTGTTATTCTTAATTGTCCCATACTAGTTATCAGTACCAGTAGTAAATAATATTGATATGGCCTCTTTCAAATGAGATGTAATCTTAAAGGGCAACAATTTTTAATGTCTATTTTCAAATTTTGTCAAAACAACTGAGAAGAAATTTTGGAACTTTTAAATTTCATCTGTATTTCATAAATGGATGGGTGGATGAAGGGTTTTTGTAGCATTTCCTAATGTCCCTTCAGCCAGGCTACTCTAAGGACAAAGAATTGCTAAGGGTACAGTTATAACAATGCTTCCTGGGCAACTTTACAATGTTTGGATTTCAACTCCCAGAAGTCTCCAACCATCATGGCCATTGTTAAGAATTCTAAAAAAGGAAGTCCATACATTGCAAAAGTATTTTCAATACAGGTGGCTCTTGACTTACAACCACAATTGAGTCCAATATTTCTGCTGCTAAATGAGACATTAGTTACGTGAATTCTGCCCCATTGTACGACCTTTTCTTGCCACAGTTAAGTGAATCGCTGTAGCTGTTAAGTTAGTAACATGGCTATTAAATGAATCTGGCTTCCTCTTTGACTTTGCTTGTCAGAAGGTTGCAAAAGGTGATCACATGACTTCAGGATCCTGCACCTGTCATAAATACAAACCAGTTGCCAAGCAACCGAATTTGGATCATATAACCATGGAGATGCTACAATAGTCGTAAGTGTGAAAAAATCTTTTTCAATGCTGTTGTAACTTTGAACAGTCACTAAATGAGCTATTGTAAGTTAAAGGCTACCTGTATTTTGTTCTTTTGATGATAATTAGGGTTAATATTTAATCATACATGGTACTACTGCTCAATTTGTTGACCAATAGATACCTGATATGTACTACTGAACAAATTCCTTTTTAAAAAACAATGGACATACAGCAGAAAACTTACTTGTGACATCCAATCCCAGAAGGAAGCTCCTTCAATTTATTATAGCGCAGATCTAGCCAAGTAAGATTTGACAGGCTCTGAAAAAAATCTTCAGGAATTACAGAAAGGGCATTTCCTTCCAGATGTAAATACTAAAATGAGAGGGTGGGGGGGAGAGATGAGTAGCCTGTGAGATTGTATTGCTTACCATATAATCTGAGAGAAATGATCTCTCGCCAAATGATAAAAAGTGCAAAAATTACTCAAGTAATTTTTAAAAGATTATCAAGGATACAGTAACCTTAAAATGCAATTCATATAATTTGCAACATCTCAAGTGGGAAAACTTTCAGTTTTTTTCAGTTATCCTTTAATCAGGTATGTTAACAGTGAAAGACTTACTCTAAGGTTAAATAATCTGTATATATCTGCAGTAAGATGTTGCAGATCTTTTCGACTCAGATCCAAAGAGACTGCTGAATTAGACACCAGTTTTTCAAGAGCCTGGTGGATGCGCCTTGATGAACTCGAAGCTGAATCACTCCTCCTTTGAGTATTTTGACGGTTATCTCCACTGCCATTGTTTTCTGTATAATACCACTTTTCTTCCATTTGTTACTTAACTTTGATTAAGCCAGAAGTCTAGCAGCTCTGTATTCAAAGATAGTAAACTGAAAAATAACATAATGGATATGTGTAAATCAACAATATATTATTGTTTCTAAATGAATTTAACAGTAGAAAAACCTTTTCTTAAATAAATAATGGCTCCTTTGCTTCAAAATTGGTTAGTTATAATGCTGCAATATTGGAGAACTCAATGTGGAGAAGAATTGCTTTCCAAAATTGCTAATATCACTAGCACTTTATAACAAAAGACACACACACAAAAAACCCTTTAATCTCATTTGGATTATTTGTGGGGTTTACAAGTCAGTTGCCAAAAAATTAATGGCAGTGCTGTCTTTCCCCACCTTTTAGGTTTTAGGTTGTATGCCTTATAGATAGCATGTTTCAGGCTTACTATTGTAGCTGTCAAAAGGCACAGATACATGCTCCCAAACCTGACCAAACTAATATTCTTTTCAGTTGGATCCTCAGGTTCAGTCTGGCTACTAGATCCTATTTAAAGGAAATGTTTTGTGTTCCTAAACAGTGAAATCAGTAGAATCTAATTTGAGCAAGAATGAGTGAACATGGTTTTTTAATTTTAGTAGAAAGGATCAACCAAACATGAAGTTGGTAGAAGAACCTAGCACTTTGCTAACTATACCCTACTAGGAGGAGAATCAAGAAAAATGACAAAAAATGCTTGCTTGAATGTGTGCCTGTAGAACTAGACTGGAGCAAAGACAAGAAGGAAGGGTCAGAAATTAACTAGCTCTTATACAAAAACCAGATAGAAAAAAACACCAACATCGGACACATGTAACTGACTGACTCTTATGTTTAGTAGGCTGCGATGTACGAAAGTCAGTGCCATAGAAATGAAATGCCAACAAAGCCTGTTCTCTTTATTTGAGAAGTCCTAAGGTAACTAGCCCTTCATTTTCATTCATACTGGATAATATATCAAAGTAAAGAACAAAACAATTCTGCTTTAGAATTCTCATGGCATTGCTGTTTTCCAAGTGCTTCCACCATAGAACCATAATTTTTCCTTCATTCCACCCACTCAAAGTGTCTTTTTCTATCATGCATATTCTATGATAAAATTCCTTACCTCAGTCACTTAATTTACATTTTTTTGCTGATTTCACTCACGGTACAAGCAATGGGATGTTATGAGTATAAAAGATAAAATTGTCAGCAATTCTCCTTCTAATGATGCGTACAAAAAGTCTGTAGTCTCCAGGTTTATTTATTTATGAATTTTTATTTTACATAAATAAATCTAAGTACTGGATATCTATCTTTCTGTCTCCTGTTACTGGGTTATTCATGCACTATGATCAGCTCTCCTATCATGTAGTTGAAGAATAGATAGAAAAGATCTGACGGACCCAATCTTTTTTTTTTTTTCAGGACCTAGACAATATATACAGAATAGATATCCTACATATCAGATCCCTCATTTCTTGCTTCATGGTCCTTCAGAGCTTTGTCATCAGGTTTGGAAACATAACAAGAACAAAATTTTCTTAATTTTTAACTTTCACTCAATTGAGTACGCTGGCTAATTTCTAGAATTATTGGAAAACATGAAAGAATAGTTAGATTTTGTCTGAGTCTGTCAAAATATCCTTACACCGTTAAGAAATATTTATTATGAGATAATGAATAGGTGCTTTTATTTTAGTAACACATGAAACATGGATTTATGTATTTCAAACTATACTAAGTATTGGAACTATGTTATGTAGACAAGAAACACAGTGTCAGACATAAAGATCTCAAGTGCCTATATACAAATGCACAAAGTCTGGGGAACAAGCAGGGTGAACTCGAACTACGAATACATGAAGGTAAATATGATATAGTTGGAATAACAGAAACTTGGTGGGATGAAACCCATGGCTGGAATATACTGGTAGAAAGATACAAACTATTCAAAAAAAATCAGACCCCATAAAAGAGGAGGTGGAGTTGCACTGTATGTAAAGGACCACTATATTGCTACAGAAATGCATGAAACCAAAGATGAAAACCTCCTAGAATGCATATGGGTCAATATAAAAGAAAAAAAGAATGACATGGCCATAGGTGTATATTATAGGCTACCCAATCAAGCAGAAAAAATAGATGTCCTTTTTGCCAGTCAACTAACAAACATATGCAGGAAACACACAACAATAGTAATGGGAGACTTCAATTATCCTGATATCAATTGGAAAACTAATTCTGCACCAAGTGAGAAATCAAATAAGTTCCTTACCAACCTAGCTGACAACTTTGTTGTCCAAAAGGTAGAGGGTGAAACTAGAGGGACTGCCATACTAGACCTAATTCTTACAAACAGAGAAGTGATAGAGGGACTTGAAACTGCAGGAACCTTGAGGAGGGGGAAAGATCCTATGTTATTATAACTTGTAAAACCTATACTGTTCATTATCTGAGGTGTTTGGAGATTGCCAATTTAATTTAATTATATACTTTGGCATGCTGCAGAGTTTACTGGATTATATCTAGGAATGCTAGGGTAAAAAGATACATACAATCTTGGTTTCTCATTTCTGAAAATACTATATTTACTTAGAAATCAGAGGAGGGTATGGGAATTATGGCAAGTTATAAAGTCTTTGTAAAGCAGCATCAGCATCAAACATCCCTTACTTTCAAGATCAGTGAGCTAACCAAAATTGTAGTTTTTGTTGATTTGATCTTTTTTCTTCCTGTCATCTTCCCATAAGAGTGGGCTCCCCCCCCTCCCCCCCCATTCTAGTGTTGATCCATTGGTTGTGACAGGAATTATCTGACTGGCTTGTTAACTGAACCTGATATTGTAACCCAGAGTCACCCAGTCAGCTTTCATACCTCAACGAGACTAGAATCACAGGCTCTAGGTTTCTAGCCTGGGGCCTTAACCATTAGAACCAACTGGTTCTCTTTCTGTTCATTTCAATACTATCAGAGAAAAGGCATGCCAGACCTGAATTCTAAAGTTGCTCTTTTTTACTATTACTGTTGGCCTCTTCACTTTTACACAATCAGTTATATGTCATCACATACATTTAACCGGTTTGGTTAAGGCATCATGGTTTGAAACTCGGGAGACCTAGCCCTGCCTTAGGCACAAATCAGTGGGTGACCTTGAGCCAGTCAATCTCTCTTAGCCCCAAGAAGGAGACAATGGCAAGCCACTTCTGAAATTTTGGCAAGAAAGCCCAAGGTGACTAGTCCAGGCACTTGCCAAGAATCAAAAACTGAATTGAAAGAACACAAGACATAAAATGAAAATATATTCTGTATTATATACATACCGTATACATACATATACACACACACATACATATATGTATGTATACACACATATACATGTATACACACACACACATATATATATCATATATACATATACACATACCTGTGTGTGTTTATGCATGTGTATATACTACTCTGCATAAGTGTATGCACTATGCCAGCCACAATTCCTTGGCAATCAATGTGTTTTTTCTTGGCCTGAAATTCTGTCCCAAGTCACCTGCCTCCTGTCACCTTTTCTTTACGTCCAAGTCAACAAACAGGCCTGAGAAACCTGGATGGGACCTCAGCCCTTTTCCTCTCACTCACCAAGGCAGGCTGCCCTTTCTGCTCAGTCCACACTTCCCCTTAATTCTTCACCACTCTTGCTAGCCTGCTACTCTTTTGCAGCCGCTAAATGAAAGCCAACAATTTTCTGTGAGGTAAAATCCCTTTTCTTTTTGCCCGGGGAGTTAAATTACTCTCAGGTTGTGGACAGAAACCTTATCTCGTGAAGTTCCCAAGGCGGCGATGACAGACCCCGGAGGAAAAAAAAGAATAATCCCTCTTTTCGTTGGCTTTTTAATCTTTAGCAT
Organism: Pseudonaja textilis; assembly: GCF_049901715.1. NCBI lineage: Eukaryota > Metazoa > Chordata > Lepidosauria > Squamata > Elapidae > Pseudonaja > Pseudonaja textilis. The sequence goes on from NC_141993.1 coordinate 29,533,425, forward strand.
CCTTTTGTGTTTACGCTTTTACATTCCCGTCGATGTACAATAAGGCAAGTCCTTTTCCCGGCGCCCCGAGACTTCACCTGCACTCTCTCACCGCCGTAAGCCTCCATTCCTCCTCCCATCCCCACCTCCTCCCTCCCCCTTTCTCACAACTTACTCCGCGGAGTGGTGCGAGGAATGGGCGGCTGCTTTGCCTCCCACCCTCTTCTGCCCGCCACCTCGCCTCCCAGTCCCGGCATATATTGGCGCCCGCCTTTTTGTTCTCTCTTTATGCCGTGACCAAAAGGCAACAGACAGGCCTCAGGGAGCAGCTGCCGGAGTCGCCATAGTAACCTTCAAGCGGCTGGGAAGCGCCGGAGGAGGCCGCTCGCCGGCTGCGGGGAGGGACGGGTGGGAAGGAGGTTACTTCTGCGGCCACGGAGGGAGGTTTTGGGGAGTGTCCGGTGGATTTTGCATTTTGCACGGGGTTTTCTCCGCTTGCTCGTTTTCGCGGGGAAAATAGCGCACAAAAGGGACAGGTGTGTGAGGGAGGGACGGGGAGAAGCAGGCGCAGACAGCTGCCCCTCCTTTTAGATTGTAGTCCCAGTTGTCGCCCACCGTCCGTCACTCCCGCCTCTCGCCCCTCCAGTACTGCCGCCTCGTAACCTCACATCCCCCTTCCTCCCGCGCTCGCCTTTATTTTAAGCACAGGTTTAAAATAAGAAAGACTGCAAAAGCTGGTCTTTGGCAGCTTAAAAAGCAGCCCACATCATTTACTAGATCCTGCATGCTTTTTAAATAGAATAGGCAACAATCATCCTCCAATTCCCACTGCCGTCTTCTCACCCTATTTTGGTACCCGGCATATTTTGATACTGGCATATTTTGGCAGCAGCCGTGGCTGAAAAATATGGGTAGTCCTCAACTTACAACAGTTGGCTTAGTGACCATTGAAAGTTACACTGGCCGAGAAATGAGACTTCTGACTGTTTTTGATAGTTACAACCTTTGCAGCATCCCCAGGATCATGCAATCAAAATTCAGATGCCTGGACACTGGTTCCTATTTGTGATGGTCGCAGTGTCCCAGGGTCATGTGATCAGCTTTTGTGACCTGACAAGCAATCAAATAGGGAAGCCAGATTCACTTAGCAACTGGTGATTCACTTAACAACGCAGGCAATAAAAGTCATAAAATGGGGTAGAACTCGACAAATATTTCACTTAAACACCGAAATTGTGAGCTCAATTGTGGTCATAAGTTGAAACTACTTGTGCTTAAAAGTGGCTACTGCTTTGCCCTGGATGAGGACTACCCTATTAGCATATTTAATTGGCTCTCTAGTTTCACAGTTTTCACAGGATTTGAACAGAATCACAATTTGATACCTTTTAAAGTAGTCTGATAAAGTAATAACACTCCCCCTTTCAGGTAGTAAAATAGTTGGATAATGTTAGAAAATAGTTGTATGGTTTTAGAATATAATCAATGGTGAAATTGTTATGTGTATATAACTTCAGTTGTGAAGCACACAGCTAACTTTTCCCCGTTTGGCAATTGCTTTTCTATTCCAGGTGTATTAGAATAACAACAGAAACAACTCCCTCCCCCAAATAACTCTAAATGTGTAGTTTTATATTTTAATCTATGGTAACATGGCACTTATTACCTGACTTTGTTTCTGCCAGGTAACATTGAATAAGTACTGTTTTCCTACAGAAAAGCAGAACATAATTGAAAAGGCAAAAATGTAACGACTTTGAAACCAGGTATCCACCAATCTGGTTGCTCTCGATAAAATGTGTGTAAAATGTGAAATGTGAGGTTTGTGCTAATTATATCATGCAAGCATGAGTAAAGGGGTTGGGGGGAAGCAAATGATGAGATATATGTTGCTGAACTGCAACACAAATTCTCTTTGATAGCTTCTCTGTGGTCTAGAAATGCATGTACAAAGGGCCAGAGCTTGTATCATAAGATACAAGATGCATTTTGCATCATCTTGGTTCAGAACAGATGTCTCTGGAAGGCCAAAGCTGTTGGGTTCTTGGAGGTGAAGCTGCCTCTTTTGAGCACTCTTTACTTTAGCCCCCAATATAAACCCTGTGCATAAACTCTGTGAGGTTTTGGGGAGGACAAAATATAAGTAATGGGTTATGACTGAACTCTGGCAAGACCAAGTGGCCTTGGCTGCATGGAGCTTCAAGATCCGTGTCTTTAACATCTTTAGTTCTGGATGGGGTTGTCCTATCCTGTCCAGACCCAGTGTGCAATTTAGGGATTCTCCTGGACTTGCAATCTGCTTGAAGGTGGTGCTTGTGGCTAGGAGACCTTTTGCACAGCTTTGGTTTGTGTACCAGCTGCGGCCTTTCCTGGATCAGGACTCTCCGTGCTCAGTCACTCAAGCCCTAGTCATCTGTCATCTGGATTACTGCAATACACTTTACATGGGGCTACCCTTGAAATGCATTCAGAAACTTCAACCACTATAAAGTGCAGCAGCACAAGCAATCGGGGCCTATAGAAGGGGCCATGTTACACCACAACTTTGTGAGGTGCTACTGATTTGCTTTTGGATGCAATTCAAGGGGTTGGTTATGATTATTAAAGCCCTCCATGGCATGGGTTCAGACTACTTAATGATCTGTCTCTTCCTGCTAAAACAAGCCCACCCTTCTTATGCCAGCAGAGGAGACCTACTCCGGATCCTTTTGAAGGAACTTTGGCTGGTGGGATCTAGGAGAAAAATCTTATCTGCCCGCCACGTCCCGCAACACAGTGCCCCTCCTGGGTGAAGTTTGCTCCTAGTCTTTTGCAAGGGCTTGCCAGTTGGCCTGGGAGACCCAATAGGGGAGTGCCACATTGGAAGTGACTACTGGACCAATCAGTTGATCCTACCTTCCCCTGTGCTTCCTACTCCCTCTCTCTGCCCATCTTTTAATTCGTATTATTTTACTTTCCCTGTTTATTTTTATTGTTTCATTGCTTTACTATTGATACATTTATGTTTATTATTTTTTCATTTTACTGTTGTAAATCATCCAGAGTAACCCCACAAGACAGGCAGCAAATAAACAAATACAGACATAAAACTCACGAATAGTGTTTCAAAGCGTATGTTCCCTGTAAACCTGTCTTCTCTGGGTAACTTGAAAATGAATTATGAACTGATCCCAGATTTTCCATGATTTTGAATCTATTCAGTTTCACTAACTTATCATTAAGCTATCCGTAGATGTTCTTTTCGAATGTCACACTGATGCCACTGAATTAAATGTATCACTAAATTTAGGATGAACATTCACTGAAAATATGAGCTTTTCAGTGAAGAGGCATAATTTGAAGTCATTCAGTGTACCAGTGAAAATAGATTTTCAGCATTCTCTGCCAAAAAGAATATTGAAATTGTCTGAATGTTACACTTAGACATCAATGAAATAGGCCATCATATGCATCTCTATCCTATTAAACGGCAAAATGCAAACCGCTAACTGTAACTAAATGCAGAGGATATGCTAAATATTGTTGTTTACATTGAAAGCATAAATTACCCACCCATCTTCGAATGCAGTCATGCAAGATCAAAATTAGAAATCATCAGTCTGATCTAGAATAGATTGCCAAGGGTAAAAAGGTTTTTTTTAAATACAATTGATAGTTTATTACTGCCACTTCCTCAGCAAGTGGCAATATAGCGTTGGAGGGTGAACCAATCTAATTCAAATTTGGAGACCCAATAGGTTTGGGTCTTGTGGATATTTGGAGATAAACCATCAGGGAACACCAGGGAAGGGGAGAGGGAATGAGAGGAAGATGGGGACAGGGGAAGAGGAGAAGGAGAATCCAATGTGTCAATCACCTGTTATGTAATTGTGTTCATGAAGGCACCAGAGTTCACCTTGACTCACAGATCACTACTTTTATCAACATTTCTTTATCAATTATAGTTATAATCCTTTTTTCTTGCTTTACCAATACAGATATATATCAGAGAAAAGGAGAAAATGTCAATACAGACCTTATTTCCATTTTTTAATATAAACCAATTGGTATAGATGGAGTGGAACACTGAATCAGGATGAAGTCCAGTGAAACTATTATTATGATTATGGTAGGACTGATTTAGAGATTTTTAACTCTGCTTTGCCAAGCCACCCTGGGCTAGAAAGCAAAGTCAATGAAGAATGACTTCATTCTCTGGACTCTTCATCATGACGGTGCTTCATCATTGGAGGTTTTTAAGAAGAGACTGGACAGCCCCTTGTCTGAAATGGTATAGGGTCTCCTGCTTGAGCAGGGGGTTGGACTAGAAGACCTTTAAAGTCCCTTCCAGCTCTATTCTGATTGATTGACTCAAAGCTGTCACTGAGCGAATGTTATGGGAAAATATTGGACTGCCTACTTTCTGTCAGTCTTCTCTAACTGGCACTTTTTATTCTCTCTCTCAAATCTCAAACTTTTAAAAATCTTATACGGCAACTCCTCAGGGACAAAAATAGATACGCTCTTGGCATCTTGAAAGGGAGCAACCAATTAAAGTAACTCATTCTGCCAAGATAAAATCTCACTCCCTCCAGCAAAGTGTAATGTGGGGTTCTGTGGTCACAAAGAAATGAATAGTCATCATATCTCAAATCTGCAAACCAGAATTCATCTGCAAACACTAGCATACCTTTGCTAACTTAATGGGGAAAAAAATCTTTGATAACTTTAAAATTTCTGCCCAAATAACTGAAGAAATGCATTTTTTGATAAACGTAAATCAACCATATTAATTTTCATCAACAAAACTATACATTCATGAAATGCTATTTTTATGTACAATAGAAATTTTACAAATATATTATAAAATCTTTATAATAAAACCTTTTTGTAGTCATTTTCAATAAATGTTACTATGAATCTATGTATTGTATAAACCAATCTGTTCCTGAATTTTGTCTTCCTTTCACACAGCAAATATTAACTTAGTTTGAGGATTATAAGACATATAGCATTATCTTTAATTACTGTTCTACTCAGAAGCTCTTTTTAAATCTTAACCTGTTGTTGCCTCTTACATTTCATGACCTTCGGTTTCATAATATACTTATATAAATATTTAAACATCTAACTAAGGGAAGCAATGCAAGCATCTGAAAACATGAAACTAATTAATCCTTGTACTACAATGAATTTATTGCTACTTTAGGAGGCCAAATAGATTTGGGGTAGTATCGCTGCAACTAAGAAATATAGCTATCCCGTAGAATTTATTGTATTAATAATTCCATACTTTTGTTTAATTGCTAATGATTCAAGAGTTGACCTAACTTAATAAATGTTTTAAAGCTAGACTCTTGCGCTTTTAAAAGTCTGGAGAATTGCTTCTCAGTAAATTTATTTAGGATTTTCCTGGTGACAAAGATATATGGATAAATTTTTATTCAATCTGTCACTAGACAGGTTAATTAGCATTTTCAACCACAGCTCTGCAGCCTTTATTTTTAATCTGTAAAATGATCTGCAGAAACATTGCCCAATATTTTGTAATTGTCATTGATATACATATTGTATACAATATTTGAATACCCTGTTTCTCCAACAATATGACCTCCCCCAATAGGACGTCCCAGCATGTTTTATAGGCATGAAATGAAATTAAGCCTCTCCCCCCAAATTAAGGCCTATATTAAAACATGTGAAATGGGGGGGGGATGGTGGGGGCCTTGCCGTTAGGAAGTACTTTTTTTGCACACCCGGATATGGTGCTGCCTGCGTTGACCCGGATACAAAGTGCCCCAGCAACGCCGAGGTCAACATCCAAGCTGTCGCCCCCGCCCGAAGATGCAAGGGGGGGATTAAGTCACCCCCGAAAAGACGGCCTAGCCATTTTTTTGGAGCTCAAAAAAAATTAGACCCAGCCTTATTATATGAGAAACACGGTATTTATTTTGAGACTAGCAGAATCTATAAATAAGGTGACTTTCTGGCACAAAAGGGATACTGCTTCTTGGATAGCACCATGTTGCATAAAATAACATTTGTGAGACTGTTCCTTGGCTTATTTTGCAAGGCTTAAAATGTTTGGACAAAATGTTTTCTGATAGATTCCATTGTCTTCATCTGATGCTCTTTGAATTGCTTGTGACTACAACTTTCAGAATTCCTAGGCAGAATTCCATGCTGACTAGGGAATCTGGAAGTTGCAGTCCCAATAAATTTGGACGGGTTCCAAATTAGGGAAGCTGTTCTAGAGAGCTTACCTGAGAGCTAGAGCTACTATATTCTGAGCTGAAGCGAATGACAGTGGCTTGCCATTTTAATATCTCTTTGATATTCCTGTTTGATACCATATTCTGGGATGGAAATTAAAACAGCTGTAAGATTAGGCAGAGATGCTGCTCAAATAGATGGACATTTTTATAAAAAGCTAATGACAGGCATAGGTTCCGTAGCTAGCATACAAAGGCCCGTGTGGCTGCCCATGCTATCAAGACCACCATACTGTATTTGGAGAGCAGTTAATCAGGATAACATGCCTGGTCAGGTTACCTGTCAGTCAGTGTTGCTTCTAATAGTGTAGCATATTCAGTTGACTGGAAAAGCCCTTTTGCGGTAGTGCTTAAAGACTCTTAACCAGAAACTTGACCAGACTATAAATCCAAGTTCTTCCTTAGGCAGGAAGCCAGTTGGGGGACCAGCCAGTCCTTCTCTCTCAGCCCTAGGAAAAAGGCAAGCACAAGCCATTTCTGAAAAAAAATCCAAGACAACAACCAGGCAATTACAAGAAGTGAAGAGTGACTTGAAGGCAAAGCTAAAATACAGGTAGTCCTCAACTTAAGACCACAACTGAGCCCAAAATTTATGTTGCTAAGCGAGAAATTTGTTAAGTGAGTTTTTAAGGACTTTTCTTGCCACAATTGTTAAGTGAAATCACTGCAGTTGTTAAATTAGTAACACGGTTGTTATGTGAATCTGGCTTCCCCACTGACTTTGCTTGTCAGAAAGTCACAAATGGTGATCACATGATCCCAAGACACTGCAACTGTCATAAATCTGAACCAATTGGCAAGCATCTGAATTTTGATCACTTGATCTTAGAGATACTGCAACAATCGTGTGAAAAATGGTCATGTCACTTTTTTTAGTGCAGCTGTAACTTCAAATGGTCACTAAGTGAACTATTGTAAGTCAAAGACTACCTGTAGAGTAAAACAGGAGGCATCAAAAGAAATTCAAACCATGATTTTTTTTCTCCAAATTATTAGCAGTAGTTGAACCATAGAAAATACACAAATTTTAATACTGGCAAGAATAATAAAAACTTATTTTTAGATCAATTATGTTATGAATCGCACACCGGATCAGATCAATCCAATAGTCTTTTTACAATGACCAGGCAAATACAATGGAAGGGCGTAGCAAAAAAATGCCTTTGCAGCATCATGTTCTCCAGCGAACTTGATATTCAGAGACATATCGTTTCCAGACAACGTGTCTAAGATCCTTGGTTTTAATGTAGTCCACAAAATAAATGGGACTCCTAATACAGCGTGGGTCACCAACAGCCGCGGTCTCTCTTAAAGGAGAACAAAGGATCATTAATAATAGTTGAAAGAACTCCCCTTCCTTTTGCTGCTGCATCACATTATACACATTATATCAGACACATAATTTGTCGTGCTAAGTGCCCGCTCTGGAACCAACACAACCCCAAAAGCGGTCGGAAGCCCCTTTGCGTGGACTAGAGCATCTCCTCCCCTTCCCCAACCAAGCAGCATCTCGATGATCTCAGAAGGTTAAAGGTAAAGGCCCGTGTTCGCGCGCCTCGAGCGCCATCTAGCCCCGGACGGAGGCACTACGAGTCGCGTTCGCTTTAAGGCAGCCGCTCCGGAGTCTACGAGCTTGAAACGCCCCCCTTTACAAATCCTGGTTTTTCCAGCTCGCTTTGGGGAAACGCCGGGTTTCTTTAGCGTCGCTCGCCACCACTAGCGTGCAGACCAAAGCTTGGGGTGGTTTGGAAGAAAAAGGAGGAGAAAGGAGAAAAAGAAAGGATAGAGGAGGAAGCTAGCGCGCTTTGGGTTTTTCTTGCTCGCTCGCCGTGCCTTTTGGTGTGGCTCCTCGGAGGAGGTTCTCCCACGCCGACCTTCCCCCCGCCCCCCACTCCTTTCCAGAGACGGGAGTAGGAATCGGAGAAGTGGGAGGAGGTGAAGAAGGGGCTCCCCCAAAAGAGCAAAGCAAGTCTTCGGCAACTGCAGCTCCAGCCGTCACCGCCTTCACCAGCGCCGTGCCGACAGCGAGCGGCGGAGACAAAAGCGGGCGAGTAGAGCCCGCAAGAGATACTCAAGACACGTTTACACACCGGCGCGCGAACACGCGTAACCCGCGAGAACCATCTTGAAGGGGTTCCGGCTTTCCCCGCTTGCAGCCGCCGCCGTGGTCACCGAGCCCGGCTCACCCCGCTCTCTTGGGGGCTTCTTAGGGGATGCCAATTCGCCTCCTCCGCCAATGTTTCACTGGAGCAAGTGGAAGAAGAGGATGGGAGCCAGCACCTCTTCCTCGTCTTCCAAAAGACCCGTCTTCGACGAGAAGGAAGATGGTGAGTGTGCCGTCCCGGCCGCGAACCCCGGACAAGCAACGGGGGCTGCCGTGCCCGGCGGGGGGGGGGCGTTTGGCTTCCTCCGTAGCCCCCCGGTCCTTTATATGTCAGGTTGGCGGGATGGGAAGGCGAGGGCAGGTCTGGAGGGCCCTTCCCATGCGGCCCCCTGTGTACCTCCGGGAAGGGGGAGCGCGACCCTCCCCGCCACTTAGCAAAGTGCTCCGGTCAAACTCTAGTAGCTGCCCTGGGCGCAGGGCATGGGGGGAGGGCATGGCTGCTTGGAAGTGAAGAAATCGGTGGCGGCAGCGAAGAGCCTGAGCAGAGGGGCGAGAAGACCCACTTGAGGGTGGGGTGTTTATTTTTCTTCGGAGGACAGCAAACTCTCGGCTTCTGTTGGGTACCTCACGATTTTCCGAGCTTTCGAGCCACTTTTTTGGCGTGGGGAACCTCGCTCGTGCCTTGTCGGGGGCAGATGTGGAACGAGGACCCCCCTCTCCAGAGATCCCCATTTCGCAAATGCCCAAACGCTCGAGAAAGTTAAACACGCGATTTGTCTTCGAACTTGCCGCCGTGACCCGGATAGGATTTGGAATTTAGCAGAGGCTTAAAAGAGCTGGGAAGATTTTTTCATGAGGATTTATTAGGCTATGTAGTTTACTAATGCGCTACATAGACCGTTTTACCAATGGGGATTAGGCTCTCTCCGCCCCCTCGGAAGAAATGAGAAGCCTATTTTACGCTACAGACTCCGCTGAAGAAATAAATTCTTTATCATGTGCTGTCTTCTTACAGTACTAATGAATAGTAGCAGCTAATTTCTGCATGGTTGTTCAGTCTGAGTTGAATCTTGAGGAAAGGGCTGCCATCCTAAGTACTTAGACTTAAATTCCTAAATATGTGGAAATTTGAGCTATTTCCCAGTCAAATCAGGACTTGTGCGCCTTCATGCAAAACATGTTAAGTTATATAATTCTCTGGTTTTATATGGGTATTTGTCTTGAATCTTTCCTACTTTTTTTGCTTTTCCCTACCTTTATTAGTGTAATTCCATTTCTATGTTAAGTAGCACTGAAAAAAACAGTCATAAATCACTAATGTCATCAGAAGCCAGCTTGCTGAGGGTTTTGATAGAAATATTTAGAACATTTTTAAAAAATAAACTTACGTGCAAGCAACTGCATCAACCAAAGTCCAGTAAAAATATTTTTCAAATCAGCATTTTGAATTAGATGGATTTGCTATATTTGATCCCGGCAGAATTAGAAAAACAATTTTGTTCTCTGACCCAATTTGTTCATAATTTCATTCTTTTTAAAATAAAACTATTGTGATGTTTTTCTGGGTTATTAAAGGGGCCAGGCTGTATTTCATTGCTAATATATGGTGTAAAGCTTAGAGGTTGAAGAAATAATATTGACTACATCAGTAAAGTTTTAACAAATTAAGTTTGAAATTCTCAACAGATGATTTTTAGCAGCGATACAGCTTTAAAAAAACTTCTTCCCCTCAAGATGCAATTTGGCATTGAGGTCCCTCTCTCACCTGTCTTTTGTAATTACAGTCTTTTAATTTAACATGCTTGAGAGAATGGTTTTTAAAGTAATGTTTATTTATTTCATTTCTGAAACTAAGGACCAATAGTTTAGATACACAAAGTCTCACTTTTTCTTGGGCTCAAGCAACCAGAACACCTCCAAGAATGGGGTCATACAGGTTTCTTTATTGATCACCAATTTACAAGAATTTTGCTAGGTTGACTGCCTTCCCTTGGGAAATAACAGATGTAGACCTAGGGATTTGACCTAAAAGTTTTTCTTGGCCTTATGGACTGTAATCTGAAATGTCTTTTAATCCTTCCCCCCACCCAATTGTTGCCTCCTCTCCTTCAGCAGGTGGTTCCACCACACTTTGAAAAAAATTAATTTATACTCCATTTTTCTAGAATCAGCAACTCTTTCTGCACTTAGCCTTTCTTAATGTGAATTCTATTTCATGCTTAGTTTAGGTCAATCTGTCACTGGCTAGCGCTGGTTGTTAAGACAAGCTCCTCCAGCCTTACCTATCACGGATTGGACCTGCAACCTTTTGCATTCAAAGCAGGCATTCTGCCACTGTGCTATAGCTTTCTCCCTGACATGCAGAGTCTGTAAAATGCATCAAAGGCAGAGGGACAGAAATATTTCAGTTGTTTATCCAGCATGATCACGTATGATTAATGTGTTATGGTTACTGTTTTGCATTTAATGATTTTGAGAAGGTGTGTTAAAGTCAACTTTGCTCTCTTGAAGAAAGAAAAAAATGAATAACATTTCCAGATCCAGGTGTTATTTTGCTCTTGAACTGCTGCTCAAAATGAAAGATTGCAGGTCTACTTCCTGGTCTTCTGACTATAGGATGAAAGTAGTTAATGAAGTGAAAAACACCCCCTTTTTTCCTTTTCTTTTGAAAATGATCTTTCTAACACGGAGAAGTATAGCCTCCTCCTCACTCTGAGGCCGGATAGAAGTTTTGCTGGAGCTGGTATTTGAAAAAGAGACTTGATATCTAAGGAAGTCCCCAAAGGGGAGTGAAATACAATGCAACTTTCATGAGTCATCCTTCAATGTCATATGGCATTCCTTCAAGGATCATTACATGTTTTTCCCCCTTTATAAACTTTTCTGCCCACCAGTTTGGTTAGACATTTTAGGACACAAAGGCAGCCAGACCAAAATAAACAAGTTTTTACGCACACACATATTTCACATATATTGTCTACTTTGATTTGTGTGGCATCTTGATCATGGGCTTATCTGAGATAATAGTTCAAAAAGTATTCGGTTTTTATTTTTTATTTTATTTTGCAAATCACAAACAACATCTCTTCACACTGTGTGCCGTACTGTATCATTCACGCAAAAATAGTGCATGTGACTGCAGTGAGCTTTTGCATTGCAGAGGTCAAGGAAATGTTAATAAAATCTGGAAGAAAGGTATGGCCATAAATCCCAATTGTCTGTAATAGAATCTGTCAATTCTGTTTTGGGAGAGCGCTGTCAGTTTGAGCAAGGAACTATGAAAGGATTCAGAATAAACATGCACAATCTTTCAGATGGTATTTATCAGAGATCTCCAAACTTGGCAACTTTAAGACTTGTGGGCTTCAATTTGAAGTTCAAGTCCACAAGTCTTAAAGTTGCCAAGTTTGGTGACTGCTGGTCTACATCATGGGTCTCCAAGTTACCCCCGTTCTATGGACTAGTACCAGCCTGCAGTCCGTTGTGAACCGGGCTACTTAAACAGCGGTGATTGGCAAAGCTCCATTGGCACAAGTGATGAGCAAAGCTCCATTGGCACAAGTGATGAGCGTGCACATGAAATCATCCCCTCCCCCACTGCTATTGTTTCCAGGCTGCAGAGAGGGAAAGGTTGAGGATCCCTGAAATGTATTTCAGGTTTGTTCATAATATATGAAAAATGCCTAGTTACAGAGCAGAAATGACTCTTTGGATGCTTTTTTTAAAGCAATATGTTTAAATAGAACAGGAAAAGGTAATAACTTGAAGAAAGGGGGGGAGGAAAGGAAAAAAATGTAAGAAAAAAAAAAGCAAAGTATAAAAAGAACATCCCACGAAAAGAAACCAATGTCCTATCTCTATCACAGTATGGAATGACTTCTAGGGTTCTCATTGCATGACTGAGATACCCCAATTAAACAAACAAACAAACAAAAACCCATATCAAAATGCCTCAATATTGTTTTGGCTCCTGCACCCATATGTGCCCACAATTAAGCTTGAAGAGTCTGTAAAACTACAGTTGATGTATTTTTACTGCTGCCGCCTCAAGTTTTACTATGCCATAATTATGGTGCATAAGTACTCCACATAGATGCAGAGACAATTTCTATTTTTGTTTCTTTGAGCATAGCAGTTCATTATACATAGGAAAGTGTTTTCTTTTACCAAACATCATGTGTTAGGAAGGAACTATGGATAGGAGAGAGAGAGAGAAGATAAATCCTTATTTATCAAGTTGATATAGCTTAATTAGCAATTTAATGCCAAAGGCACCCTGATTTTTAAGGAAGGGATCCAATGGAGAATGGGAAAAATCCAGGACTTTTGGTTTCAGAATATGTTCAGCCAAAGAAACCCTCAGTATGTGTAACCATACTATTTGCTTTTCCCCTTCTTTTGTTTAGTCTGGATGATGTCCAAGTGATGTCTCCTAACAAACTGTTACATTTCAGTGTTTTCTAAGTTGGACATCTGTCATCTTAACAGCCTGGCTGGGTCATTACTCAGTGTATAAATGGAATTAATTGCACTTTGCCTGCCCTCTGTGGACCGTCAACATATTTTTGAACCCCAATCTGTTTCTTTTGAGTGAGCCAGAGCAAGGGGAGGAGAAAATACAGTTCACTGGAGGGTTTTGACTTTTGCGGCAGAGTATGGAAAATGCGATTTCTCTTGGTGGCAACAAAAGAAATGCAAACAATACGGGTTTTCACTTATCTATAGCCAGTCCTTGAGTTACGACCACAATTAAGCCCAACATTTATGTTGCTAAGTGAAACAATTGTTCACTGAGTTTTGCCCCCCTTTATGACCTTCCTTGCAACAGTTGTTAAGTGAATCATTGCCGTTATTAAGTTCGGAATACGGTTGTTCAGTGAATCTGGCTTCCCTATTGACTTTGCTTGTCAGAAGGTCAAAAAAGCAGATTGCATTACCCTGGGACACTGCAACCGTCATAATGATGGACCGATTGCTGAACATCTGAATTTTGATCATGTGACCATGGGGTTATTGCAATGGTTGTAAATGTGAAAAACGATCGTAAGTCACTTGTTTCCAATACTGTTGTAACCTTGAATGGCCACTAAATGAACTGTTGTAAGTCGAGGACCACCTGTACTAGGAGCCAGGAGGGATTCTGAGAGCAATGGGTAACTGAGAAGCTGGTCACTGGCTACTATTTGGACCGATTTATATGTATTATTTAAAATTCTACCTTTCTAATCTCCATTGGTTTCCAGCCATTCTGAATCAGTGGACTATATTAGTAATCTCTGTTGAGCCTACAGTGTTCATTTGAAACAGATGTATCTTTTTAAGAGGCACATTTTGGGATGTGTATTTAGCACTATGACTCTTAAAGAGTGAATGCAGGTGATGGGAAGGAAGGCAGTTCAGAAAGCAGAGTATGATTTAAGCCAAAAAAACTAACCACATAGTGCATTATAGTTCAGCAGTTTTAATTATATCTGTCCTTGGGGCCAAATCCCATTGAATTAAGAAACATTAATTTTACAGTAGCACTACAGTAGAGGATGCAACAGATTGTATATTTTGTGGAACTGCAGTTATAACTCTCCTTCTCACCCAATTGAAAAAAAAAACACAATTCACCAGAGCACTAGAGGGCTCTTGTGAAGAAAAGATGTAAACTCAGGTTGAAGTTCCCATCTGTAAAGTGGGGAAAACAGATGCTCCTAATTAAAAACAAACTAAAGAAAGAAATGTTACCTACACTAAATGTTACCTGCAACAGAGACTCCAATAAACCTTTCCAAGCTGGTGTCAATCAGTTCTAGCTACCATGGAAAACTACCAGGTATGAGATAGCTGTAGTCCAAAACACCTGGAGGACTTTAAGATAGGGAATTTGCATTAATGGTTCTACAGGTTGTTGTAGCCAGCCAGAAGCTAGGATGCTTAACAAGCTTGCAGTTGGAAAGAACTGTAGGAGACTGGCTTTTAACAAGCCATTCAAAACAAGGCTGAAGAGCTCATTTGGTGATTTTGAGATAGTAATTCTCCTCACCCAACTATCTTACAAGATTGTTTTGTGGGGACACTCATATGTATGGCCTTACGTTCTTAAAAGTCTATCCCTGAAATTAAGCTACATCTGGCTATCTTCCTCATTAAGAGGCTACATGAAGCTCCACAAAGTCTTTGATAATCTCCCTGTCAATACCCAAAGATATTATTAATTCATTAATATCATGCTATGTGGGCCTTCTTAGAACAATTCTAGTCAACGGGAACAAGACTAATGATTTGTGACAATGTCCTTGAGAGACAGAAGGAGGAGCCACAGATTAGACAAAGGTCAGTCAGATAAGAGCAGCTGAGTCCCCAGAAGGAATAGGGGTATAGCAAACATCTCAGAAAGCCCTCCCTAGTAAAGGTGATGGGGGGGGGGGAGAGATGTGCTTTCAAGACTTGTGAGTTTCTGTTAATGTAATCTTACAATAAAGGTAGTATTAGTACCTCAGTTTGGTGCTTCTTGTCTGACTACCTTGAAGGGCTGATGAAGAAAATGGATTAGCATAAGTCTCTGAACCCAGGTGATGTGAAAATGTCATTTTTTTTTTAAAAAAAGCTATTTCCTCTTAAACTTTTTTTTAAGTCTTAGAGGAAATAGCTTTTTTAAAAAATATTTTTTTTGCTGCAAGTTTAGAAGAACAGCACAAATGTTTCCCCATGCCGGTTGAGTGCTGTGTCATATTTGGAATCCAAGAAGCTGTCTGTTTCATAACAGTAGTCTGGGCAGTCAACTAGGGATATATGTAAAGCCTTGTTGAAAGCCAGATGTCAAGATGCCCAGCAGATAGTTTGCTATTGATACAATTGAGAATATAATAAGTGGCAAATATCTGTAGCTTGGATGTAGGATGAGGGTGAAAGTTTGTTCTCTGAGCTTGTGGGCTGGTTTCCAAACATTTTGTTAGCAGGCTAGGTAACATCTTCAGTGTAGTTTAGGAGATGTCAGTGTCAGTGTTCTTCTGTTTATAAGATCTTCATGTGGTCAGTAAGTCTTGTGATGGTGAGGACATGTCAGGCGAGAGTCCCATCAGGTCAGGGACCCTCACTTGATACACCCAAACCTGATCTATCATAAGACCCATCACAAGCACCTGACCTGATGGACCCTCACCTGACATGACCTCACCATCACAAGACCTACTGACCACACGAAGTCCTTATAAATAGAACACAGACATCCCCTAAACTCTGTTGAGGATGTTATCTAGCCTGGTAATGAAATGTTTAGAAACCAACTCACAAGCTCAGAGAACAAACCTTCACCCTCATGAATGGGATTCTTTAGTACTGCTAGTTAGGAAGTTATACTACATCGGTGCTAGATCTGAGCATGTATGCATGTATGTGTGTATGGATGGATGGATGTAACTTGCATTAACTATAACATACTTTGTGGTGCATGTCATCCTTCCCGCATTACAAAGCCAAAGCCATGGGGATTTGATAACCAACAGTTTTCTCATGTGATCCCTGAGAGCCTTTAGCTTTCCCTATGCAAAAAGGCTGCAATATTAATAATAGAGGTATATTGTGGCTACATATGGGAAGGTTGTAAGCTTCCTTGGCCTAAACCTATCCCCAATTTGCATTCTGATATGGACCAATATGGGATGAAATTTTCATCCCGTAGGATGAAAATGTTAAGTAGCTTTCCATTCTTGATAAACTGTAAATGAGTTGAGTGTGAACATTATTTTATTTCATATTCCAACTCTTGGAGTAGAGCACAGATGCTGCTAAATTTAACAGATTACAAAGAAAAGATGAGGCACTCTTGATTAATCTGCTTCTGAGAGCTCTTCTTGATTATTTAATATTTTCTCTTTTATGCTTTGGCCTTTGAATTGCTCCAAAGAATTCACAGTCAGGTAATAACTGAAAGGGTAATTATATACCCTTTATATTTCACTGAAACTAAAAAGCATGTTTACATCTGTAGTGTGATATTTGTTGTCTCCGAAACTAATACATACTTCTTGACAAGTATTTATTTTTAGCTTATATTACATCAGGCACTCCACAAAGATCCTGATTTTTATATATGTATATCTGATTCTCGTTCTCAAAAACATTTACTAAGCATTTTGAAAAGAAAATTGTCATGGATGAAAGAAATCAACAAAAAAAAGGAATGTTTAAAATCTAGTTCTTAAACTTCCTTGTTTCTTTATTTGCTGGAAATTAATAGTGTGTATTACAGATAGTATTACACAATATTGCATTCATTTCCATAGTGAAAATCTATTTTTGTGGTTGCTGAGAGTCTATAATGACTTGATGGCATGTAATCAATCAATCATTCAGTTACAAATATCATTTACAAATAACCTTTCTGTATGAGTTGCCATATACAAGCTATTTTTACTGCTGCTGTTCCTTCCTCCTCATTCTGATATTTGTGCTTTCTCATCAGTAGTGAGAAAAAAAATTAAGTATATTAATTCCAGACATCATTACTGACAGTGTTGATATGATACTTACTAATTTCTAGTTCTGTTCTTCAAAGATCTTTAATATTTCTGAAGTTACGATATTTCCTATCATTCTGTAAGTTCCGGTATTAATTGATATCAAGAGCAGGCTCATATATTTTACAAATTCAGGAACTTTGGATCCTTAATCCAGTTGTAGCTTTCTTAGATCAAATAGCTTGTTGTTATGCATTTCAAATTCTTTTAAGTTCTTAAGTTTATTTTATTATTTATTATTTTTTCTTTTCTTCAGAGTTTAACTAAAGACTTTCCAAGACTTTTCAAACTTGTAATTCTAAAAATCTGTAAAATTAGCTTTAACATAGTTGATAGGGAATTCTGAAAATGATTAGAAAGTGAGGTTTGTGGATTTAGTGTCCAACAAGATGGCTGATCCCATTGTCTCTTGGCATTCAAATCTGCAGAAAATTATCCTGTGGTCTCCTTGTAAGGAACAATTGCACAGATCACAAGTGGACGATCTCCTGTCTTCTCTTTATCTGGAGAAATTCCAAGGAACTGATTTACTTTCCAGTTACTTGATCTTTGTCACAGTCAGCACCTCTGCTTTCAGGAGACATCTTCAGTTCATCATCTAGAGTCTTTCAAGGTATACAGGTAGTCCTCTACTTACAACAATTTATTTAGTGACTGTTCAAAGTTACAACGGCACTTAGAAAAGTGACTTACAACTGTTTTTCTCATGACCATTGCAGCATCCCCGTGATCATGTGATCAAAATTCAGATGTTTGACAACTGACTCATATTGATGGTTGCAGTGTCCTGGGGTCACGTGGTCAACTTTTGCAACCTTCTGACAAGCAAAGTCAATGGGGAAGCCATACTCACTTAGCAACTATATTATTAACTTAACTAAAGTGATTTACTTAACAGCTGTGGCAAGAAAGATCGTAAAATGCGGTAAAATTCACTTAACAAATATCTTGCTTACCAACAGAACTTTTGGGCTCATTTGTGGTCGTAAGTTGAGGAGTATCTTATTTGTTCCTGGGTATCACTAAAGTGAAAAACAACTTTCTTTCCTTTGAATTCTTAATGAATTACAAAGTAGTCAGAAGAAGGAAGGACCTTTGATTTTGGCCTTAGAGGGAGAAATAAACACTTGCTTCCTAACCTCAGTTTGGACCAAGAATTTGGTAATCTGGGTAACCTTAAAGATCAAATAAACTCTGGACCAAATAATTGATCAAGGTTAATCATCTCTGTGGATAAGAACAGAAGTTGTTTGAAAATGTTTGGAAGTTACATAATACATTAAAATGATGTTAAGTCTGTAAAATGGGAAGTTGATGAGAAAGTCCAAGAATAAATATAAAGCAAAATACATATATTTTCAGATGGGCTTGTGGAATAAGTGCCAAACAAAAAAGGCAATGTCTTGTGCAAGTTGGGATACACTCTGTTCACTATAACCCTTTCCTCCTCATACAAGTTTCCAAAATTCTGGAGATTAGTTTTAAAAAGAGGCGGGGAGATTAATGGACAGATAAAATAATAGCATCTGCATCTGCATTTCAGAACAGTAGCCCTCATTAGCTATTTCAAATGTAATCTTTACCACCATTTGTGTCTTTAATATAACTCTTGACTTGGATTTGTAAGAAATCCATCCTTGAAGCTCATACAGATAGAGAATGAGAGGGTGCCGTCCTTAAGCTATCTGTAATCTTTAGCAGTCTAGCACATGGATTTCATCTCTAGCAACACATGATTAAGACGACTCTCAGGCTAAGCAAAATACATAAAACTCGTCTTGGACTAAGGCTGTTCATTAAAGCATAAGCAAAAGATGGAATTTCAGAATCAATTGGATTCTTTAAAAAACTAAATTGGTTTCTTTACTTTTTTAAAAAAATAAAATAAAATTAAGGACAACTTGCAGAGCATGCATTCTTGAATTCTTTCTAACAACTTTATTAACAGTGATGTTTCTTCTGTGCAATGAAGCATTATGTCAGGCCTCCGTCTGTGTTTCTATTTTCCCCCCATGTTCCTTCACTCTTTGGGAAGCACAGGGCATGCCTTTTATGTGTCACTTGAGGTCATAAGACCCAGAGGGAAGTGGAGCTGTCAGCAGCATTTCTCAAGGTTTCTCAAGCTCACTTCAGTGCCTAGAATTCCTCAGCCAGCATGCTGACTTATCCCATTATACTGACTGTATTAATAATTATTTGATTTATATTGATCTTTTAAGCGTTCAAGGTAGATATCAGCCCTTTAAGGTGAGCCTGGTCAGGAAACAAACATGATTAGAAGTACTGGAAATCTACTTTATTTTTAAAAAATATAACTAACTTGAAAACCTGGCAGAGATTCTGTCACGATTCCAAGTAATACATCCTGTTCAATAAGAACTCCGAGGCAGACAAATTCCTCAAAATGGCCACAGTTCGGCCAACTTCAGGGTTGACAGATTCTCTCTCTTGGCTCTTATAGAAAAAAGGATTGAGGCAAGACATTCTTTCTCACTCATTCCTCCCTTCCTGGGCCAGGCTAATTTTTATATAATAGATGTTAAATTCTTTCTTCAGGACCATCTCCTCTACACAGGCATATGTAGTGCCCTGTCTTCTTGCTCAAACCAGTAGGCTGACAGAAAGTGTGATTTGCCCAAAGTTATCCACTGAGCTCTCGTAGCTGAGGGTGGAATAGAAGCTGGGTCTCTCATTCCTAGTCCAGCTTCTTAACCACAACACCTTATGGATGTCTTTAAAATAGGGCTCCATTGGTTCGGTTTTCAGAAAGTTATCCTGAAAGAGAAACAGATTGACATACAGATAGCAAAAATTCTAAGATCTCTTATGTGATTTTGTTCCAATATTCTGTTGCAGTGGAAAGAATAACAAAAGGAAACCAAATGTGAATCCTTAAGAATACCTCTCCAAAATAACAAGGCACATTTCCTCAGAGAACAAAAAAGACTTTATATATTGATTGCATTTTTCTACACATTGAATACGTTTCAGAATGTTCAAATGTATTAACAAGTAGTTGATTATGTATTCATCAAGCGATTCCTCCATGAACCAGTTTAGCAGTAAAACTGAATCATGGGAGGAAGTCATTCTTGGTCATATTATAATGGAAATGTTAGTTTAGAATATGCCTGTGTTCATTCAAAGACCAGAGTTATATTCTAATGCAGGGGTGTCAAATTCATGTCATCATATTGTCGTCACATGACATACCATGACTTTTTTTCCTGTTCGCTAAAATGGGGATGGGCGTGATGCATCCAGCCTGTGGGCTGTGAGTTTGACACCCCTGCTCTAATGGAAAGGAAAGAAGGGCTGTGTTTTCACAAATATTTTTAACAAAAACAAGTGTGAAGAACTTGATATCAAGTGCAAGTTTCCACTGAATACATAGCTACTGTTTTTGACTGGATTAAGGCAGCCATATGAAGTGGCAGTAATTCAAATGTTTTCTGCCAAAGTGCCAGTTCTCTTCTTGGCTCAAAAAATAAAAAATAAAAACAGAACCAGCAAAAAAAACCAACAATGTGAATTTATGAAAAGATTAAAATATGACCTAGAAATTATTCCCCTTTCCACAATACACTAAGAATTGTCTGAAATACTTGGGAGACATTTGTTCTCTAGTACTTTTGACACGTTAGAATACTTTGGGCTTCAAGAGTTGTATTGGACCCTGAAGGCTCTTAAAATCTGTAAGCGGTGTTTGAAATATGGTAGTGCAATCACAACTGAATTTTTTTAGATATTAGTAGGAAATGCTTATGCTGTCATCATATAGTTTCCATTCTCACAAAATTTGTGTTAAAAAATTGGGTAAGGTTTTAAATCCCTCTCTTTCCCCCTTTGAAAAAAGCAATGGGGGGCATTTGGAAGTTTGTCTCTAACCAATATAAATCGTATCTTTAGGATACAGTGGATAAAGTCATGACATATATTATTTTTATCATGCCTTTCATCACAAAACCCTCTTTATGAGGTTATCATTCCATTAGTGATTATGGAAGGAAAATGACTCACATCATGACCCAACTGGATACAGTTATCCCAGTGAATTTTGGACATTATTAATCTGTTCTGAAATCAAATGTAGAAAAAAAATTTGTCAAATCAGACCTATTAAAATAAGTAGGAGCCACAATTTTATACCATTATTCTTCTAGTCCAGCAATAGGATACTATAGTAGATATCCTATACATGTTTCTGATGACAGCTTGCATCCACTTTGTAGTCAACGTTTATAGGAGTTCTAGTCCAAGTCACCTAGAGTTCCCTAAATCTACTTGTTTTTAATGGGACTGATTGCAGCTACATTTTTCATGAGCCAAGGCAATATATTAATTATGAATACATAATTCTAGGTTCTCTGAATATCTATCATTTATCTTTGAATAATTCCTCTCCTTTCTATAGCTTTGTGTTAGATCACATAAATTAAGCCCAGTATCTCCACTAAATATTTTAGACTTCCCCTTAGATTAAAAAACACGTTGATAAACAACATGGTATCAAAGGAGATTCTTTTTTCCATTTTTAAACCTTCCACTCAGGGAAAGAAGGAATTTTCAATGAAAGCAGTTTGAGGGAATAACTAAATTGTCTGACGCATGTGATGTGGCCCAATCCAGATCTGGACTTTAATGCATGACTGGACTCTTCAGTGACCAAGGAACACTACCAGTGAGGTTCAATGCAAAACTTGTTTTTTTAAAATCAGGGTTCATAATGGATAAGGCCATATCATGTCAATGAGCAAACCTGTTATTTTTTTCCTCACCCCTCATTTTTTAAAAAGGGAAGCAGGGAGATGAAAAATGAAGATTATTTGCTAATAAATTATTATATCTTAGAACAGCAGTTGCCAGCCGGTGGGCCGCAGCCCACTGGTGGGCCGTGAGAAAATTTTGGTGGGCTGCAGAGAAATCTCACCCCCAGAGCAGCCCCCCGCAAGCAATTAATCCAGGCTGCGCAGAAACACAAGGCTGCTCCACCAACCTGGCCCACAGGATCCCTCCCCGCCCACTCACTTCTTACCCGGCAGACTTGCCTGCTAAATTGCTATTTTTCCTTTTTCCAGCCATCAGCTGTTCTGCTGTGCTGGGTGATTTAGATTAGCTAGGAAGCAGGAAATTGTTGGATTTCTTGCTTTCCAGCTAGTCTTTAGATCTTTGGCTGTACTTAAAACTCTAAGCCTCCCTTAGGACTGAAGGTTCTATTATTCAGTACAGACTCACGGCAAGCAATGTGACAGACTAAGCTAGCTGATGACAGATAAATAGATCTCTGAATAAATCTGTGATTCTGTGAGCAACTCAATCTGCCTGCCTGCTTTGCCTGATTTTGGGTAAAAGTTGCTTTTTTTTATAAAAAAATCAATATTTATATAAATATTTATAATATTTACATAGAAGCCATGTCCAGCCAGTCCCATGACCACCAAGCCACACCCACCAGGCCGTGCCCACAGAACTGGTTAGTGGTCCCTGGGATTTAAAATTATAAATTTGGTGGTCCCTGAGGTCCAAAAGGTTGGCAACCCCTGTCTTAGAATATAGTATAGCAAAAAATTTAAATGTTAACATTATTTTTAAATAATGGAAAAACCATTTTAAGAAATTTTTTTTCCTAAAAAGAGATTGTTGACAGAGGACTTTCTTTATCATGCTTACTCATCTATATGGCATTGTTATGTTTTTGATAAGTTATACATAACTAAAATGGAAAATGTCATGCTGCTCTAATGTTAACTGTTGTTTCACCTGAATCACTATTTTGGATATTGCTTGAAAGAGAGACCGTTAATAAAAAAGCATGGTATCAATGTACTTGGTTCAATTTAATGTCAGCTGCAGTCAAGTAAATACAGGTCAGCATGGTAATTTCATAATTATGATTACAAGTTTTAATTGTACGACTGTATTCATAAAATATGGTTGACCTGGTTACTATATTCATCCATGTTCTGGATTCACACTGTCAGACTTATGACAGCTGACAAGACCAATGAGTGCAAATATATATTTTTCAAAAAAAGCTCAGATATTTATTGTAATAGAACTATGAAGCCATGTAAAGAAATCCTAGCAATTATTATCTGTCAAAAAGCTTTGAGCATTAGTGCTCAAGTTTCTTGCACATCTCTCTCTTGCCCATTGTATGTTTAGTAAAGGGTTAGCTTTACTAAACATACAATTTTTTTTTGGCAGAAGATATAGTTTCTTTTTTCCTTAGATTTGGTAATGGCCTAATTTATATTAGGGGACACAATGGCTCAGCAGTTGAAGATGCTGAGCTTGTCAGCTGACAGCCTCGGTTTAAGATCTGAGTGCAGTGCAACAGGGTGAGCTACTATTACTTGTCCCAGCTCCTGCTCACCTGCAGTTCAAAAGCATGCAAATGCAAGTTGATAAATAGGTACCACAATGTTAGAAAGCTAGCAGTCTTCTTTTCCCCTCAGCGTATAGTCATGCTGGCCACATGACATGAAAGTATCCTCGGACAATGCTGGTTCCCATGGCTAAGAAACAAATGAGCACTGCCCGCTAGACTCAAACATAATTGAAGAAGGGAAATCCTTTTTAATTTATATTAATCTTTTAGCTTTGAGATTTTTTTTTTTACACTTGGTATATCAACCAATCAAAGCATGCTGAGTTCTAATAGCTATTTCTTTTGCCATCTTTTAACTTATTTTTTATTCTGTTTAGCTGATTGTAATTTCCTTGTTTTGGTTGTTGTTAGGCATCCATTTTGGGGAATCAGGTGCTATACTATACAAGGTGATGACTGACTGAATGTGTGTGTGTGTGTGTGTGTGTGTGTGTGTGAGAGAGAGAGAGAGAGAGAGAGAGAGAGCTTAGAGTAATGAAATATCTGCAAGAAAACAAGCAAACTCAGAGAGCACCAATGACCTCTCATTTTAAATCAATTCAATAGAATTCCCAAAAGTAGTTATTTTATATATAATAACTACTTTTTGAAATCCTATTAAGCTCATAGTCATAATATTAATAATAGTATCTATCCATCTTTCAGCTACCTTTGATTTTTTGCCAGAGAGTCTCTTTTTTAGGTTTTTATCCTAAATATTTAAGTTTTAGCTTGGTTATTATCGCTATTAGGTGAGCTGTCCAATTTTTGCTTTGCTTTGATTATGTCCAATTTGCATTGGATTATTTTTATCCTTTTTTTGTGTGACCCAGGTTTTCCTCTAACACTACCTTCTAGGACATCATTTTCTCTTCTTTCAACCTTTCTGATCCTGTTTTCACAACCATATGATATACATGGGAAGGACATAGGCTTGACAGTACATAGTTAACAGTGTGAAGTCTCTACAGGCAGTATTCTCTTTGTTTCGCCCTCTCTGTGGGTTTTTGAGCCTAGGAAGAGAAAACTACTTACACAACTTCTTCACCTATTTTTAAATGCTTTTATTGAGCCATTTTCTGCAGCCTCCCACAGGCCAACAACAATGGGCAGCTTATAGAGGATTTAAAAACAAATAACACATAAAAAGCAGAAACAAAAAGGGGGAAAAAAAGCTATGAAAAGCTGCTGTGCTGGGAAGGAGACCCAAACTCTGCTAGATCACAATTACACAATAAGGATTGCAGGTTATCGCAATCCCCGTGCTTGTGGGAAGGATCAGCTTTTCAAAGGTTCCAGAATTCAGGAAGGAAGAGGGTCAAGCAGACATCATGGGGGTGACTTGGATGCAGTTGCAAAGGGAAAGTGCAGCTATAAAGAAAATCAAGCCTCCTGGGTCCCATAAAATACTGCTGTTTTATTGATGGGAATCAGCACAGTATTTCCACTGGATTTGCACAAGCAGTTACTTTAATTTTAGGTTAGTTTGTTTTAATGCGGAACATCAAATTGGGCTTTGTACTCTTGTCTTTCATTTCCTGCAAGAGCCTGCTGAAGTTTCCTCGCTTTTCAGACAGTAATATCAACATACCTTGTAATGAATCATTCTTCCATCAATTTCAATTCCAACTTTTCTTGCATATCTCTTGATGTGTTCTGCATATAAATTTAAAAAGATGACATATAGAACCTTGGCAAACCCCTTTCCCAAATTTTAACCAGTTATTTGTTCCATATTCTTTTCTAAGTGTTTCTTCCTAATATAGGTTTGTACCCATGAAAATAAAAATGTTGAATAAGTACTTCATGTGCTTCTATATAAAGCTCGTTGGAATAGAGGAAAGTTTCCCAGTTTGCAAAATTAGCACTTACTACAGAAATATTCCTATAGAAATGTGCCCTAAAACTGGGAACTTAAGCATACTTATTGAGGAATTAAAGGATTAGTTCTATTGAATTTAGCTGGTGTAATTTCTGGATAAGAAAAAAATTTATTCGGAAGTAATTCTGACTGAGTTCAGTGAAAAATTGAGGATTCCTGCTAGGTGTGTTTAGAATTAGTTTTAGAATTCTACCCACTATTGCTTAGAGGCCTCAGAATCTCCAAAGTAATTTTCCCTGTTGCCCTTTAAATTCCCTGCCCTACTCAGTTTTAAATGTTTAAAGATGTCCTTCATTTAAAAAATAAAAAAATACAAAGCTGACAAATTACAGCCTCATCTAACTTCCCAGAAAAAAAAAGTTGATGTTCATGGGAAATTAAAAACACTAGGGTTCGCCAACCTTTTGAACCTCAGGGACTACCAAACTCATAATTTTAAATCCCAGGGACCACTAACCGGTTCTGTGGGTGTGGCCTAATTTGTGGGTGTGGCTTGGTCATGTGACTGGCTGGGCATGGCCTGTATGTAAATATTATAAATATTTATATAAATATTGAATTTTTTTATAAAAAAGAACAACTTTTACTCAAAATCAGGCAAAGCAGGCAGACAGATTGAGCTGCTCACAGAATCATTCAGTGATCTATCTGCCATCAGCCAGCTCAGTCTGTCACATAAAATTTGCTTGCCGTGAATCTGCACTGAATAATAGAAACTTCAGTCCTAAGGGAGGTTTGGCTGTGCTTAAAAGCAGAGCTGAAGATCTAAAGACTAGCTAGAAAGTAAGAAATCCAACGATTTCCTATTTTCTAGCTAATCTAGATCTCCTGGCAGAGTAGAACAGCTGATGGTCAGAAAAAGGAAGCAGACAAGTTTTCCAGGTAAGGAGTGAGTGGGCAGGGAGGGTTCCCATGGGCCATGTGGGTGGCGCAGCCTAGTGTTTCTGCACAGCCTGGATTAATTGCTTTGGGGGGATGCTCTGAGGGTGGGATTCCTCTACGGCCCACCAAAATTTTCTTGGGACCCACCAGTGGGCCATGGCCCACCGGTTGGCGACCACTGCACTAGGTGACTTCATTCTAATTTTTTGGTTTGGAAATGTGTTCACCTATCTACAGAATAAAACAAAAATACTGTATACTGCAATTGCAAGAACACATCCTAAAATGTTGAAAGAGGTGATGGAAGCAACTCTCAGGAACATTTTGTGGTAAATGTTTGAGTAGCTTCAAACCCCATGGGAGTCATTTTATGAGAACATCCATGGATGGTTCCAACAATTCCAGATGTATCATCTGGCCTTCAGAGATTGCCTTCCAACTTGAGATAATACAAGCTGGAAGCATGATGGATTGAACTTCTTGGACGTTTTAAATATACACAGGTAAAATTGAACTCTGGGCACTGAAAATGTTACCTAGCTGGATAATGAAATGTCTGCAATTAAATAACCAAATTCAGAGAACACCAGGAACTCCACAGTTCAACTCTGAGCTAGATAATATATTCTTCTTCCTCAGTGTATGAAAGATTATACTGTAATTTGAGTCTTCTGGTACTAGCAAATGGTAAAATTTAAATAACAGATATTGTGACATTAACTGAAAATGATGAGATCAAATGATGCAGTTCTGTTGACATTCTAACTGACACGTTTGTTGTAGTTTAGGTGAAACAAACACAAGATGAGACTAAGAGGGGTTTTGGGGGGGAGGGGCAACTGGTTGGTTATAGTCCTCTAATGTAAATATTTAGTAGCTCTAGAGGGTTCTTTTTACAAGTTCTATTTGAAATGTTATTAAAAGACGAGCTGTAAAATCAAAGTCAAGGATGTGACAGAATGCTGGTAGTTATCTTCTTTTTTTAAAAAAATCTTGCTGCCAACAATCCTCTATTGTTTTGTTTTAAAAAACAAGCCTCAACCTGCTCTGCATCTGTTAGGCAGTTTAGAAATTAATTGGGTTTATTCAGTGATAGAAATAAAAGGAGTAGGGAAAATGGACCTAGGAAGTTAAATCAAAATGGCAATATTGGAATGATTGAAGCTTTGCCATTTTTCATGCCTGTTGTATGCTTGAATGCATGTAAAAAAGGACACTCTGTATCCAAATAGTCCATTAAGGTAAGATTCCATTCTGTGTACTGTTCCAAAAAACAGTGGGTAGGGCTGAAGTTAGAGGTGGATGGATTCTCTGGTGATCACAGAAAAAGAAGTGCAAGATTTATTTCACAGACAAAAGCCAGGAAAAGCACCAGAGCCAGGCAAGATAACTTCTTCTTGCTTAAAAGTCTGTGCTGACCAATTGGCCCCCAATCTTCATCCGAATCTTCAGTAAATCACTAGAGATGTGCTATGTTTCTTCTTGCTTCGAACCCTCGAATCATCAAAGAAGCCCTCCATCAGAGAACTGAATGACTACAAACCAGTTGCTCTAACATCTGTAGCTTTGAAAGGCTAGTGCTGTCCCACCTGAAAACCGATATGCTGTTAGATCCCATGAAGTTTGCATACTGAGCAAATAGATTGACAGATGATGCTGTTAATATGGCTCTGCACTACATCCTATAACACCTTGAATCTCCAAATATCTATGCAAGGGTCCTCTTTGTAGACTTCAGTTCAGCATTCAATACCATCATTCCAGACATTCTTCTAACTAAACTAAACCAGCTAGCAGTACGTGAACACACTTGTAAGTGGATCATAAGCTTCCTAACAGACAGGAAGCAGCAGGTGAACCTAGGCAGAATCACATCTGATACAATTAGCACAGGGACCCCTCAAGGCTGTGTGCTTTCTCCACTTCTCCCTATATACCTATGACTGTATCTCAAATGATCCATCTATTAAAATTCTGAAGTTTGCAGAAGATACAACAGTGATTGGTTTCATTCAAGACAACAATGAACCTGCATACAGACGGGAGGTTGTACAACTTGCCTCATGGTGTAACCAGAACAATCTGGAACTGAACACATTAAAAATCGCAGAAATGGTGGTAGACTTTAGGAGAATCCATCCCATACTACCACCTCTTATAGAATACTAGACAACACAGTTATCAACAGTAGAGACCTTCAAATGTCTAGGTGCTATCATATCACAAGACCTAAGAAGACCTAACATCAAAAAGTCATCAAAAACGCACAACAAAGAATGTTCTTTCTGCACCAACTCAGAAAGTTCAAACTGCCCAAAGAGCTGCTGATACAGTTCTATAGAGGAATTATTGAGTCTGTCATCTGCACCTCTATAACTGTCTGGTTTGGTTCTGCAACCCAACATGACAGACACAGACTTCAGAGAGTAATTAGGACTGCAGAAAAAACAATTACTACCAACCTGCCTTCAATCGAGGACCTGTATACTGCACGAATCAAAAAGAGGGCTGTGAAAATATTTACAGACCTCTCACATCCCAGACATAAACTGTTTCAACTCCTTTCCTCAAAACGACGCTATAGAGCACTGCACACTAGAACAACTAGACATAAGGACAGTTTTGTTCCTGAACTCCATCACTCTGCTAAACAAATAATTCCCTCAACCTTGTCCAACTATTTACAAAGTCCGTACTACTATTACTATTAATCTTCTCATCACTCCTTATCACCCATCCCCTCCCACTTGTGACTATATGACTGTAACTTTGTCGCTTGTATCCTTACGATTTATATTAACTGTTTCCTAGTATGATTTGATTGCTTATTGTATACCCTATGACTATTATTAAGTGTTGTACCTGATGATTCTTGACTCTTGACAAACGTATCTCTTCTTTTATGTACACTGAGAGCATTTGCACCAAGACAAATTCCTTGTGTGTCCAATCACACTTGGCCAATAAAGAATTCTATTCTATATTCTATATTCTATTCTATATTCTGTCCTGTCCTGTCCTGTCTTGTCCTGTCCTGTCCTGTCCTATCCTGTCCTGTCCTGTCCTATTCTATCCAGAACCCTACATTCGTGGGTTTTTTTTAAAGAATTCTTTGCCTGCATAATACCATTTCCCAGAATTATAATTAATGTGGCCCTGGTAATGGCAAATTTCTTTGTTATTAGAATCATAATGAATATTGTCAGTCATGGGCTAATGAACACACATAATTAAAGATTACATACAGTTCTTCAGCTCCCAATTAGCACACAGTTGTTGATTTTCATGATAATTGCTCTGATAAATGCATGGTTTCAATATTTTTGGAGGTGCTATGTCCCATACTATAAAGAATGTTAAGGAGTAAGGTGCAGTTAATTGCAAATTGGTTTTGAGTAGTTTGAATCAATAGACTTGACACTTTGAGATCTATTACTCCTGACTTCTTTCAAATTCTCTTCTGTAGTAACAGATAAAACATATATTGGAATAATCTTTTTAGTTTTATGTTCTTGGTAGCATTTGTAACAAAAGCCAGACTACATGATTCCTTGTAAAGATGCATAATATATTGACAACTTGAAATACTGAACTGCAACGCTTAAAGGTGATTTGAATTTTCTGTGGTCTCTGATATAAATTCAGATCCTTTCCCAGGCTGCATCAAGGTCACAATTAATTGTGTCCCCCCTGCCCCGAAATGCTCACTGACTTTTTAGAAGCTGATGTTGATAGCCTTCTTTTCCTTCTGGTTTTTGTTAAAGTTGCTGATTGTTAAAGAAATAATTGTTTCCATGTCCCAAAGTTGCTTTTTCAGGAGGCAACTGGTCTTTCTTCTTTTTTCTTTGAAGATGTTTTGCTTCTCATCCAAGAGCTTTTTCAGCTCTGACAGGATAGTGTAGAATGGAAGGATTCTATCTCACTATCCTGTCAGAGCTGAAGAAGCTTCTTGGATGAGAAGCAAAACATCTTCAAAAGAAAAAACAAAGTCCAGTTGCCTCCTGAAAAAGCATCTTTGAGACAACCATGACCTGGATGACTGACAATCTCTACAGAATTGCAGCCATGAACTTTGGTATATTTCATTGTGATTTCACATTTTGGTGTTATTAGATTTGTAGGTTATACTTATTGATCTTTGTTTTTTTTCTTACCATGGACATTTTATTATATATTCCCATGTGAATCATCTTAACCCGTTCTTTATCCTTCAGAAGGAATATGATCCCATCCATCATTTGCTGTACATTTAAACTTGGATTGATTTATCTCCTATCTTATATAAACTTGAGTTTTAGCTTGTTTGTCTGCGATCAGTTGATCACAGCATCCGGTCAAGTTTAGGATTTCCATAGCCCCTTGTCTGTTATTTGACAGAGAAAAAGAATATTGGATGACATCAGCGTGTTTAAATTCTCTGTGAAGGGAAAAAAAATTTTAAGCAGTATTATGCAGCAGTCCAAATGCGTTGAACTTTGTAGATTCTACAGAACTTTTTTTTAAGTTAGAAATTGGACAGATTTTTTTTTTCCTGCAAGTATGCTTTCTTCATTATTTAGCATGAACACTTTCGAAGCACTGTGTGGCAAATGTGTTACAAAAGTTTCACACTTGGTAGCAGCACATATTGCTCACACCCACAAATCACTACCATGACAACTGAACAACACTGAAGTCTCTCTGAGTTTTCATTTCCCTTGTAATAAAAGTTCATTAAATGTCTGAATCAGTTCAACCTTTTAGCTGTTTTCAGTAGATATTCTGGTTGCTTCAGGCTCGATTAATACAGTTCAGCTCTGATTTGGAGCATTACCATGAAATGTGCATTACATATATAACCATTTACTGACTCACCCTTTTCAATTTGCTATAAGTGTGTTTATGAAATTCCATTGTTTACTAATGTGCTAAATTACCCTAGAATGTAAGATGACATAAACCCTGAAAAATATGTATCTGAAGGAAGTCTGGGGTTTAGGGCCATCCTGAGAAATGCATGTAATTATCATTTTGCGAGTACAAAATCACAGATGGTACGCAACTTGCATTTCTACTTTTTTGTGTCAGCTTTATTTTGAAAATGTAGGAAATCGTGGCTCAGTCTCCATAAAAATTGTTGAAATAAGTAGGAGTTCATACTATTTCAGCAAAGTTAGATTTCTTTGTTTCTGCTTTTTTGTTTCTGGCTATGGATGCTTTAAACATCCTAATGTTGATTTTTTTAAAAAGCAAGCAAACTCAGGATTTCAGGAATTTTGTTAAGAAATTGTCTTTTATTAAGTCATATGTACGTTACAAACATGCGCATACAACAATACAGTATAATCCTATCTTCCAAATAAAAAAATTGGGACTCAGTGAAGGAAATGTTTGGACTGCTTATCTCTATCTAAACTTTCTACCCATGGAGTTCCATATTTATGTAGAAGATCCATGTACATTCTCAATTTTTCTTTCAGTGTAGTTTAAAAAAAGGAGACTGAGGTGTTCTACTTCTAGTCCTTGACTTATGCCCAAAATAGAACCCAGAATTTATGTTGCTAAATGAGAAATTTGGTAAGTGAGTTTTGCCCCACTTTATGCCTTTTCTTGCCACATTTGTTAAGTGAATTACTGCAGTTATTAAAATTAGTAACACGGTTGTTAAGTGAATCTGGTTTCCCCCTTAACTTTGCTTGTCAGAAGATGATAAAAGATAACCACATGACCCCAGGACACTGCAACTGTCATAAATATGAACCAGATCTCAAGCATCTGAATGTAAGTCACATGACCATGAGGATGCTGCAACAGTCATAAGTGTGACAAATGGTCATAAGTCTGAATTCAGCTCTGCTGTCTGGAATCTGCGCTGTATATCTGACATAAATACAATTGAGCGAATCCAGAAGTATTTTACCAGAAGAGTACTACATTCCTCTGTTCTCAACAGAATACCCTACACCACCAGACTTGAGATTCTAGGCTTGACAACCTTGAACTACACCAGCTAAGTTTGGACTTAAGCATAGTACATAAAATCATATGTTACAATGTTTTACCAGTGAATGAATATTTCAGCTTCAACCACAACAACACAAGAGCACACAACACATATAAACTTAATGTAAACCACTCCAAGCTTGATTGCAGGAAGTACGATTTCTGCAACAGACTGGTCAATGTCTGGAATTCACGACCTGATTCTGTTGTCACCTGCTCAAACCCCCACTCCTTTACCCTCAAACTAACCTCTATTGACCTCACCCCATTCTGAAGAGGTCTGTAAGGGGCGTGCATAAGCGCACAATCGTGCCTACCTATTGTCCCCAATTATTAGTTCCCATTTCTTATATTTAAACTTATGTTTATTCTTATTTCTATTGTATTGTAAGCTTTTGACAAAACAAACAAATAAAAGTAAAATAAATAAGTCACTTTTTTCAGTGCCATTGTAATTTTAAATGGTCACTAAAGAAAATGTTGTAAGTCAAGAACTACCTGTATGTGAAAATGTATTTATATTATGTACCTGGCACTGATTAGAAAATGTATTTTTATTTTCAATAACTCTGAGAGGTCAAACGGAATATGCTCAGAAGTTATAAATATTTTTAAACAAAATTTATTGTTATTATTTTATAGTTCAAAGTTTATTGCCTAACTCAGATACAATGAGCCATTATTATTTTGTAACCACTGCAAATCTTTGAACTGTCTCAGAAAATTGAACGATGACATTTAATATGTTTAATTCTCATTAACTAGTTTCAAGTGCATTTTGTCCAGAACATTGTGTGATCCACAGGAGCATGTTAAAAACCTGAGGATATGCCCTTGACTTGTTGGCTTTTATGCGTCACTGCGCTGTTAACTGGTGATTAATACAGCCTGAAATCTGAGTCTTTTGTTTATATTCACTACAGGCTAATTGTAAAAACAAAGCAAATCAAAAATCATGTTTACAGGAAACAGCAATATAAAAGTTGATAATATAAATTAAAACCACCCAAGAAACAAAATTATTGAATATCATACGACAGATCAGCACTGATGGTTTAAATAGTAAGCATGTTATCTAGAAAAAGGTGCTGAGCAATATGGTAATATTTTCCTCCTTTCCCCGGAGAAATCATGACAAGCCAATCATAATTATTTTTACATTTTGTTATGTTGCTTTTGACAGCTTTGTTTGTTCACACTATAGCTACAGGAAACGGCAATCTGTATACATCCTCGCTGGGTATTTCCTTGAGTATTTGGAATACGTAGTGGAATTGAATATTGTTTATATTAAATCCCCATTGCATAATGAAAAATGGGATTTTGTAGAAAGTACATAGGATATATTGCCATAAAGACCCATTGAGATGGATAGAGTGTGATGCAGGAACCTCCTTTCATATGAAAGTACCAAACCTGCTTTAGTTATGTACAATACGTTTGGGAAACAGCACCCAGGTTGAAGAGATTTATTTGTTTATTTAATTTACGAAGCTGCCCTCTCGTATACATGACGTCAGGCAGCTCACAGTTAAAAACATAGTAAAAACAACCAAAATTAAAACCAACAGAAATAATGTAAAATAGCATAGCAGCTAAAGTCACTCATTTTAAGATAACCATGATCAAGAAATGGGCTTACCCGGTCTATCAAGGACCCAGGCTTGATGGCAAAACCAGTTTTTTAATGCCTCGTAAATGGCCAGCAAGATTGGGACAAGTCTAGTCTCAGGGGTGGGATGATGTTCCAGGGGGAAGGTGCCATGGTAAAAATGGTTGGCGTGTATCTAAAGCAGAGCCCTTCTAGACATTTCAGAAAGAAAAGCATGAGCAGTATGCTCAGGTTTCTTCCATGCTCCGGAGACAAGTTGCGTTTGAGTCTCTGTAACTTAAAGTACAGAGTACTCTCTTTTCATGCAGCTTTCCTTCTTCCTAATTCTTACTATCAGAATTCTCTTGGAGGACCAGAGGGGATACATCATGATGATCTTTGCCCTGACATTGGTTCCCCACATTTTGATGAGGAAGGAAATTACTATTGAATGTATATTCCAATAACTCAAGGTGGAACAAAAGCAAGGGAGAAAGGTATGTGTTGGGGTGTGTTTCCCTTCTCCACTTGAACCCTTTGAATAGGTTTTTCCTTAGGTTCTGTAGTTAACCCAAAGCTAAAGATTTGACTGGAGTTGAAAGGGGCACTGGGCAAACATACTGATTTTAAACCCTGCCTGGGTTGGTGCCTCATGTTCATTTGCTACTGCTCTTCATCACTTCCATCTTCTAGGCTATGTGTCTTTCAAATCAGCTAGCATCTCTTTAATGTTGTATTCCTTCTGATGTTCCACATTTAACTATAAGTGCCTAAATTATCAGCATTAACCAAAAAACATTTCAGTTAATGAAAGAGAATCTCAATTACGTTGTGTTAACATGTTGAAAATTAATGTATTCTTTCTGAAGATTGTTCTCAACTTTGACAGCTTTAAGATGTGTAAACTTCAACTCTTAGAATTTCCCAGTCTTCTTAAAACTTCCCCGCCTCATTCTATCCTGCCCTTTGGAAAATAAGGAGGGTTAGAAGTAATTAGTATTTCAATAGCAATATCTAAGGTACGGGTGTCAAATTTGCTGCGTCATGCTTCAGGACGTTTTTCCCCTTTGCGGAGCTGGGGTGGACATGGCCTGCGGGC
Organism: Pseudonaja textilis; assembly: GCF_049901715.1. Taxonomy (NCBI): domain Eukaryota; kingdom Metazoa; phylum Chordata; class Lepidosauria; order Squamata; family Elapidae; genus Pseudonaja; species Pseudonaja textilis. The sequence goes on from NC_141993.1 coordinate 29,568,072, forward strand.
TGCCAGTTTGACATCCCGGATCTAGGGAATCTCAGGATTGTACATTAGGCCAGGCAATAAAGAAATACATGGGAAGAAATCAAGGATAAATCTTTAATGTATTCCCAACCAAGAATCTATATCAGGGGTGTCAAACTTGCGGCCTGCAAGCCGGATGTATCATGCTAAACCCCCAGTTTAGCAAAGGGGAAAAAAGTTGTGATACATCATGTGATGATGTGTCATCGCGAGTTTGACAACCCTGATTTATCTGGATATGTCATCAAGATTGGAGCTCAACCTGAAGGACATTGATTCATTTTATGCATAATTATTGAGTCTTAGTGTCTTTAACTTTAAAACAGATACAGTATTTGGTCTTTGAAAACAGAAAATAATACAGAGAGCCTTTCTAAGAGTGAATTTGTGTAATCAGGTTTTTCTTTTTATGGGATGTTAAATCATAAAAAAAATCATTTAATTGTTAAATAAATTAAAATATTGAACCAATTGTATTATAAACTCCACTCCTACTATTTATTGATCTTGGCTGAACTGTTGAACACATTTAGAGGTCTTTTTAAGTTACAGAGACTCAAAATAGACGTTGAAATAGTGGATGAAAATAATTAATGGCCATTCATTTATTTAGGAATTCTAAACTCATAGTAACTGCAGATGGCTCCCAAATATCATTTTGGATCCATTGAAGTTTCTGTGAATTCTACTTATTACATTAAATGGCAAACTAATTGGTGATATGATTGTCTATCCCCATTTTTAAGAAGATAAACAGAATAAAATATAAAAGAATTCTTTAAGGTTTAGACCATTAAAATAAATGTGTGTTTATTTTCCCCAGATCTAGTCCTTCCAAACTCTATAAAGTTATGGCCCCAAATATGTGTAAAGTGGTGCTTAAAAGTTTGGGAACTGTTAGATTTTCAGTATTTCTGCATAAATATAACCTAAAGTATTATGTCCTCCACATGCCCTAAAACTAAATAAAAATAATTAAATTAAACAAATGAGTCAAAAACATGGTTGGTTCATTTATTTATTGAGAAAAGTAATCCAAAGCTACATATTTCAAAATATAAGATCATCTGACCATTACAAAATTGCTAGTTCCTAATTTAAACCATGGTTGTTTTGTAACAACATTTTGTTTCCTAACATGAACTAATGTTTATTCTTTTCTTAATTTCATAGGAGAATGGCCATGGGGAGTGGAAACTAAGGTTCCATATTTTTTCAAACATTTTTCAATGTACTGAAGTCAACTAATTTAAATAAATTGAGATGGTTAGATCTTACTGCAATATATTTTATTTTCTTGCCGTTTGCACATGATTAAAAGAAAAAAAAATCCTGGATTGAGTTATTTCACATTTTTACTGTTTTTCCACCCCTCTTGTGTACATTTTGCAGTGTAGGTGAAGGGATGAATTGTAGGATTTAAATACATTCTGTCATTTGGTTGGTTTTACGATTGTATTTTAAGATAACGTAGGAGGGAATGTCATTTTAATAGATTTTTAAGACATTAAAAGAGGATGAGAAAATGCTGCTATAATGCCTTACTTTAAAGTTTCCCAACTGGAGTATTTTTAAGTATTTATTACTCTCAATTTACATTCAAGTTTTGTAAATTAAAGTTAAAACCATCCTTCAATTTTATTATAAAGCCTGCACATGTACATATGATCAATCAATTTTATGACTACACATTTCCATCAGCCACAATGTCATCCAGTTAATAATTATTTCTTCTAGGCATATAATCTTCCCTTTCATTCAGGGATTTGTTATGCTTTTGGAGACATGATGATATTTTTGGAATCTATTTCTCGCTTCCAGCTGCCAGTGGTAGATGTCTTTACGCAAGGAATCCCCTGGGCTTATACTTCCTACATTCAGGTTCTAAGTTTGGGCAAGAAGAAACTGCTTGAAATTGTAAGTCCAGCAACACTGGAGACAGAGGAACCTATGCTAGCATCCTGCATCCTGCTTCAGTCCATGCTATATTTCAGGCCCACAAAATCAGGGCCCGTTGAATAAGAGAACTCTAAATGGGGACTTTTAGGTTCCAGGCTATAAAAAGTTGGTTAAAAGTAGCCCATAAACCAGAAAATTATTCCTATTTACTTTGTGAATGCATGTCAGAAGGAATGCTTAGGAGTTCTAGGCTCTTGACTATGAGCCGGTCACTTTAGGATGGGGCTGAATAAGAAGGGAATGAACTTGTCTTGGTACAGTGAGGGCTTCGTATTTGTTTTAGATTTTGAAGAATGAATTGGTCGTTTCGTTGCTGTCCTGCTTAGTGTTCCATTTGAGCAATTCGTCAAGATCAAGAAAGACTTATTAGGGAGTCCTGTATCTACCATTCTTATACCTGCCTTAAGGCCAACTGAATATTGAGTGACTGGGCTATGCCTGTGTATGCATAAAGGTGAATTAGCTTTTAGTGTATACTTCATAAGACCCCTTAAATATTAGAGAATTTGGGCACATAATCTGGGCACCAGTAAGGTCATCATTAAGGCTTTACTATTTTAACTATTCCTGCAAACGATGACAAAAATCTAAAAGGGCAAATGAAGGAGAAAGCCATAACTACCAAGAGACCCATAACTATCAAGAGAACAAGATGTTCTTTTTAAATTAATTTCACTTAGAGATTGAATATTCTGGGTAAGAGGAGTAACGAAAACCAGTACACTGTAGGATATCATTGAGAAAGTCAAGAGTTCTGCTGTTGTTTATTATTCATCAATTGAGGATTATAGATTTGACAGGCAAGGATAGAGATGTCTCTGATATATATAATGGGTTTACAATGATAGCAGATAACATGGAAAAATGAGACATTCCTCCTGACTCAATAAATAAATCAATGCAAATCTAAACCTAACATAATTAATAACATAGGCGGTCCTTGACATACCTATCATCTTGAATCTATAGGCATGAGCATCCATGAAGGGATGGATGAAAAAAGAACTGTGTTAGGAGACTAATTTCAACAGTTACTTTTCCTAACCAGAAGGCATTTTAATTTTTCTCAATTATTTGAATTTGATGATGCATTATTTTCAAGGCACATAATTATTCAAACATAATTTGTTTGATGGCAGGCATATCTCCCTCAAATACTGTAGATAGATTGGCCAAAAACACAGTTTTCCATGTTCTTAAAAAATAATATTTGGGAGTAGGGATGTGCAATGTTTTATTGCACTATGTTTTTTAATGGTACACTTTTATTATTATTTTTTAAAGAAATACATTGCATATGCGCCTTTACCTTTGTCTGTTTTTAAAATTTGCAGTTGTAGAATCCATGATACATAAAAGGGAAGCCGTGGGTTGGTGTTAAGATTTAAGAGTTTAATTTCCAATCAGTTAATTAATGAGAAAGGTTGTGATACTTTACATGTTGTGTGCTCCTGTTGCCATATGCTTGACTTCCCATATTTTAAGGAAGGCATATGTTTTACAAAAGTAGTTGATCTATAGCCCCATCTGCCAGTCATTTCTAGGGAATGTATTGAACTGTCACTTTCCTATCATCAGGTACCATTTCTTGTCAGATGGTGATGATTCGTTCTCTCTGTCTTGTTCTATCTTGAAGGAAGTTTGTGGAAATATTCACCCTTCAGTCCCTTTACCTGATGCATGCATTAGGCTGCAGCCTGTTACGTGACTGAAAGCAACAGGGCTGCAATCATTACTAAGCTTCTTGTGCAAAGCACACTTCAGTTTCCAAGTACGGAAGGGCAGGCTTTTAAATTAAGCTGGTTGGCTGGCAGTTCCCTTGAAGATGCTAGTCCAGAGGTGGGAACTATGGCCCCTTTATGACTTGTGGACTTCTAACTCCCAGAATGGCTGGCTCTTGATTTCTGGGAGTTGAAGTCCATAAGTCATAAAAGGGCCATCGTTCCCCACCCCTGTTCTAGTCAATGCATTAATTGTCCCCTCTGTTTCAGGGAGAGAGGACAGCTGAGAATTATTTCTGCTGACGCCAAATTAAAATAAGCAGAATTAGCTGTTAGAACTGAGGGCTGTTTGGCAGATGAAATCTCAGAGTAACAAGACTGAGCTGGGGAAACAGTTTAATTCCCCATGTTTCTTAGCCCTGGCCAAAGAATTGGTCAATAAATTTCTGGGAGAATTCTATACGTTTTCACCACTTTTGGAAAGAGGAGAAATTCAAAAGAATTTCTTTCCTAGCTTGAGAATGAAATGATTGCTTCTCTAAAACAGGATGCAGCCATGCAATTTTTATTTTTATTTTCAGAAAACTAGCTGTTGGCTTTTATACAGTGAAATTTTGGGGACATAGAGTCATGCAAGATTCTATGCATCTGCAAGCTAAATGAATGTAGTACAGTGACGTCTGTAAAAAAAAAATCACTTTTCGGTAAACTTTCTGAGTTGGCACAGAAAGAACATTCTTTGTTGTGCTTTTTTGATGACACTTTTGATGTTAGGTGTCCATTTTAGGTCATGTGATACAATAGAACCTAGAAATTTGAAGGTCTCTACTATTGATACTGTGTTGTCTAGTATTGTAAGACGTGGTAGTATGGGAAGTTTTCTCTTAAAGTCTACCACCATTCCTACTGTTTTGAGTGTGTTCAGTTCCAGATTGTTCCGGTTACCATGAGGCAAGTTGTACAACCTCCCATCTGTATGCAGATTCATTGTTGTCTCGAATGAGCCCTGTTATGTCATCTGCAAACTTCAGTATTTTAACAGATGGATCGTTTGAGATGCAGTTATTGATATATAGGGAGAAGAGAAGTGGAGAAAGCACACAGCCTTGGCCCCCCTGTGCTAATAATGCACATGTATTTATGTGCTGTAATGGTATGTGAGAAAGATCTTGAGAGGTGGGGCAAAGAAATTCTGTCTGGAGAACGGTCAGGTAATAGCTTGCAGCTGCATAATGGGTGGAGAAGGAAGCTCAGAAGGGACCCTCCCTAGTTTCTCAGGCTACAAAGGAGATGGTAAAGATTTGTACTTTCAGATTTTCAAGATTTTGATATTGTAGCTTTATAATAAAGTAGAATTAACTCATCTGGTTGTGTTTCCTATCTGGATTAGCTGGGAGATCTGACATGCCTAAACATTGCTATTTAGATAAGATACTGTCATGCTGTTTATATCCAGAATTCTCATTAGTTCCTTGAATGTTGCCCCATCTCAAATTTTGCTGTACAAAATATTTTTTACAAGTAATAGATTTAGCATAAAACCGGTGCTATAAATTATGTAAAAGGTTGGCTGGTTAGTTTAATTTTAAAAAAAGAAGCAGCAGCTAAATATAAGGATTGCTTCTCAGCCCCCTTCTACCCTAAACAGTTTTGAGAGATCTGAATATTTCAAGCAGAATGTCTTTTTTTTTCAGAAATCAGTGCATATGTTCTACTAAATGGAAGTAATGCATCTGAAACTTACAAATTGTAGTACTTGCTACTTATTTTGAACTCCTGGGAACAAGGGCAATGAGCAATGATTCTGGGACATTTGGAGAGTAGGTGGGAAGTTCAAAGGACCTGGCATGTGGGAGGGAATGCAAGACTGCTTAGAAAGGAGTTCAATTTATGTCTAGTCAGATGCTGCCTGTTTTACATTCAGATGCTTCATAGGAGAAGTCTATTTTTTGCTGCTATGATTTTCAATAAATCCGAACCTTGAAAGATGTCAGAAACCATGTTCATCATGCAATGGATGAATGTATTTCTTCCTTAAAGGCTATTTTTATTTTGTATATTCTTTAACGGGGCAGCCTTTCCTTACCTTACATGAAGGGAGCATAATTTTCTATTTAAAAAATAGTCAAAACTACGTAGATCTTATTAAGCATTTGATCTCCATGTTAAGAATATTTATAGCAACATATGTCTTTATGGGAAGACAAAAATGAGTGAAAACAGATTTTTTTTTCTCCTGAAAAAAAATCATAGCATTAAGAGATAAAGGTGGAAATAATATGCAAGTGTACCTGGGAACAAATGCTAAAACTACGCTACTTCATTTCTGAGCAGAAAATCTTTGTAATTACATCTTTTTTTCTGATTTTTTTCACACAAAAGTATACTGTTGACATAAGTAGTTGAGTTGGAATAAGGTGAGAGACTATCAAAAAGTGATTGGATCACATGGAGATCCCAATTAAATGAGAATGGTGTTTGAATGTATGATTTCAGCATTAGTCTGTTCACATGCATTTATGAATGAAATGAATAAAAAGCATTTGTTTATGCAGGGGTGGAATTCTACCAGTTCAGACCAGTTCTAAGAACCGGTTGTTACTATTCTGCCCAGTTTGGAGAACTGGCAAATCATGGCCCTGGCTGGTTGGCCCCCTGGCTGGCCCCGTCTCTCCACCCGCCCCTCCCCTCCCTGCCCAATCAGTCCTTATCACATATGCGTGACATCAAGCGCATTGCTGCTTCTCCCACCCTGCCTGTCCCACCCTGTCACTCCTTATGGTTTTTCATTTTTTTCCTCCCAACGAACAGCTGTTCCAATGATCAGCTGTGCCGGGATCTCCCTTGCTGTCTTCCTGCTTTGCCCAGGAGGCTTCCCTGAAGCCCAGGAGGCAAAAAAACGGAGTGCAGGGGGCTGCTGCAGAAAAGCCACACCCACCCAATCACATTGCCATGCCCACCTAGTCATGCCCACAGAACCGGTAGTAAAAATATTTGCATCCCACCCCTGTGTTTATGTATTTGGTAAGGTAAAGAGAATTAGTGAAGGCTACAAGGATAATGAGAGGTTGTCTCTTGGAGAATTAATTCTCTCATATTGTCAGGAATGGATCCGGGAAAAATGGTCTTGGAAATAAAAGAAAGATGTGAAAGAAACTACACTAAGAATGAATGCAGAAAAAGAAAGTTTGAGTCTAATATGAACTGGTTTTAGAATATAGATGAATTTTCCAAGATATTAAATGGAAAATGGAATAAATGGAAATGGAACATGAAAGCTACTTAGATCGAAGTATGATTTGATTGTTTTCATACCGCTACAGGACTAGGGGAAATTATGCTAAGGAAATGTATAGAAAAAGGTTGATTGATATAATGATGAGGTGAACAAAGCTGTGGATGAGGGGATGAATAGATAAATGATAAACAAATGGAATGAATAAATGAACAACGAAAAGAGGCATAGAACGATTACTGCAAGAAATGAGAATGAGAAAAAGGAAAAATAGGCATAGATGGTATAGCTGGAGAAATATTGGAGAAATAGCTGGAGAAATATTAAATTATGGGTGCGATTGACTTCTGAAATGGTTATGTATGAAATGTGTGAGCATTGCTATTGTTCTATACAAAGAGAAAGATAGAAAAAGTGAATGCAAAAACTGCAGATAAAATAGTTTGTTAAATATGCTTGGAAAGATATTTGGAATAATTCGCATTGAAGAAATACCAGCAGGGAAAATTTGGAAAGTGTAGTTTATGGTGGGGAAGGAAGGTGCAGTGTGCAACATTAATCAAGGAACTAACACAAGGATGTATATTGTCCCCTTGTGTCAGCCCTTCAGATTAGACCAGATCCAAAACACACTCTACGCAGAAACTGAACTATTCATTATTGAGATAGGCCATAATAGAATTTTGCAAGTCGGTTCATGTTTTCACTTCTTCCATTTTATAATCCAGAAATTAGGTAAAACTAATCTGGGTTTCTTTGCAACACTCTCTCACCTCTTAAGACATGTTTCTTATGCACCTGATGTTTTTCTAACAGCCTCTCGATTACTTCTCCCAGGCCATCTCTCACATTGGTTGTTTAATATATTTATGGATATTTGTAAAAGAAATGCTTCTGTTGGAGAGATGATAGTTGAGGACATGAATGTACATAGACTTTCATATGCAGGGGATAGTATTATAGGCCAAGAAACAGAATGATCTTCAGGAAATGTCAAACTGTACAGTGCAGTTAGGAGTAAGTGTTATGTCCTGAGGACTCTAGGAGTTCTCACTCAGGTCCACTCACTTTGTGTGGGCGTTCTTCCCCCTTTCCTCATTGGTTGATCCTCTCCAGCAGCCAGCTATAAAAGCAGGCTGCGGGGTCCAACCAGTTGCTGATTGCTGCGAGCCAGTTCCAGGCGTGGCAAGCACGGTCAGCCCTTTATTGTTATAATAAAGTATTGTTGCACTCATGCTCTGGTTCAGCCTCTCATTGCTCAAACTTAACACTGGCGACGAGGATGGGATGGCGACCAGAAGCACCATGCAACCGCTGAGTCACTAGTCACCGATCCGCAGCCCAGAGAGAGCGATCGGTCGACTACAAGAGAAACGCTGACCGCAGCCAGAGAGAGCGGTCAGCCAACAAAAGAGCGAACGTTGATCCGCAGCCAGAGAAAGCGGTCTGGTTCGAAAGTTAGAAGCGTCTGTAGCTGCTTGTTAGCCCAGCTATGGGGAAAGTGAAGCGCTGCGAGCCGCAGTCGCTCAGTATTAGGCGCGAAATTCAAACGGGTGTCATTTGAATTTCAAACCAAGAGAGACACAGCACAGCGCTGTAGTAAGTCACTAACGCCCACACTGGCGCGAATCTAGACACCTCCAACGGCTAACAGCCAACGTGGTTAACCCAGAGAGAAAGAGAGGATAGCAAAAAACCTCTCCAGAGCTGATTTCACTTGCAACCCACGAGCGCCCGTTGTCCCCAGAGAGATTTTTTCCGCAGGTAGCCCAGCCGTTTCCAGCACCATGAGTTCCAACCCAGTATTCCCGGCGTTCAAACCAGACGAAGAGAAGTGGGAATCGTATAAGAACCGCTTCAACCATTACATCGATGCGGTCAGCCTGGCGGATGCGGGAGAGCATCGGAAAAAATCCTATTTCCTAATCTACTGCGGAGCCACCGTTTACGATACTGCCGCAGCACTCGTAGCTCCTAGAGAGTTGAAAAACGTTCCGTGGTCCGAGTTGCTTGAGATCCTCACTAACCACTACGCTCCCAGGCCTTCACAGATCGCCAGGAGGTTCACTTTCCGTATAAGGAAGCAATCGAGTAAGGAGACCATCAATCAATATATGGCCGCCCTCAGAACAGCAGCTCTGCACTGCGGGTTTGGAACATACCTGGAGGACATGCTCCTCGATCAATTAGTTTGTGGGGTCAAGGACCTCAACCTACAGAGGCGCCTTCTAGCAAAAAAAGACCTCAACCTCGCACAAGCGGTCGAGGAGGCCCTGGCAGCCGAGCTGGCAACGAACTCAGCCACCGAAATACAGGGCCCAAGCGCCAAGCTGGCATCGTTCCCAGTCCATTCCGAGGAGGTGGTAGCAGAGGAAACCCTCAACGACGTAAACGACGTCAACCGCCTCACCTACGACAAACGGCCGCAGGTAGGGGCCAAACAAGAAAACACCGGTCCACCCAAGTACATCACACTGTGCCTAGCCTGTGGGGGATCGCATCATAGGGCCACCTGCAAGTTTAAAGGAGCCACCTGTAACAACTGCCATAAAAGGGGGCACATCGCGAGAGTCTGCCAAACCCCCCAAAGCGCTGCACACAGACTCCCTCCCTCGCACTCGGGACCTCAGAGGCAAGTATTAAACTGTCGCACGCACCGCCTTGCCAAGCGTACTTGCCACACTGTTAGTAAAATTTCTCTCTCCGTTTCCCTAGAAGGTAAACCGTGCCACATGGAGGTTGACACAGGGTCAGCGCTCTCAATAATTTCGTGGAACACCCTCAAGAGACTCCACCCCAGCCTATCTACCACCCGGCTTCAAAGATGCGAGTTCGGCCTGAAGGACTACCAGGGGAAGACCATTCCTGTGATCGGCAGAGGCAAGTTCTTTGTCAGTTTTAGAACTTTTAAAGGTCACCTACCTCGAGTGGTAGTTAACGGCAATTTACCCACCTTATTGGGGCTCGATTGGTTTCCCCACCTCGGCCTAGGGCTAACAGGAGTCCATGCTGTCTCAACCTTAGACACTGACTCCTTATTCGCTGATTTCGCAGATGTGTTCAGCGAGGAGCTGGGGTGTTATAACGGAACCCCCATCTCATTCACAGTTGACCCCCAGGCAGTCCCAATCAGACTAAAACCGCGTAGAGTTCCATTTGCTATTCGACCAAAACTAGACACTGAATTGGATAAACTATTAAAACAAGGGGTCATTGAGCCAACAGATTTCGCCAAGTGGGAGACGCCCATTGTCATACCCCTCAAAAAAGATGGTAGCCTGAGAATTTGCTTGGACTACAAGACAACAATCAATAAATATTTACAAGTTAGCGCCTATCCTGTGCCCGTCATTCAGCACTTATTGCACACATTCGAGCCGGGCAGTATTTTCGCAAAATTGGACATGTCTCAAGCGTATCAGCAGTTCCCTGTTGATAACCAAACAGCGGAACTTCAGACCATCGTCACTCACAGGGGTGCCTTCCGATGCAAGCGTCTCCAATTTGGCGTAAGTGTTGCCCCAGGGATTTTTCAGTCCCTCATGGAGCGGATTTTACAGGGCCTCCCTGGTGTAGTACCCTACTTCGACGACATCTTGGTCTCGGCCAGGGACAGACCCCAACTCTTCCAGAGAGTGCGAGCAGTGCTAGAGAGGTTCAGACAGCATGGCCTCAAGTTAAAAAAAGAAAAATGCGCCATTGCCACTAGACAGGTGGACTTTCTGGGTTATAAAATTGACGCCTCTGGCATTCACCCCCTGGAGTCCAAGGTCAGGGCAATCCACGAGGCTCCCACTCCAACCTCCAAAACGGAGCTGCAAGCTTTCTTGGGGCTGCTGAACTTTTACGCATCCTTCTTGCCCCACAAAGCCTCAGTAGCCGAACCCCTTCACAGATTATTGGACAAACAGTCACCGTGGCACTGGGGGCACAAAGAAGACCAGGCGTTTAACGCCATCAAATCACTACTCACGTCAGAGGCGGTGCTTATCCAATTCGACCCTAACCTTCCTTTAGTACTGGCAGCAGACGCATCCCCTTTTGGAATTGGGGCGGTCCTTAGTCACAGACTTCCCAATGGCGCCGAGGCTCCCATCGCCTTTTTCTCAAGGACGCTCTCGGCCACGGAACGCAATTACAGCCAGATCGACAAGGAAGCCCTAGCAGCTGTTGCGGCCGTGAAAAAGTTTCACGAATTCCTTTTTGGCCATTTTTTCGAACTGGTTACGGACCATAAGCCCCTCCTGGGCCTACTGGCCGGGGACAAACAGACCCCTCAGGTCCTTTCCCCTAGAATGACAAGGTGGACACTCTTCCTAGCGGCCTACTCCTACAAACTTATTCACCGCCCGGGCAAAACACTGTCCCACGCCGACGCTCTCAGTCGCTGCCCCTTACCCGCTCCGGCTGAAGACCCCGCTCCTGTCAACGCCATTTTCGAGATCACCCAGTTGGACCTGCCCATCACCGCCCTTGACATCGCCGCCAAAACCAAAGCAGACCAAACGCTCGCCCAGGTGCTCGACTGGGTGAGGAGGGGGTGGCCGGGTGGCATCGTTGATAACAAATTAACTCCATTTAAGACTCGCATGCAGGAGCTGTCCAGTTTGCAGGGTTGTCTACTATGAGGCACTCGAGTGGTCATTCCGACCTCGCTGCGTACCCGAGTCCTGGAGGCGTTGCACGAAGGACACCCTGGCATCGTGAGAATGAAAGCATTAGCACGCAGCTACGTGTGGTGGCCGGGTCTAGACAAGGACATTGTCAATTGGGTAAGTTCCTGCAACATCTGTCAGGAATCCCGTCCTGCTCCCCCCATTGCCACCCCTACCAGATGGGAGAGCGCCAGCGGCCCTTGGTCTAGAATCCATATCGATCTGGCCGGCCCCTTGCATGGGAAGATGTTCCTAGTGGTCGTGGACGCTTATTCCAAATGGATTGATGTAGCACAGCTATCCACGACCACCACACTAGCAATCACCAACGTGTTAACGCGCCTGTTCGTACGCACGGGCTACCCGACTCCATCGCCTCCGATAATGGCCCACAGTTCGCATCAATAGAGTTCAGCCGTTTTGCTGCCAACCTGGGCATCCGCCACATTTTCACAGCCCCATTTCACCCTGCCAGTAATGGGTTGGCGGAAAGAGCCGTCAGGACCACCAAAGAAGCCCTCGCCAGGTTCAGCAGGGATGACTGGCACCACAAACTCTCACGGTTCCTGATGAGCCAGCACTCAACCCCCTGTTCAGTCACCAATAAGTCCCCAGCGGAACTCCTGATGGGCCGGCGCCTGAGGACTGTATTGGACAGACTTCATCCCAATTACTGCCCTGACTCTCCCCTCGCTTCCACTTCGGGGGTTAGACATTTTATGTTACAGGAGCCTGTATTCGCGAGGAATTTCGCTGGGGACCCACTATGGATGCCAGGCGAGGTCATCGCCATCACCGGGCCGAGATCGTATAGGGTCAGGCTGGAGGATGGTCGCGTCTGGAGGAGGCACATAGACCAACTGCGGAGGCGCCACAGCACCCTTGCCAGCAGAAATCCAGAATCACCAGACGAAGGGGAACCGCCTCATCCGCCTCTCAGCCTCATCGCACTCAATGTCCAGTCCGCACCAACAGCCGTTCCGGTCAGCCCGAACTCGGACAACAGCGCCCCGAGAGTTGACCAGCCTGATCCAGCCCACGGGAACTCACTCCCAGTATCCAACCCTGTGAGTCCCGAGGATGCCCAATCCGGAGAGCACGTTGGCGACACGCTGCCGGCTCAACCGTCACAGACTGATTCTGAACGGACAGACAATGCTCCCGAGCTGCGCCGTTCCGGGCGCCAACACAACCCCCCCGGCTACCTCAAGGACTATGCATGTTCGCATCTGGGGGGAAGGGGTGTTATGTCCTGAGGACTCTAGGAGTTCTCACTCAGGTCCACTCACTTTGTGTGGGCGTTCTTCCCCCTTTCCTCATTGGTTGATCCTCTCCAGCAGCCAGCTATAAAAGGAGGCTGCGGGGTCCAACCAGTTGCTGATTGCTGCGAGCCAGTTCCAGGCGTGGCAAGCACGGTCAGCCCTTTATTGTTATAATAAAGTATTGTTGCACTCATGCTCTGGTTCAGCCTCTCATTGCTCAAACTTAACAGTAAGGATCTGAATATTAATGTAGTAAGGATCTGAATATTAATGGAGTAAGGATCTGAATATTAATGTATCAAACACAAAAAATAGTGTTTGACAGGGAAAATGCATTAAGAGTTGCAAGTGATACATAAATAGCAAGAAGTATACTTGCAGAATGTTTACCAAAGGTGGAAAAATGGATGGCAAAATTTTAAGGTATGAAAATGCTCACAGAAAGGTAATGGGTAGCTGAGAAATTAATGCCTGTTGAAGAAAAAATCCAAAATGATGTGTAAGAAAATGCTTCAACTCCATTTTGTTCCACGGAAGTGAGAGGTGGGTAGGAGAAACATAAAAATAAGATGAATGCCGCACTTAAGTGTGTGTAATAAAACAAGAAAAGGTAAGGTATAATGAATTCCAAAAGTAAGGGTCCAGTGCAGAAACACTACTGAGAATGTTTGATTATAAAGAGAATAAATAAGGATCTAATTGCAAAGCAAAACTGTCAAGAAAAGGTGACTGAGACAAGAGGAAGAAGATTGAGAAAGTTGTAGTTGGGTGGAGTTCATGAAATGTTTAAAAAATAGAAATGAAAAATAAAGAATGAAAAGCAAAGCCATATTTTTGCCTTTTTCCTACCTGTGCCTTGGATGGTATTCTTAATCCATAAGGCAATAGTGAAATAAGTTTGTAAGTACTATAGATGTGTATTCGTTAGCCATCTTGGTTCTTGATTTTCACAGAAGATGCCATGATTCATAACTAACTGACATAATAAATGTTCAGCTCCAGCATATTCTTAAGATTGTTCTTCTATAATTTGTACTTTGTTGATGCCACTTGATTGAAGTGTTTATTTTTTATTTTTGGATGTAACAGTATTTTTGTAAGCATATAGTTCTACTACCTGCCATTGTTTAAAAATTGTTTAAATTAAAATATATGTTTTAGCAGTAAATTCAAAAATGAAGTGAAACCAGAAGAATTTGTTTTTGAACAGATATGAGGAACAAGAATAACATAGCTTAGGTTATGATATTGTCATGGTTTTGTGGTATAAGCCTTTGAAAATTATGGACTTAATACATCATTTAGTTAAGAAATACACTGTTATTTTCTGATGTTATTTAAATTCCGATGAAATGTGTTCTCTTTTGTTGTTCTGATCAAGCAGTTTTACTTTACAACAGTTAAAACTGTATGAGATGTTTAAAGGCAATCTCACAGGCAACAAGTTAGGATAACCTCATTTGAATTATTGCTGGCAATTATGTTTCATGTTTATGACAAGGCTATTATTGTTAATGCAAAGAAAGATGGAAGGAACATTTGAATGGTTCAGCGATTGAGTACATGCAGAATTGTTCCTAGCTGATTCTTTATCTACCAGTTAAAGGAATTTTGTAGTAGGCTGGGAAAAGATCTTATGCAGAATATATCATACTTTGCTAGATGGACTAGCGTGGCATGATTTAAAAGCAGTGTTAGGATTTCCATAGTAAGATATATTTCTGAAAATGCTATTGATCAAATAGAAAAGTGGGTTATAAATAGCATGAATTGAGGGTCAAATCATAAGAAATGACAGAGTGGATCTTTAGTGAAATAGAAATTAAAAATAATATCATGGCATGTTATTAAACATAAAATAGTTATATTAAAAATCAGTGTTCCCCTTTCACTATCTTATGCTGGCCACTTAGCTGGCAATTATCATAATATCAGTGTTTGGCTTTATATTCTGAAGCGTAACCAATTCCGGTGTTGCTTCATGGGCAATTTACCAAAATAACTAAAAATATGTTCATTTTCATAGATGAGAAAACTGTATGCATATATAACCCATTGGAGAGAAAGACACCGGAGGGACAGAAAGACCGTCAGCTATCCTGTCTAGTGTACAAAATAAGATTTATTCACTGTCAATCCTTCCAGGAGACTTTTATAGATGCCTGCAACAATAGATAGTTCAGCCTGGGAGTCTACCTCACGAGGTGGACCACACCAGGAAATCAATTCCACAGAAAAGCTAAAACTATTTTTTAAAGTTGAGATTGGCTATAATAACAGTATCTTGCAGATCCGATTGTGCTACACCATCTCCTGTTTGTTATACTTAGAGGAAGCATCTGTCCAAGCTGCTTCCAATTCAATCTATGAAAGTTGCCACAAACTACTTTGTTTCTATAATACAAATAGCTTGATAGAGAAGAGGCAACACACACTAGAAGGTAAGCAGTGTCTACCCTTTTTGCCATGTTTTCCTTTTTTTAAAAAGAACATTTATATTTTTATTGAATCACATGACAAATATTGTAGAGTAGCTAATATAGCAAATGCAAGGAATGACCTTTGTTTAACAGATTTTTTTTTCCTCCGGAGAAGAACTTGTACATTAGGGTACAATTATTGCTAATTATCTTGTCCTAATCAACATAGAGATTTCTCTTGAGTAGGCTTAAATGATTAAATAGTAGCCAAAGGGAATTAAAAGAAAAATCTCAAAACACCAAAACCTATAACACTCTTAACTTTAAGAAAAGGAAACCAGAATTGCAGAAATAATTTGTCTGGAGTCTAACAATAGGGATTACAAGTAGATGGCAATTACTGCCTCCTCCTTTTGTTGCCATGATTGGTTGGGAGAAGAACAAAATTGGCAAACTTAGCCTTACCATCATTTACAGGACAGAAGAACAGTAAAGATTCCTGTCCAAGTCATATCTCCTTTTCCTTAGCAATTGCCTAGTTATTCCCATTTTCCCATCAGTTTTATTTGCTTTTCAGTACAATAGTAATTCTGTTTTGTTTGCAGCTTCTCTTAATAGTAGCTGGACACATTTATATAAAAGAACCAGCTCCTAATTGTCTTTTCCCTGTGTATGTATTTCATGTGAATCTGCAGACTCCTGCTTTCTCAATTCTCCATCAGAATCTAGATTAACTGAATAGTAAGTAATACTATTGTTCATGTAAGCTTTTCTAGCTGGTTGTTTTTAACATAGAAACATGTGGCTACTACTTATTTGATTGCATATTGTGGTTGTGTGAACCTTATAGATAATAATTGTCTAGTGATTGTGATCAGTAGCCCAATATTACTGAAAATTCTTAATTAACCACTGTTGTGTCTTTAACAGTTTTTTAATAACAGTTTGTTAATACAAAAATTATACCTTCACAATAACATATATATTGTATAACAGCTGATATTTATCATCATACTTTTTGCATATGTAGATCCTCGTTTATATAATTTTTAGAATAATAATACAAGAAAGTAGTAATTCACCTAGTAAATATTGTTAACAAGCAATAAAATAATGTTTATAAGCTCACACTGGCCCATGTCAGCTCTATTATCACCTGTTTACATAATTTGCCAACAATAAAATCATCCAGCTAACTGTGAAGAATATAATACAAAAATCTGAAGCAAGCTAGCAATGTTCAATGCAATTTGGGGAGCGGGTGGTGGACGTATTTTATATTTTGAGAGCTTGTCATGGGCACTCATCCAAAATTGCTGCAATTGGGATGGGCTTTGGGAAGGGACTGCTATAATAGTCAGGAAAGAAACACAACATCCAGTTATATCCAATTACCAGAAGCCAAACAAGGAAGATGGCTCCTCATAAGCTTTAATAGTCACCAGGATATTCTCTAGTCCTCTGGGGTCATTCCCCCCCCCCCTTTTTTTTAAAAGGGATGGACAGACACCTAAGCAATTACTGTTTTTATTTTCTCAACTGCTTATGGGACCCAGAATAATTCTGGCAAACAGTCACCTTGACAATTTGCTTTGTAGTAGGTTCATTTCCATTTTTAAAAGTGAATCTATAAAAAATAAAATTTGGTGAGGCAAAACACTTCAGCAAGGAGAAATGTTGCAGGCACTCTGGTGTCAAGAACAGCATCCAAGAGACCCGGGACTTAACATAGATTAGCTGTGCTCTGCTGAAAAAAAAGGAAATACCAAAGAACTCAGGCAGTGGTTATTTCTCTCATTAATGCTTCTACTCCTCAATAGTAACTAGTTTGCGCTCTTCTAAATATTTGAGATGGACATTTGCAGAATACCTTTCCTGAATGACTAGCTATTATTTACATACCTACATACCTACATTACATACATACATACATACATACCTTTGTGTGTATGTGTGTGTAGTTATTTAGTTCACAGTTTTGCTTGATACATGTATATTTAAAAATTGATGCCCTTTAAGGAGGTAAATAATTAGGATCCTGTACATATTCGTGTTAGGTAGAATTAGATTTCCTCCAAAAATGTCTGCTTCAAAGTTCCTTGCCAACTTAGAAGAGGCCCTTGGCTGCAACAAAAAGGAGTCCCTTGTGGGATTCTATCCACAGCAGAAAAGCTGATCTTAAATGCAAGCCAGAAAGAACTTGTGGTCAAGATGTTTGCCTTGGTTTTCCAGCTTGAACTATGATTGGCTAAGTTAGTATTTGGGGCTTTAAACTCACAAATCCCAAGAAGGTCTGTCATTTGCTTCTCGGCTGCTTGTAGTTACAATTCCACCTGCTCATATTGCCTCTTTTACAGTTATCACCTGCAATACTTAGGTACATTTTTTTCCAACAGATTAACGGGTGATAGTGAAGAGAAACTATCAGAGAAGCCAAGATAACATGTCAGAATCTATACATAGTTTCTTTGTTTTGACACATTTTTATTAGTGGAAGTCTATAGTATATAGGAACCAATGACAGTGTTTTGCTGAAAGCAAAGCATTATTCAAGCAATTCTGCAATGTTTCCTGAAATTATAACTGAGCATGCGTTACACAACAAAACAATCCAGCTAGATTGGACTGTTTAGTGTAGCACCTACAGTATATACCATCTCAGTGTCCTCAGATGCTGTCCATTTGGACCTGAGGACAATAGTACTGTATTCTTTTCTGTCCAAAATTGTTAATAACATTCTGCCTCTGATCTTGGATTCTCTATTTATTATGACTAATACATATGATATCACTGTCCCAAACCCCTATGTTCTTTGTACATACATTATTAATTTTATCTCTCCTGAAGCAATTCCATCCTGTAGAAATCTCAGTTTCTAAGGTTTCGAAAGGGAAAGTGTTTTCATTTTTTTAATACCTTGAATAATTTTGTAAGCATCCTTTGAACCTGGAATTCTCAAACCAGGATGATCTATCTGCCAGAATTTCCAGGAGTCAGTGAATCATATTCTCAATTGTTTTTGCATAGAATTAAATGTTTATTTATACCAAAGACTGCTTTCTTAATTTGCAGAGTGTTCTAGATGTTGGATTCTTTTGGCTGTTTAAGTGATTGATGTTTTAAGACTTGATTGATAGGATGTTACACTGCAGAAGAGGTCTAGTATCAGAGGTCTAGTTCCTGGTTTAAGAGGGTGGGAGGAGAGTAGGTGCCTTCTATCCCAAAGGTGCCTTTTCAAGAGGCAACTGGACTTCCTTGTTTTTTTCCTTGAACACGTTTCCCCCCATTCAGCCAGAACTGAAGAAACTTCTTGGATGAGAAGCAAAACGTCTTCAAAGAAAAAACAAGAAAGTCCAGTTTCCTCTTGGAAAAGCACCTTTGGGACAACCATGACCTGGATGACTGAGAATCTTCATAGACAGGTGCCTTCTATGCTGTCTTTTAACCTTTTTAATAATGGAAAACATCAAACATTATAAGATAGTCCAAATCTCATCATTTTACTTCAGCAAATAAAGGAATTTTCAGCCCAGTCCTTTCAGTGTTGCTTTTCTTAAGCATCTTCTTATCCTTGTATTAACTTTTGTGTCAGTTATGTAGGCATCAGGGTGATAAATATCAGATGTTGACCTGTCACTTGTTTAGATGCAAGTGTGAGATATTTTCCAAGTAGGTCATGACAGGATTTGTTTTCAAATTGGGGTATTTGATTTTTGCAGCCCATGGGGAACAGAGATGGGGAGATTGTAGCAGAAAGAGATAAAAGATTCTGTTCCTCCCTTATGTGCATCACCAAAGAGAATTCCTGCTTGAAAATGTGAAATCTTATCATCTCCAAGCCCTGGAAAAGATGGAAATTTCATTAGATAGATTACTTGTTTGCTTTTAAGTCTCAGTGATTTCAATTTAACATAACTTCAGTCTTCGTAGATCATTATTTTGTTCATGCACACTGCATATCAAAAATAAATTAAGTATGAATAAGAAATGTACCTTTATATGCCCTGTGAAAATACCCATAAACCCTGTCTAATTAATGCTTAAAGGAATCATTGGGCATGCCTACTAGTGATTATATTATTTGCAACTGATGAGATTGCTTAATAAAATTATTATCCAGTTTCAACTACATTAATTTCTGTGAGTTTCAAAGTTAATATATTTAAAGTTGAAAGCGAAGTGTTTTAAGTATGGCTCTACTGTGGGGAAGGTTCTATAGCTTGAGTAACTTTCTAAAACAAATATAGGAATGGAATATTGATTTGAAATTTCAGTTTGTATATCTAAATTTTAAAAAGACTGCATTTCAATTAATTTTTTGTCAGAGTGCAGTTCGTTAAGATACAACTTCCTTGCCACCATTTTACACTTGAATCTTATATTACATTTTGAGCCTTTGGGAGTAAAGATCTAGCACAAAACTGAATACATTGGGATGGGAAATCATTATTTATGTTCACCATTTTTAGGCAATATCACTCTCAGTGGATTCTGGGTGGCAAAGAGTAAAGCATCCACAGTACAATTAAAATAAGGAAAATATATTAAAATAGCCTATTGAAAAGAAACAAAATCACAGTGTTCCCCCCCTTCAGTTTGGATAGAAGTGATTTTGCAAATAAAAATACATGAACTTAACAAGCATGTATTTTTTAAAAATCCATATTTTCAGAACAAAGTCTAGACACTGTGAATTATTAAGTGCCTGTGCTGTACAACATGTATTTGTTTGCACATTTTAGACATCCTCTGGTTAAATGGGATGTTTTAACGAATCCCTAAATGAAATGAAGTTAACACACTTTCTACATTGCCTGAAGTTAAAGTGATGTCTTTTTGCATTTGAAAGAGTACTTATTCTCCATGTGTAGTTGTTTACTGATTCAAAATAAAACAATCACTGTGCCTGCTGCCCTAGGACATTTTTGTATGAATAAATAACATGGAAACCCTTATAAAAATCTCTTTGGTGGACATAGTCCCCATGGAGGTGGTTTTCTCATTATGGTTCTATATTCATTTAAATGTAAGGGGAAAAATAATATTATAGTCTTTAGTGCTGCTTGTTTATCATGGGAGTGGTTGATACCATGATGACATCTCTGTATCTTTAAAGAATGTAGAAACCATACAGGTATATTATATTATAGGAATGCTCTTTTTTTTTAATGAGCGATGTCAGTAATGTGTCACAAACCAGAACAGATTCTGAAAGCTATTGGGTTTTAGATACTTTTCAGATGCTCATAGTTTCTATGGCAACATATACAGCTGTTGTCATTTTCAGAAAGCCAATGGGAAAAATGCAAAGAAAGATATTGACAAGAAAACCTTCCTGTTATTAACAGAGCGTCTGGCAGATTGAGGTTTTTTTTTTTAAAAAAAAAAACACCTGATAGTATTTGTGTTCATTCTGTCTGAAAATTGTGTATAGCTGAAATATTTACAGTATATTGGTTGATTGACTATAGTATGAGCCATTAAGTCATTTTTGACTCCTGCCCACGCAAAGATATATTTTGTCTATGACAATCTATTTATTTATTTGTACCCCATCTTTATTATTTTTACAAATAGCTCAAGGCAGCAAACATATCCAATATACCTTCCTTCTCTTACTTTCCCTACATCAATGGCTCTGTGAGGTGGATTGGACTGAGAGAGAGTAATTGGTTCAAAGTCACCCAGCTGGCTTTCATGGTTAAGGTGGGACTTAAACTCACAGCCTCCTGTTTTCTAGC
This sequence comes from Pseudonaja textilis, assembly GCF_049901715.1. Lineage (NCBI taxonomy): Eukaryota > Metazoa > Chordata > Lepidosauria > Squamata > Elapidae > Pseudonaja > Pseudonaja textilis. Next base: position 29,589,084 of record NC_141993.1, read on the forward strand.
ATGGTGCCATAACTACTATCTCCAGCCTGCTCTTTGGGGATCTTCCAACTGGGCACTCATAACTAAGCTGATAATACATTTTTATTTGTTCCTTGTACAGAACTTATATCTATAATGCCTTTCCATCTGTTTGACTAAAAAGAGACATGATAATTCACAATATGCTCTTTCATATAACAGATAATTTAAAAACTTGACTGAGATCTGCAAGGACTTCTTGTAGGTGGGTACAAGATAAATCCTTTGGTATTTCTCTTGACTTTTCTCAAACTTGGAAGGAGTCCAAGATTTGCTCTTCTGGTGCCTTGAAATGCCAGTATTTTAGAAGCGTAAGAAATTGTATTGCCCTTAAAAATATTGTTAGTCTATTTCTGAATGGTGTAAATATTTGTACATCAGTTTTCTCCAAGTTGGTGTCTTCCAGATGTGTATATTCTCAGAATTCTGCAGCCATTTGTAGCTGAAAGCCTTTACATCTGGATACCAAGTTGAGAAACGCTGCAAGTGCAAAAAGAAACATGGAACATTCTACCACATGTGGTGGTCCTGTACAGAAGCCCAAAGATATTGGCGGAGAATTAAAAAATGATTGGAAGAAATTATGACTGAACAGATTGAACTCAAACCAGAATTCTTCTTACTAGGGATATTTAATAGACAATTCCCCACAAAAGCCAAATACATAATATTATACATACTCATGGCAGCTAGATTGGCCTTTGCACAATGTTGGAAATGATCTTATATTCCAACAGAGGAAATGACTATTCAGAAAATAGTAAGTTGTGCAGAAATTGATAAATTGACTCTAGCATTTAGAGACAAAGAATCATCAGAATATTATAAGAGTTGGAACTGTTGGTATGATTGTATAGAATGAAGATAGATAATATAATAATAAATAACAATAAACTGTAAAGGAGGCTAAGCTATAACTGTAGTAACTATATACTTGCATTAAACTTTAATTGTAAATATTACACCAATAATGATACAAATAAGGAACCACAAACTGTCGATAATGGAACTGTCTTTTATTTGTTTTTCTTATTTTTCTTTATTTTTCTATGTTGTGTATGTGTTTGTTCATTTATTTTAATTGTAAAATCAATAAAGTTTATTTTTTTAAAAAAAGAAAGGCTGGTCAATAATAACCAATAACAGTCCTGTGAGTTTTCATATTTTGTATGAAAATCCCAATCTTTATGTGAACCTACTGCAGTTTGAAGCAGTGTCCTTCTGCATGTGAATTACAAGCAATGGCTCTTCTCAAGCATACTTGTTATATCCATAGAATTGCTCACCTAACGTTAAAAGCAGTAAAGTAGTTTAAGAGAATGTTGCTAGGTTGAGTTTATTCCATTTGATGTAACTTCCTTAGGGAAGAACAGCCCTGCTTACTAACCCCTGTGAAATCAGTGAGAGCTGTTGGTGACTGCTTTTTTAATAATGAAATAAAGAAAAGTACAATGATAGAAAACATTTACTTTAGTTTCAGTGAATGGATATGTAGATACAGATACAGATATATAGATATAAAATATGCATGAAGCCATGTGTGAAATTAAACCTAAAGAAGAAATTGAAGTTCACCTTGGGAAGGGTGTTTCCCCCTCAGCCCCCTTTTCTGTTTTCCTTCTTTGCTTTAAACCTTATTTAAAGCTTATTCTGATCCTAATCACAGGGTTTCACTTGTAAGAAAACTGGGAAGAATGTCCAATTTTCTAAATTAAAAAACTCCGCAGAAAACTTTTGGCCTGTATTTTCTGTATAGAAGTCAAGGTGCATATTTTGGGGGGTAAGAATTCTTTAAAGAGAAAGTCTTGACTTGTACCAATTTAGATAATTGCCTGTTGTCATCAATCTCTCCTGAAAATTGTAGGGATGAAATAACCATGTCCATGTAGTTTTGCTTCTCATTTAACTTGTCAACAGATGCTCTTGTGTAGGTGTGAGGGCGGGAGTGAGAAACATTGGAAGGCAGTGTTTTCTGTGGTAAAGCAGCAACTTGCTCTGTAACAAAAAGAGTGAATCTCATTGTAAGTCTTGTTTAGTCATTTGTACTTAAATAACATGAGGAAAAGATGTGGACATACCCAAGAATAAAACTGTTATAGAAAAAAGAACCTTATGATTCTTTTTTTGTGTTGTTGAAAAAATGTTTGAAATGGGATATCCAGTCTTATTATGTTTATTTTCTTGTTGGTTGCATTTCTGATCAAGAAATATCACAAAGTGATTTAGAGTCTTTGGTAAAGTTAGTCTCCTCAACAAAGCTACCTCAAATGGGCTAACTTGCAGAATGCTTGGACCCATTATTCCTGAGAGAGTTAAACTCATAAATTTTGATTGTAAAACAAGCTTGGACATTATTAAGAAATCTATTTTATGTATTTCTTTTTTTTTTTTTAAAGTTAGTATGTGCATTAAGAATGTTTATGTCAGACCAAGCAACCTTTTTCGGAGTGATCACTGCCAATATTATCACCTGCTGAAACTCCTATACAGAATTACATTTCCTTTGCACAAGGACAATCTTGAATGTTTTTTTGTACATTAAATGTTAACTCATTATCAAAACCTCTGTGTTTTTCTGCAAATGATTAATGTAAGTATCTCTTTATAAACTATTTCGCCACATTTAGGTACCATGACACAAGTTTGAAATTTTAAGTACAATCTGCTGTACTGTTGTAAGGCCTGAAACACCAGGTTAGGGATAGATAGTTATGGAGAAAACCTGCTTATATGGTCACTAAGAATTGGTACTGATTTAATGGCACATAATCAAGCTATCAATCTTTAAAAGTTTGTTGGTTTCTTGTCTAATTACAAATAAAGGCATTATTCCAATGTTACAAACTATAAACTACATAAGCTGTCCAGGGCTTATGTAGACTGCTCTTATAAAGCCATATTTCTCTACCTTTAATGAAACTTCTGTACCTTTGGGCTGGAACACTTATTGAATCATTAATACAATTACACTTTTATTCAAAATAATTGCTTATTTCATTATGATTTTTATTGTTGTATACAAATTGTGAAAGGGGTGAATTTAAAAATTTCAAGGTCATATTGGAGAGGGAGGGAGGGAGGCAGGAAGGAAGTCATCTTATTTTGGATTAAAATATATTGTTGAAAATAGAGGAAATACCAAGAGGAGCAAACTAGCAGGCATCTTTGCTGCAAAATATGGATGCATTTGAAATTAGCCACTGTTGAGGAGGAAAGGAAACTACTTGGAACTGCATTCCTTTCAGAACAAAAGAGAAATACAGGTAGTCCTCAACTTATGACCAAAACTGAGCCCAAAATTTCTATTGCTGAGCAAGAAAATTGTTAAATGAATTTTCCCCATGTTATGACCTTTTTTGCCATGGTTATTTAAGGGAATCACGGCAGGGGTTAAATTAGTAACTTAAGTGAATCTGGCTTCCTCATTGACTTTGCTTCTCAGAAGGTTGCAAAAGGTGATCACATGACCCTGGAACACCGCAACTGTCATAAATTTGAACCAGTTGCCAAGAATTTTGATCACATGATCATAGATATGCTATAACAGTCATGTGAGAAATGGCCATAAGTCATTTTTTCCATTGAACTGAACCATCACTAAATGAATGGTTGTAAGTTGAGGACTATGGTAAACAAAGAAAAATAAAAGGTTGTTAGCTTTTTAAAAAGACCTTTCTTTTTTTCCTGAGAGATTGCCTGTATTTTTTTCTTTATTTTCATTTGCTTTTTTCTCCTTTTTTCTTTTCCAACACAGCTACTTTTTTCCCTCTTATTCCATCTTCATCTCTTTTTTGCTTATGTGTTTATTGAAAGGTACAAAGTGGATAGAAATCTATGTGTAAGTATAGTGTCTCAATATGTTCTGAGAGAGATAATTGATATTTGCAGATGGAAATTAGTTGATTTTATAAATATGGTAGCTGACTTTACAGGCAATTAATTTTAATTAGTAGTTAATAACTTAATAAGAGAGCCAGTTTGGTGTAGTTCAACCTGTTCGCAACCAGTTTGGGCGAATCAGTAGCAAGAATTTGGCATGGGCCACCGAACCGGTAACAACTTCTGGATGGCTACACCCCTGAACCGGTTGCCCTACAGTCACCGCTCACTTGCTTGACCCGCCCGCCCTCTCGTGCTCACTTGCCCAACCCAGACAACCCTCACCCTGCCCATCCCAAGCCACCCCATAAAAACACTTCACCACGTGGCCCTATCGCTTGTGCATGGTAGTCTGCTCTGCGGCTTGCCTGCCGAAGCTGATTTGAATCTACACTGAATTGAGTCTACTCTACTCTTCCCTAACAGACCTTCCGGCCTCCTCCTGCCTACAAGACCAGGTAAGCAATGACTTGCTAGCACCTGCTGCCCAGCCCTGGGCTTCCCAAACCCCCAAAGCTCCTTGCTGGCCACGGCCTCAATCCGTAACTTGGCGTAGCTCCCCAAGCCGCTGTGGGTCCCAAGCAACAAAGTGATAAATCATAAATCATAAGATATAATCATTAATCATAAGATACAACTAACAAAGTGATATAAGATAAGGAGTAGGTAATAAGAAAGATTAGAAGGATAATGGTAATACTGTCCTACTACGTGGTTAGATATTCTTAGGCATAAGACAATGCTGTGGGAAATTATGTTTAACAGAGTGGAAAAAACTGTCTTTGTGTGTAATTATTTTATCTTGCGATGCCCTATAGTGGCATCCTGAGGGGAGAAGTTGAAACAGTTTATGTCCAGGATTTGAGGGGTCTGTAGATACTTTCTCAGCCCTTTTTCTGGCTTGTGCAGTATATAGGTCCTCAGTGGAAGGCAGGATGGTTGCAATTATTTTTTCTGCAGTCCTAGCTATCCACTGAACCTTATGACTATCCTGTTTAGTTGCTGTTTCAAACCAGACAGGTATAGAAGTACAAATGACAGGCTCATACAGGGGATGTTACATTTACATTATGTGGTTGGGCAGTAAAACATCTGCAAGCAACGGACCAAGCTCTGAAAGCACCAAAAAATTCTACCATTCAGCTTCAGCTACAGGTATTCTCTTCTTTTGGGTAGCTTGATTGTGTCTGGATTTTCAACCAACTCAAGCTGAGGAAGAATTGGCATCTGCAAGGGTAATGGGAATGGCAAAAGGGACAAATGATATCATATGCCTCATGTTGTAATGTTTCTTGCCACAATGGTTAAGTGGATCATAAGTTATTAACATAAGCTAATAACGTGATTGTTAAGTGAATCTGGCTTCTCCATTGGCTTTGCTTGTCAGAAGTCACAAAAGGAGAATACAAGATGCCGGTACACTGTGACTGTCATAGATATGAGTCGGTTGCCATTTTGATTTTGATCACATGACCATAGGGGATACAAAAAAGGTTGTAAGTGTGAAAAACGGTCATAAATCACTTTTCAGTGCTGTTGTAACTTTGAATGGTCATTAAATGAATTGTGATGCAAGGACTGGTAATGATGTCATGAGACATGTGATATATTTTTGGCTTGTTGTGGACACATGCTGGGGAATTATACTATTGCATGCTATGAAGTGTTAAAGAGATCTGTTGAAGCCTAGTCAAATATCATGACATAACGGTCCCAGTTTAGGATGGCAGTTTTAAAGATCTGAATTGATATAGCCAGGAATAGAATGTACAAAACTCTGAACATCAGATAATTGACATCTTTTAATAAATAACACTTTATCAGGCATGAGCAACCTGTTACATGTATACTTGTAATTAAAATCCTATGAATTTACAAGCCTTCCAGCCTTAGCTCACTTGCAGTTCTTTGAGTTCCAAATTTAACTTTTCCTAGATACCATTATTTCCTGCCTTTAAGTAATGGCTTTATAATAATATCCTTTTACTCCTGCATCCAAGCTCAATAATGCATTGATTATAATCATTTCTGACCTACAAAGTCCTTAATAATGTATGCTTAACTGTTGCTGATCTTTCTCCCATGAGCTGTTCAGAGCATCCAGAAGTGGGAGGTGCTTCAGTCTCTTCTGGAAAGGCTGGGCTTAAAACTCCGGGATGCTCCTCCTCCTCCACAGGACACCACCTCAGCGTCCTCCAGTTTTAGTTCAGCCTTCGTGGTAAGAGGTTGTGCACTCCCTGACTGGAACGGTTTTCTGATTCAGGTTCGCTCTTGGGTTATTTCGGCTTTTAAAATTCTTCACCATTTAATTTGGCTTTTTCAGGCTTGTCCCTCTATTAGGTTATCTCGATTAGTTCAAAAAACAAAAAAAAAACAAAACCAGTTTCTTTGTAAATAGCGGAGCCTGCCACTCCGCAGGCAGCTTGAGGCTACCGCCTCAGGCAATTATCTTATCTAACTTTCCAATCGCTTTCTCTGCGATCAGAGCGGAGCGCTCGCAACCGCAGCTCACTTCACCTTGCCGTTTCGTCTGACAGCAGCATTTAACTCGCAAGTTAGAGCCTCAGCAGCAGCGGCTCATTAGACAGCTCAGACATTAGCAACGGTGATTCTGCTTCCCACCCTTTTCAACGGCTGGCTCAACTTCACGCCTAATTATCACAGGCGCCATTCCTCGCTGGTTTCCCTTGCTAGGGACCGAGGCAGTACCTTTCCACTTTGTTCTCCCTGGGTTTAGCTCTCTCTTGTCTGGCTAATGTTGGATAAGCAGGCTAGTCATTAAACAGGCATTTCTTTGCAATTGCCTTTGGATCATTTCTTTGGACTGAAACTGCAAGTGCCATTTAAATTGAGGGACGTTTGCTTTTGACAGGAAAGGATTCACCTCAGAGCCTGTATAGCTGGTTTCCCTTGTTGGGGACCAGGGATCCAGAGTTTTTCTCGCTTGGAGCACTTGGGGGTTTCCCTTGTTGGGAACCCTTAGATACTGTTTACCATATACACAGTTATACATATAGATATAGGCATATGTATATGGGCATGCATATATATATATATATATCTTACTCTCCTGGAGGAGCATTTTACTTTCAACTGCAGGGGAAGGCATCACCCCAAAGTACAAATATTAACAACAACAACAATAATAATCATTTATTTTTTTAAAAAAGAAAATTTAAAATTAAAGTCAGAGGCAAGACAATCAGTCATCCACAATGGAAGGTGACAACGCTTTCCACTCCAAGTCAAATAAGCCCCGAGATAAGCCAGTGGGCCCCCAAAAGACCTCTAAGGCAGCAGATAAGGATAGACGGCACCTAGCTTTGGAAAGGCAATTGCAGAAACGAGCCAGGGAGGCAGACAAGATGGCTATGACACAACAATCTGATCAGAACCCAAACCCATTGATGGGGCCCTTGGACTTATCTACCCAGCCCAGGTAGGCTGTTTCTGGACAACCTCCCAAGGCACATCTCCTCCAATGAGCACTGACCGGCCAATCCCAGAGGCAACCTTCACCCCTACAGCCACCAGCCTAAGACAGGAGAAGGGATTACCTGAGACTATCCCCATCGAAATGAGGCATGGATGGAGATGGTGATTCAAAGGGGCATTGCGGCTAGAGTTCAGCAATCCATCAGGACCAGACACTTCTCGGCCGCTTCGGATGCGGGATCCCTGTCCGCTCGATCCTTTGTGCATATCGGACAACATCAATCTCAGGTATTCCCCAATATTCCCAACATACCCCCCCAGGGTCTTTGGGAGGAGGTGGACTTTGAGGATCAGGATGTTCCCTTGGGGGGGGGGGGTCGATCCATCAGGTGGACTTGGGGTTGTCAGAGGCTGACCTGCTAGAACGGGGAATGTCGGACGACGAAGGCCTCATTCCGGACCAACCTACTTTTTCTGGCCTTTTTCACCCGTACCTCCTTTAAATCCTTACTGTTCAAGGCAAAGAACACCGCTAAACTAGGCACATCAAACCCTCATCCATTGTCAACAGGGTCTCTGGACAAATCTGAGGATCTAATATTCTCACAACTGGCTAATGAGGCGGACACTATTCTGGTCCCTAGTATGTTTGCTGAATTAGTACAAAATCAATAGGCATCAGCAGCATCATATCCAACCCCAACAGGGTATGATAAACAATATTATAATTTGGCACCAGAGTTTTCAAATTTTCTCGAAACGTCGGAGGTGGATGAGCCCACTGTGGCACTGGCCTCTTCTTCAACCTTTCCCAACGAGGCCGAGGAAGCCCTGAGACCGGAAGAAAAGAGCAGAGTTGGCACTCTGTAGGGCACACGTTTCTGACACCTGGGCCATTAGGGATGCTACAGCAGCGTCCTTTTTTACCCGGTCCTCCCTCCGATGGCTCTTCCATTCGAGGGATATATTGCCAGCGTCAAATGTCAGAGCCCACCAGGACATAGCTAAAATTATTGCAGCAGCAGAATTCTCAGCCGACGCCACATTTAATGCAGTCAAATTCTCGTCTAGGGCCATAGCATCTCACGTATCAGCACGGAGACTGCTATGGCTCAGGCATTGGCAGGTGGATACCAAGCATAAATGCAAGTTGGCATCAGCCCCAATATCAGGGGATAAATTATTTGGCAGTGTCTTGGAGCCCCTCCTTATAGAGAATAGAAACAAGAAAAAAGTGCTTCCCCCTCTTTTTTGGAGATCTGAAAACAGAACGCCCCAGTCATTTTGAAGGGGTTCCTTTCAGCCCTACCATCAAGGCCCATAGGTTCCCAGATCTCAGAGAACTTCAGGCTACAGGCCCAGTTTTAGACAGGATAGGTCTGAATCTTCCGATAGAGGTCAGCAGGGAGGCCAAAACAGACGAAACCCCAGAGGCACTGGAGGCAGATTTTTTCGTCGCCCCAAGTGAGTCTTTCACAACAGTTCCCATTGGAGGGCGGCTAAAATTGCTTGCTGATCAATGGGACAGCTCCACCTCTGATGTGTGGGTCAGGGACACTATTAGGTTTGGTTTGGCGCTCGAGTTTCAATCCTCCCCCCTGAACTTTTTCATTAGGAGCCCTAGGTCCATGGACCCCATTAAGAGGGTGTTGATGCAGGAGGCTATCAATCATCTTCTACATATTCGGGCCATTAGAGAGGTCCCATCTGAACAACGGGGTCAAGGCTGTTACTCTCTATTGTTTGTGGTCCCAAAGAGTTCGGGGGGCTGGAGGGCAATTCTGGACCTCAAACGTCTGAACAGATCATTGGTTTATCGAAAATTCAAGATGACTACTCTCCAGTCCATTCTGCTCAGCATTAGAGAGAACGATGTCCTGACCTCTATGGATCTCACAGAGGCTTATCTACATATACCAATTAGACCTGCTCACTACAAATATCTTAGATTTTGCTATTGTGATTGGCACTACAAATATATCGCCCTACCCTTCGGTCTGGCTTCGGCCCCTAGGACTTTTACCAAGGTCTTAGCGGCTTTGGCTACCTCACTCAGGATCAAATCTATTCGCTTTCAATTTTATCTGGATGATATTTTAATTTTGTCATCTTCCAGACATCAAGCAAAATTGGATACCAAGATTACTCTGGAGACCCTTCAGGGTCATGGCTTTTCCATAAATTGGGATAAAAGCCATTTGATCCCCTCAACTAGGTTAGTTCATTTAGGGGCAGTGATAGATACCATGGAGGGCAAGGTCTTTCTCTCTCAGGACAGGTTAAACAGTATCCAGTCTTTGGCCAGAGAGATCAGAGCCTTAAAGAGGGTTTCCTCTTTAAGCAGTGCTGTCTCAACTGTTAGGAAGACTGATTTCTTGTATTTCCATTGTGCCTTGGGCTCGATTCCCCTCTAGAGAGTTTCAATGGTTCCTGCTACCTTTCCAGTGTCCGGATAAAGGTACCACACAATGTTCTTCGATCGCTCCACTGGTGGTCGGAAAACACGATAAACAAGGGGTGTCCTTTCAAGGAACCTTACAGGGCAACAATCACTACCGATGCCAGCCTGGTAGGATGGGGAGCTCACTTCCAATCCCACACTGCTCAGGTAATTTGGACTATTTCTGAACGATCACAAAGCATTAACCCCTTTGGAGCTGCGAGCAGTTCTCCTGGCCTTACGCAGCTTCTACCCCTTTTCCAATCACGCCACGTTCTGGTCGTGCAGACAATATCACAACCAAGGCCCACATAAACAGACGGGGGTACCCATTCCAAACTTCTGATGCTGGAGATGGCCAATTTGTTCAAGTGGGCTGAGGCCAATCTGTTTTCGCTCAAGGCAGAACACATAGCAGGGGCCTTAAACACACAAGCAGACCGGCTCAGCAGGGCCACGATAGATCAGGCAGAGTGGTGCCTACACCCGTCTGTCTTCCATGAAGCATTGTGCAGGTTTGAGCAACCGGTGATCAATCTACTTGCCTCTTCTCTCATTGCCCAATTGCCCCAGTATATTTCAAGGTACCCGACTCAGGGGGCGGAGGCCGTCGATGCCCTGCGTTGTCAGTAGCCTCCCAGACTTCTATATGCGTTTCCTCCACTCCCGGTAATACCCAGGTTGATCCAGAAGTTATTGCAGGAACGAGCGGAATTGATATTGGTCACCCCTTACGGGTCCAGGTGAACATGGTTCACAGACTTACAGGACCGTCGAGAAAACAACCTTGGAAAATTCCACCATCGAAGGTTTTCCTCTCACAAGGGCCGATACTTCACCTGAACCCACAAAGGCTCAGTCTAACTGTATGGAAGTTGAGTGGAGCGGTTTAAAGGCCCAACAGATTTCAGAGGATGCTATTGCCACCATTCAAGCATCCAGACGGTCCTCAACAAATCGTATATACGAGGCCACATGGTCCGCCTTCTGTCGCTGGTGCCAGGGGTCTAAGATTGACCCAACTGCCCCATCAATACAACAATTATTGGCCTTTTTACAGGAGGGTTTGACCAAGGGCCTATCTCCAAATACTTTACACAGACAGGTGGCGTCTTTAGTCTTGGTGATAGCCTAGGGTGACCTTCGGTCCATAGCGCACCGTCCACATGTCTGCACCTCTCTTAAGGGTGCTGAAAACTTACAACCTCCTGTAATTCACTGCTATTCTACCTTGGACCTCAACAAGGTGTTAACCGCACTTACAACTGGCCCATTTGAGCCTTTAAGAACTGATAGTCTTAAATTCCTGACATATAAGGGGGCCTTCCTAATTGTAATTACATCAGCAAGGAGGATTTCCGAATTGGCGGCTTTGTCAATGAGAAAGGACCTGTGTGTGTGTCATGCAGACAGAGTGATTCTCCAGTTGGATCCATCGTTCACTCCTAAAGTAAATTCAGCCTTCCACAGAGCGCAAGAGTTGGTGTCTCCAAAATTTTTGTTCGCAACCATCTCATAGACTGGAGCATCAATGGCATCGACCTGACGTTTGAAGAGCGTTAAGCATCTATCTAGACCGCACAGCGGCATTTCGAAAATCTGAGGCTCTATTCCTATCCTTCAACCCATCCACTTTAGGGCAAAAGGTGTCGGCGACAATATCAGCTGCATGGGCCACACGGACTTCCATAGACAAAATTTGCAGAGTGGCAACTTGGGCTTCACCATCTCCCTTTGTCAGAAATTATAAAATTGATGTCTATGCCTCAGCGGACACTTCATTTGGCAGAAGAGTCCTGCCGAGGGTCCACAGAGTTTAGGAGTTGATTTCAATCTAGATGGAGTCCCTCCCTAAGGACAGGCCAAGCTTTGGTATGTCCCACTTCTGGATGCTCTGAACAGCTCATGGGAGAAAGGGGGTTGGTACTTACCTGATACGCCCGTTCTCTGTGAGCTGTGAAGAGCATCCAGCTCCACCCATTCTTTCCGTCTGGTGGGGTTCCATTCCAGTCAGCGATCTAGATTAGATGATGAGTCCTGGACTTTGGCACTCAGTCTTCGCAAAACTGGGTGACGCTGAGGAGGTGTCCCGTGGAGGAGGAGGAGCATCCTGGAGTTTTAAGCCCAGCCTTTCCAGAAGAGACTGAAGCACCTCCCACTTCTGGATGCTCTTCACAGCTCACAGAGAATGGGCGTATCAGGTAAGTACCAACGCCCCTTTTCTACGATCTGCCTAAAGTGCAGGCTGCTATTTATGCATGCCATTTTAGTTGGACCACTTTAAAGCTGGCACAGTTGAGATGGTACTGGGATTTTTTTCACATTTCTTTTCTCCAACATGAACCCCGTTGAATATTTTTCTGAAACAAAAAAGGCTTTTTTCCCTGATATAACTATACCTGTATTTAACTCCACTAGACCTCAACCATTAGCTCTTTTTAAAGCAGCAGCAGTTAGAATATTATAATTAAAACATACTCAGTGATCTCTTGACTCTTTCAGGGGTCAGTCAGGTAATTCCCCCTTTTAAACAGACCAAATAAAAGCATGTTTTTATTTTCTTATGAAACTGTACGTTCTTGTTATCCTATCGGATTTCTTAGGAATAAAGCCTTAGTGATGACTAGATGGGTTGAACTGGGTTCCTAGTAGCTTTTCTAGTTCTCTATTCCTGACAGTTCCCAGCACTCAAACCTGCAGGAGGAGACCACTGTCCTTAGCAGCAGCAACAACTTGGGGCACATGTGGACAATTTTTGGTCCTTTTCTTCTCCTGAGAGGTTTTGAAGAACTGGTCTACTCACCAGTTCACTTTTTTTTTGTCATAATTACTAACTCAGCTTTCACAGAGATTTCTCACTCTGCCATTCCTTCCTCAGAAGTCCCTGTTCCATCAGTGTGTTGGGTGTAAACTTCTTAGACCAGGAGTCTCCAACCTTGTCAACTTTAAGACTTGTGGCTCCAACCTCCAGAATTCTGGGGAACTCTGGGAGTTGAAGTCCACAAGTCTTAAAGTTGACAAGGTTGGAGACTTCTGTCTTAGACCACTATATCATAGTCTTTTACTTGTTCTTCTTTCATTTCAAATTTCAATAACAGTTTATACATTTTAGCAACTAGGTGTTTATCATTTATACATAGTTCAAGTTCACATTATGTCTATTGCTACTCAGTTCCAGAGGATGAAGAAAAAATATTTGTATTGACTGTGTATTTTCTCAGGAGCAGTATGTTGCTTTATAAGGATTTTACTCAGCCGTGGACCACAATTTGAGAAAGGTTGATATTTATTCTAATAGAACTCATGTTCTGATGTGGGTCTTACTTAGGCCAAATGAGAGTATTCAAGCACACAAAGGACAGATCTAGAGAAACTCTTAAGATTTGTAGGAAAAATGCAAATAAGCAAACAATACTCATATGGTAAGGCCTAATTCAACCCAATCCTCAAATGGTTCAGTGAGGTCTGAATATGTTGGACAGTTATCTATTGCATAGGTGAACAGATGAAAAATAAAATGGAATTGTAGAACTGGATGAACCAGTATACTTGTTTATTCAAATACAGAGATATTACAAGTTAAGTAGTAACCCAACTGGCAGTCAGAGCGTGTGACAAAAATTCTTTAATTCCACAACATATAGGCCAGGGGTATCAAACTCTCGATGTCACATGACATATCGGGGCTTCTTTCCCCTTTGCTAAACCAGGCAAGGGCGTGGCCAATGGCTACGAGTTTGACAGCCCTGATCTGGACATATTTAACCATAGTTTCAGTTGGGAAAATGTGACCATCCTAGATCAATCCAAATCCAAAAATGCCAGGGAATGTCTAGATTCTAGAAGCCTTGCACTCTAACAAATCAGCCATCAATAGACACATAGACATTAACAACATCTATAGAACATCAATGGAAAAGAGACAGTCAACCAGCCCAAAAGAGAGAAAGACTCCAGCACCTCAGCACTCAGATCAGATTAATTCCAAGATTAAGTTCAGACCATCAATCAAGTAAGCAATATTCAAATCAAGAAATGCCAAAGAGCCATCAGTAAACAGTCCAACCAAAGAACTTCTTAAAACCGCCCCCACCTACACAGACAGGCAAGACACTGGAATATAAACTGACAGCAAACAGCACTCTTTACTGGTTAGGTAATAAAACATCTGCAAGAAAACAAGCAAGTTCAGACAGCATCAAGAACTCAGCAACAATTCAGTTAATTGGTCTAAATAAATATTCAAGTTGTCTATTCCTCCTTGAAGAAAATGGTAATGTTGTTATCATTGTTGAGTATGGTATCAACCAGAAGAATTTCATAGGGCAACATTTGTTTTGACTCCCTCTTTCTAATAATGTATGTTCACTTTTTAATGTATTGTTATATATTCTTGTTCAAACTGTGCAAAATTAGCATTTCATTTCTGAAGCTGAGAGAGGAGATGCTGAAGGACTAGCTAGTTATAAGTCCTTAACAAAGTAACTCCCACATTTGAAAATAAAATCCTCTTTAGCTTCAGAAGTCTCCTATCAACTGCAAAAATCAATATTTAACTCAGCACGTGGCTAATACCTGTAAGCAAATTATTTCTAAAAATGTACAACTTGCAAAAGCCTTTCAGGCTCTTTTGCTCAGCATCTGGGATGTTCTGTGAGGTTCATCGTAGGAAGTCCATTGGCCTCCCCAGTGGGTGGACCCTGTATTATAATCAAGTGAGGGAAAGAGGCACTTGCTAATTTCCCTTTCAGTTTTCAGATTAGGGGCTTAAAGTATAAACAAGCAGAGTATGCTGTGTGTATACCTTTGGTCTGTACCAATGCATTTGGAACCAGTATGGGATAACCTGACAGCCAGTCAATTTAAATCAGTTTAAAGACACAGTTTCTTTCCTAGAGTTAACAGCCTCTCTTGTCACAGTGCCCCAGGAAGTTTAAAGATCATTAGGATTGACTTTCTAGACAATGTACCACATATAAAGTTAATTAAAATGCACTATCTTGATCCTAAAAAGTTTTATCATTTTGCTTACTGTTCAGTACAGGTAGTTCTTGACTTACAACAGTTCCTTTAGTGACTGTTCAAAGTTACACTGGCACTGAAAAGAGTGACTTAGGACCATTTGCCACGCTTATGACCACTGCAGCTTCTCCATGTGCTCAAATTCAGAGGTTTGTCAACTGACTCATATTTATGATGATTGCAGCGTCCTGGGGTCATGTAATCTTGCAAGTTTCTGACAAGCAAAGTTCAACGGGGAAGCCAGTTTTACTTAACCATGTTACTAACTGAACAACTGCAGTGATTCACTTAACAACTGTGACTAGAAAGGTTGCAAAATGGGGTAAAATTCACTTAACAAATGTTTCACTTAGCAACAGAAATTTTGGGCTCAATTGTGATCATAAGTTCAGGACTACCTGTATAACAGAAGAGGGGTGGCGTGATGAGGGGTGGGGACATCATATTAGAGCTGTAAACAAAAGGCTTCTTCAGAGAATATAAACTGTACTCTCCTTGAATAACAAAGGTAGATGATTTTGAAATACATACATTAACTTAGATGTTATTTTTATGTGAGACAAGCATTAGAAATCTGAATTTCCTAGATTCCTCCAAATGAGGAATTCTCCTCCACCTGGCTAAACTTGGACTGTTTGACTATTGCTTTAGTAACAGTGGAAATGCTTCCCCTCCTCTTCCTTTTTCTGCTTCAGGCAATATTATACAACTAGGAGAAAAAGGGTAACATAGAGCCAGTTTGGTCTAGTGATTAAGGCACCAGGCTAAAAAAACAGGAAATTGTAAGTTCAAGGGCTACCTTAGCCCTGAAAGCCATGTGTACCTTTCTTTCATTACAAACCGTCCTTCTTCATAGAGTTTACATTATGACCATATATTGATGAATAATATTTTTTTGGTATTTTGGGGCTGAGAGCCAATTTGGTGCAGCAGTAGTAAAATGGTGCAGAGAAGATTAGGGGACTGGAGGCTAAAACATATGAAGAACGGTTGCAGGAACTGGGTATGTACTTTAATGAAAAGAAGGACTAGGGGAGACATGATAGCAGTGTTCCAATATCTCAGGGGCTGACACAAAGAAGAGGGAGCCAAGCTATTCTCCAAAGCACCTGAGAGCAGGACAAGAAGCAATGGGTGGAAACTAATCAAGGAGAGAAGCAACCTAGAACTAAGGAGAAATTTCCTGACAGAACAATGAATCAACTCCAGAAGCTGTGAATGCTCTTAACACTGGAAGTTTTAAAAAAGATGTTGGATAACCATTTGTCAGAAGTGGTGTAGGGTTTCTTGCCTAAGCAGAGGGTTGGACTAGAAGACCTCCAAGGTCCCTTCCAATTCTGTTATTCTATTCTAAATCAGGAGGCTGTGACTTCTATTGCTATCTTGGGCACAAAGCCAGCTGGGTGTCTTCGGGCCACTTGCTCTTTCTCTCAGCCCTAAGAAGGAGGCAGTGCCAAACCATTTCGAAATCTTGACACAGAAAACAGCAGGGACTTGTCTAGGAGTCCCCAAGAGCCAAAACCTGTCTCGAAGGCAGATAGACCTCATAGTTTTCAGTTTTCTCCTTTTGGAGACCTTGTTCGGCTCCATCCAGCTATGACTTTCACAGTGTTCTCCTTGCAGAGTCGAACCACTTCATCATCACTTTTGTATTCGGTTCACATTCATTCCTCATACATTCAGTCTTGCCTCTGCCTCTTCTTCTTTGACCACCCTTGCTTCTCAGGTACAGGTAGTCCTCGACTTACGATCTCAATTGAGCCCAAAATTTCCTTGCCACAGTTGTTAAATGAATCACTGCAATTGTTAAGTGAATCTGGCTTCCCCCATTGACTTTGCTTGTCAGAAGATTGCGAAAGGGGACCACATGATTCCAGGACACTGCAATTGTCTTAAAATATGAGTCAGTTGTCCAGCATCTGAAGTGCTCACCGCCGGTGCTCTCCGAGCCGGCTGGTTTCGGGGCTAAACCACCCCATAGAGGTGGTGAAGAGTGGGGAGACCGCCAGCACGGTCGAAGAGAGCTGCATCTCTCCTTCCCAGCTGGCCATTACTCCCTTTCCTGAAGGCGGATGCAGCGGTGGTCAGAAATGGCCACCTCAAAGAACTCGACCGGAAAAGAAAGTGCAGGAGGAAGGTAAGAAGAGAAAGTTTTGGTTGACTGGGTTAAATAAAAAAAGCAACAACATAAGGTACCCTGGAAATTAAACTATAAAAACAACATTGTTCCCAAAGAAGATTTTGAAGCGGCGAAGGAGAGAGGAAAGGGAAGGGATTCAGGTTTTTTTTCCTTCCTTCCTTATACTGACAGCTTAGAGACTTAAATAAAAAATCCAATTTGACATTAATAGGCATTTAAGCTGAAAATAAAATGTCAAAGGGATAATAAAGATTTTTGGATATTTTAAAATCTTTTAAAAGCAGGAAAGGAAAGAAAAGAATAAAAGGGCAGGATCTGGAAAAATGAAGGAGACTGCCTGGAACTAAAAACTACACAATGAAACTTTAACAAGATTCCTAAAAGATACATTCCAACTGAAACTTTGTAACAAAATAATAGAACCCCAGGAAGAGAAAGTGAAAAAAGAAGCAAGAAGAAACAGTTTTGGATTATCTGGATTACTTGGTGATTTTTGAATTTTTGGCTATTGCCTTTAAATGACTAAAATCAAGCGGGTGGTTGTTTAAAACTGTTTAAAATGGCATCACTTCTAGAAGAATTGAAAATGGAACTTAAAAAGCAGAAAGAAGATGCACAAGAAGGGAGAGGTTCTTTTGGCTTTGTATTTCAATTCCTAGAAATGGAGATCTGGAACTATGAGAAACAACAAGAAATGCTTGTAGAACAAGAAGATCTGGACAAAGAAGAAGCCATCTTTAATGATCAAGTAATTTTACGTGGGGGAAAAAGGGAAAGGGGGGGAAGAGAGTGAAAAGTTTAAGATTTGAAAAAACAACCCCAAAAAAGAATAGTTTGAAAAATAATTACAATATTAGAAAGCAACAGAAGAGGGGATTACAGAAGAGAGAATTAGAATTAGAAGTAGAAGGGGGTAAAAAGCGGAGGGAGAAGAAGAGGGGGAAGAAGGAAAGGAAAAGAAGTCATAAAAGACAGAAAAAGATATAGAGAAACAGGGAAAAGATATCAGGATTGAAAGTATAAGCCTGTTCAGAGATAATGGGTGAAAATTTAATTGAAAAAGGGATTCTGCAAAGGTACATAAGATAGTATTGTTATATTAGAAATAGAAATAATTTTAGAAAATATGATTAAAATGCTGGATAAAATATTTATTGTAATATAGTGGAATGTTTGTTAATAAATAAATGAAAGAAAGTGAATGAGAGAATGAAATTAGGAAAGGATGGGAACATTCTAATTATTATAAATGATTTATAAAAATATAAGTGAAGAGAATTATGGGGGGAAAAAGAATTATGGAAAGTTTATAAGTGTTAACAAGGAAGTATGATATTCAACTGAAAAGAAAAAGATGTTAAGATTTTAATGAATATTAACAATAGAATTGATTTGGAATGGAATGAGTGTTTTATATATATATATATATATATATATATATATATATATATATATATATATATATATATATATATATATATATATGTGGATCTTTGGTTGTTCGGGTTTCTCCCACGTAAGATTCGAAGTATCTAGGCAACGTTTCGATGAAGTCTCATTCATCATCTTCAGCCCCCACCTGAACAGAACACGCCTCCAACCAATCAGAACACGGCTAACCCCCAACCAATCAGAACACAGCCAAACCCCCTACTAATGAGAACACACCCCACCCAATCAGAACACAGCCAAGCCCCCACCCAATCAAGTCCCACCCCACTGGCAGTTAAAAGGAGGAAGCAGCTGCAATCTCCATTACTCTGAGAAGCACAGAGCCGGAGACAGAAGCCTGAAGATGATGAATGAGACTTCATCGAAACGTTGCCTAGATAAAAACCCGAACAACCAAAGATCCACATATAAATACCCGAGAACCTCAGAAAACAAATATATATAAAATATATATAAAAAAAAAAAAAAAAAAAAAAAAGCAGCTGCAACCTCACATCACTCTGAAAAGCAAGAGCCAAAGACAGAGGCCTGATGATGATGAATGAGACTTCATCGAAACGTTGCCTAGATACTTTGAATCTTACGCGGGAGAAAACCCGAACAACCAAAGATCCACATATATATATATATATATATATATATATATATACATACATACATACATACATACATACATACATACATACATATATATATATAAATTTCTTAAGGATATAATGTGTATTTTAAGAATGTACCAAGCAGAATTCTATTGGAAGTTATGTATTATATTGAATGTTATAATCTTAAAGGTATAAATTGAAGTTTAAATAAGAACTGAATGTATAAAATCAAAAGATATTAAGGTGTCATACTCCAATTAGTAACTACAGGGGAAAATTTGTTTAATGAGAAAAGATAATATGAAATTGAAACAGGATTGACAAAAGTACAAATATAATGATTTGAATTGAGATATGAGAATAATTAAAAATAAAGTTGAGAAAATTAAAGGATGGGAAAAACTATGTAGAAAATGTTAAACAGTAATAAGACATGGAATAGAACACAAAGATGAACATGAAATTGAGTGTGTGTCTGTATGAAGAAGTGACAACCCGTGATCATGCTACTCTCAAAAAAAGATGTTTTATTTGTATTATGTTTTTTCTCTTGTGAAAACCCAAGTAAAATTTATATTTTTAAAAAAAAAAACTTCACCTACATTAATGAACACAACTCTAATGCCATCATTAATATTTTTTACCCATTTATCCATAAGTGAAATACTCAGCAGGAGATCACATATCCTTGTCTTACTCAGTGCTTAAGCATTTCTTTTATTCTCAGATATGCTTCCCACATTTCACAAATCATTCTTATTGTATGCAGTTTGCTTAGCTTTATAATTGTACAGAACATTTCACAATTCAGGTCTGTTCTTTTTATCACACTTCTACTAAATCAACAAACCTAAACTTTTTTTCTCACATTCATACATTTCTCAGTATAAAATATTAATATTGGGGCAAGAGTTCCCTAAAGGAAAAAAAAATCTATTGAATATACTATAACTAGTACTGAGACGCTTACAAAATATAAATGAGAAACCGCTTTGTAGAAATTCAGTTGTTAATGCCTGCTGAGTTTTGTTTGAAGGCACAGTGGCCAAATAAATTTTGGACACTGAAGACTCAGAATTTTTTCAAAATGTTAGTTTAAACTTTTTAAAACCTTTGTCCATGGAATTTGTGATGATCATTATATTGTGGACGTCTAATAATCCATCTATGTCTCAGCTTAGGAAAAATAAGGATGGATTTTTTCTGTTGAATGAACGCAATATTCAAATACTATAAAATGTAGAGAATTGCTTGTTTTCTTAATCATAGGATCCCATTCTCTTGGAAAATATCGACCAATGCCTTACCCTCTTTAAAAGAAAGCAATGCAGGGATAACAAGATAATACATATCTCTTATGTGTCCTAGCCACATAATGATTTTTATTCACAAATAGCACTATGCTTTAATGGAGCAATATTCTTGTCAAGAGTGCTATTTCAAAATCTGTGCTGTGATGAACAGATAAGGAAAACATGCACAGCAAGCTTCAAATTACAAAGAGAATAGCTTTATAAAAAAATAAAAAAACAATCTTGATAACATGTTTTGAAGAAAGGGTGAGTATTAGGAAGAGAAGAAGCTCATATTTATTTAAAAAGGAATGGGATATTGTATATAATTTCTGATATATGCAACCTGTATTTCAGTTATTTATATATATATTTTACAGTAGTTTTAGATTCTACCTTTCCTTCAGGAACAAAAGCTTTTTGCCCTTTTCAGTATGGAAGCCCTTGATGACTGAGCACTAACATTACCTAGTTGGGTAATGAAACATCTGCAAGGAAACAACCAAGCTCAGAAAGCCACAAGCACCTACCCTCTTCAGTTTGCTCCAGAACCAAACACCTGTGAGATGAGAGATAAAGTAAGGCACCAGTGAGCTTCCATGGCTGAGAGTGAACCTCAGCTTGGGCTCCCCAGTTTCTAGTTTATAGGGTTCCTTTCTTAGGCTCCCCGGCCTGAACTCTCCAGAAGTTCTGTTGAGGTAATTCCCTGTTAGGAGAATGAGCGCATACAGGGAGACGTATTTTGAGAGTAGTGTTTGAATAATACACATACAGCACACAGATACACTGTACAGTAAATGTAGGGTTTTACTTTCAATAAAGGTTTAAGCAAAGTTCAAAATAGGCAGTCCAAAGTCATTCACAGGTTAAACCAGTCAGTTTTCAATCCAGGGATAATTCAATATCAAAGTCCAGTGTCAAAAACAGTTCAGTATCAGGCTTACATTAAATCCATGAATATCAGTCAGTTAGGAAAAATGGAGCAACGGCAATACTTTCCAACAGAAGGAAACAAATACACTCACACTCTCTTCTGAGACTCAGACTAAGACAAACCAGGTTTCTGGCTCCATCTTATGGCCGTTTGAGAAACCACACCTAATTACAGTTTTGCATTTTCTTAAAGATTCATTCATAATCATTCTTATTCAGTTTGATGGGAAAGAACTTGTTTCTTTTGATTAGCATGCATTTTAATTGCGAACAAGCAAGAGGACTGTGTAAGTCTGATTATTTCTTCATCAGATTCTCTTGCTCTCATGCTTCAGTTCAGTTCCAAAGGAAGTTACCATAAGGAATAGTATGGAGGGTTTTTTTTATTGTTCAGATTAAAGAAGTGTTTGGAATCAAGCAGAATAAAATAGAATAGAATGAACCTCAGAAGCCTTCTAGTGCAACCCCCTTGCTCAAGCAGGAAATCTTATACTATTTCCAGCCCCTTATACCATCTCAGACAAACAGTTGTCCCATCTGTTCTTAAAAACTTCCAGTTTTGGCCCATTCTGGAGGCAATTCGTAAATTATTATAAAGCAATTTTTAAAAAAACCACTATCACTCTCATTGTCAGTATCTTGAAAACAAGCTGGAAATTCAAAAATCTTTGTTGTAGAGAAAGAACATTTTGGGGAAATTGAAAGGCACCCAGTTAGAAATGGAGTAGCTGGTGCATATTAAGATTAAACCATTACCTCTGTCTTTAATAGGCTTTCTGTTCTAGTCTTTGGTTTTGTTTGCTAACTGTAATGACAATTAATTAAATATTTCAATAGTGGCATCAGTTCAGTACTGTAGAGATGACCTTATTCTCTAAAAGGTCAGTAGTGATTTCTATCTCATTTCACGCATGATTGAACAGAGATCAGGTTTTGGCTGTCAAGTGAAAGTCAAATAGGGCACCCACTTGCTCATGACTGAACTGCTTTATATCACTGATCAGAGTTGATTCGAACAAATTTAAATTACTGTGACCCTTAGCCTTCTATACAACAGTTCGTGATTTTATCAGTAGAACGCTAGACTCAAGTGATGGCCTAACATGACCCATGCTTAATGCAGTGATTGTTACGATTAAAAAGTGGTTATATTCTGTATTTTCTTTCAGTGCTTCAGTCCAGCCGGCTGTTTTACTACTTTCCTGTTACTAGTACTACTTTTACTACTTTCGTATTCCTATCCCTGAAAAGAAAACTGGTGGATTTGAAAGGTACTTTAATGGCACACGTTTAAAAGATATTAAAGATAAGATTTTTAAAGATAAAATATTTAAAGAGAAGAGCCAGGGGGGTGCACCGGCACACCACTTAGAGAGGACTGTAAAGTACTATGAAGCAGTATGTAAGTCTATATGCCAGCGCTATTGCTATATTTAAGGTACATCCAGTATTAGGCCAAAATTTTGAAGACCCCAGACTCATTCATAAAAATACATATATACTGGGACAGAAGGAAAATTGAATCTCATGTTGTATCTCTCCAACACTGCAAGAAAACATAGGTTTATTGTATAAAACACACATGTACGCTGGTGTCTAAAACAACAGTGAAACCCAGTTTTGGCTTTTACAGGAAGAAAAAAAAATCTAATTTGTATAATATTCTAGAGAAATCTTTTGTGGAACAAAATAGAGATAAATTCTGGCTTACTTTTACAGGAAATAGATTCAAAATGCACAATGTGTTACAATAGAGGCCAATGATAAATACATATTTGTGAACTCAACTCTCTTTTTGCCCAAAGAAAGCATATTAACCACTAATAGTATTGTATTCACCATCCCATATTCTAGAAACAAAAGAAATCTTTTTGTAAAAGAGTGACTATATAAATTAAACAGTTACTTTCTCTAAAGTATTTACAGTTCTAAAATATTTAAAATAAATAAACTCTTAATTGATGAAAGCTTACTGGACACTATGTAGCTGTCCAAAGAAAACTCAATATAGTCTGATTGGTTTATTATGCAGATGCTACATTTCTTCCTCTTTTAAAGAATCATAACAGTCCAAAGAAGGAACTGGAAAGAATTGGAAAAATCAAACCTTTGATATTACCTTTCCCTAAGGCAGGGGTGTGGAATGATGACCCCTTTATGACTTGTGGACTTCAACTCCCAGAATTCATCATTCCCCACCTCAGTCCTAAGGGACATTTGTCCATATTACCAGTTTGGATAGGGTGGACATGCTTTAAAATGAATCTGAGGAAGTGCTTTAGATCTCCTAAAAGAATAACACCTCCTTGCAATTCATTAAAACAGCTTGGCATAGTGAAATTATATATACAGTTGAGATGGCCTAAATGCAGTAAAATCCTCACAGCAGTTCAAAGCTAGCTACTAAAATTTGGAATACTTCTCAATATACATTAATGTGTCTCAATTCCATAAAAAAATCACCTTTGGGCAAGATAATACCCATCCATCCCTATTGAATATTATATTCAGCACAGAGAATTTTTATATCAAAAATGCCTATGTTTAATGCATATATAATAGATCAAAAAGAATACTGTGTAATTTGCTTATCCTTCTATCACTATGACTCACAAAAATGTGTGTGTGCCTTAAGATGAATCCTAGGGAATAATTATTTCTCACAGAAGCATTCTTGTGGCCACCTGTATATTCCTTTAAATGAGGAACAATTTGTGAATAGTCCATTAGTCAGAAGTTCGTGCTGAGCATCATATGTGTTGCATGGCTTCTTGAACAATTATTTGTGCAGGAAGAAGCAGCAAAAAGTGATACTTTTGGATTCTGCTATGCAAAACGTAGTCACCGAACCAGCAGTAACACCGGTTGAATCCTACCACTGCTGTTGGGTGTATTGTGGTTTTCCCCCCCTTTTTGGTTGCCCTCAGAGAGAGAGAACAATTTCTGGAAACATCAAGTTTGTAACTTTGCAATCTATCTCACAGTGGCAGCATAGGAATCATGATTAATAATTGCTGTTATCCAAAGGTTTGGGATAATGTGATATGAATACATCATCTCAGTGCAGCAGAAGGCTTTGGCTGACTGTTGGAAAATTAGATTTTACATTTGTTATTTAGTTGAAGGTTAACTGGAAAACTGGCAGCTGAATTTATTTCCCCAGATAGAGAAGACTGGGATAATTCTGCAGATGTGAAGCACTCTTATTTGATATTCCTTGATAATACAAAGAATTCAGAACCCATCTTCTTGAAAATCCAAGAATTATTAAAGCTTAGCAAATGCTTTCTCCTCTTCCTTATTCTAGTTGGAAGACCTACAGAATCTTAAATCAAAGGGAGGGTGGAGGTTGAGGAGAGTCCCTTCTTGTAGGCAAAATACCTCCTTACTTGTTTTTCTGATCAATGGATGAACTGGGAAAAAGCAGCCCTGTAAAGATTTCCTCCTACTGGCCAACACCTAAACCCAGGGGAACTTGACTGCCACCCAGGCAGCCAGCCAGCCAGCCAGCCACATTGACATGGGGAATTTTTGTCTCTTGATTTCTTGGAGGATATGGGAAGTTGAAAGTGTTTATTTTCCCATGGCAAAAAGTAAAAAAATAAAAAATGGTGGCACCAGCACCCAGATATCCCTAGTTGCTTCTCACCGGTAAAAGATAAAGCATGTTTTGTTCAGTTTGAAATATTTGCCTGCTTTTCTGCTGCTTCTTGAGGTAGTGGGTGTTATAATCGCCTTTAACAGAATAACAAGACTTGGAAGGGACCTTGGAGGTCTTCTAACCCAATCCCCTGTTCAGGCAGGAGACACTATACCAGTGGTGGCTAACCTTTTGGGGTTCCTGTGCCGAAAATTGCGTGCCTGCTCGCATGTGTGCGCATTCACATGGTTGTGTGCCAGCACCGAGAAGGCAATGCACGTGCTCCCTGCGCATTCACGCATCCCCACGCACCACACATCTCTGCGCATGTGACCCCCGCGTACACTGCACATCTTTGCACATGCGCACAGATCTCCCGCACCCCCCACACCCTGCGCATGCATGCCAGGTACTAGACAATCAGCTGTCGGGCGGTGTGCGCGCATGCGCAGTGGGGCTCTTCCAAGTGACCTCTCGCGTACCAGCAGAAGTGGCTCTGCGTGCCACTTCCGGCACGCATGCCATAGGTTCACCATCACGGTACTATACCATTCTGGAAAAAATGGCTGTCCTATTTCTTCTTGAAAACCTCCAGTGATGTACCACCCACAACTTCTGTAGGCAAGCAGTTCCACTGGTTTATTGTTCTCAGTGTCAGGAAATGTTTCCTTGGTTCTAGATTGCTCGATTCATTCCTTCTTGTCATTCCTTCTTGTCCTACCTTCAGGTGCTTTGGAGAATAGGTTGACCCTCTCTTTTTCATGGCAACCCGTTAAGATATTATGAATTAAAGTTCAGCAAGGAGACCGCAGTCTGTCTTGTTATATTATACACTGTTGAGCTTTGATTTTTTTTGCCAGTCTCTTTCTCTTGTGGAACAACGACAGCATATTTTCCTTCCCCCACTCCTCCTCTGCCTCCTTTCTTCTCCTTGACTGATAATTGTCTTTTTTCATCAGTGCACAAACAGAAAGGGAGAGGGGGAAAAAACATTCTAGAGCCCTGAATGGTTGTGACACTGGTGTCCAGTTACGACTCTCCAAAACATTGTGCAATGAACTAAGGGGTGTACATAAGTGCACCATCGTGCCTACCGTCCCTGTCCTATTGTCCCCATTTATTCGTACCTATTCTTACTCATGTTTATACTTAAACCCATTATTTTGTAAGCGATTGACAAATCAAATAAATAACTAAAATAAATAAATAAACTTTGCAGTGCCCTCCCCTACCTATTCTAATTATTATGAAAGTGAAAGGGAGACAAGCTGCTTAATGAATGACTTAAAACCTACCCTCTTGTAAAATCAATACCTCTGGTGCTTTAGAGGGGGAGAAATATCAGGTGTCACTTTCTTCGTCAGAACAGCTTCTCCTCCAAGCAATAAGCAAATGCTTGGAAGTTTCACAATTCTGAACATGCTAGCCAATCTCAGTGATTCTTCTTCATTTATGCTCCAAAGTCTTACACCCTGAATTTCATATACGAGTATAGGTAGCCCTCAACTTACAACAGTTCATTTAATGACTGCTCAAAGTTACAATGACACTGAAAAAAGTGACTTACAACCATTTTTCAGAGTTACGACCTTTCCAAGATTCCCATTATCATGTGATCAAAATTCAGATGTTTGGCAACTGGTTCATATTTATGACCGTTGAGTGTCCCAAGATCAGGTGATCACCTTTTGCGACCTTCTGACAAGCAAAGTCAATGAGGAGGCCAGATTCACTTAACAACCGGGTGACTAACTTATCAACTGCAGTGGTTCATTTAACTATGGCAAGAAAGGTAGTAAAATGAGGCAAAATTCCCTTAACAAATGTCTCACTTAACCACATAAATTTTGGTTGTATTGGCAGTTATGGTCGTAAGTTGAGGATTATCTGTATATTAAAAGGACAGACATTTAAAAAACAAGCAAGCAGGATTTTGAAGAGATTTTCCTGTGTTAAAAAAAAAAAAAAAGCAAATGGAAGAACCATACTCGGATGGAAAAGTATCTAGTTTCTATTGTAGCTCAAGCCAAAATTCCCAGAGGACAGAGCTCAGGGAACAGATTGGCCAGGTATCCCTTCCTCAAGCAGACATTGAAAAAAAAAATAACCCTCTGTTCTATTTGAGTGATAGAGACAACTTTTGGGGTGGTCTGGCATACAAAGGAGCTATGTTGCCAACTTTAGATTTATGTATATTATAGGAAAAAAGATCAGTGCATGGTACAATTTTAAAAATAGGTTTGGTGCACAATTCTTCTATCAATAACTGATGTTTGAATGCTAAACCTCATGAATTTCCCCTTGAGATGTTCTGAAACAATATTCAACCAGTCAAGAAGGTATGCCCTTGAGAGTGTAATTGGATTTAATTACTGTCAGGAAAGTGTTATAGGATTACCGCTTACCTTTTATTTACTGAAAATACTGTTGTGCAGTAAACAGCAGAATCTTGAGTCATGAGAAAGATTGTAATGTACAATGGCATTTGCTTTATACTTGTTGCCATTCTTTTATAAAATATTGTTATCTTCTGAATCACATAAGCTTTTAGATGTCAGCTTATATTAAGGTATGTCAGTTTCCAAAGACTTGGAAAATGGCAATGTTAATTCTGGGTTAAATGACCTGTTCTGATTTAGCTGTAGTCTGTGTCTTCAGGGGAACAATTTTGGGGGCATGAGAGATCCTTCCTTACACTTTTTTAGGAATAAGGGATAATAGTTTATATATGTTGCATGTTGACATAACTGCTACAAATTTGTATTAGAGCTTAGTTGTTAGTTGTTCGGCACATGTGTTCAGAGGAGTTAGGTTTTCCTAGCAGATATGGCTAAACTGACTTTGATGAAAGGAAAAAAAAAACACAATGACTTTTGTTTCTACTTGGAAACTGGTTCTAGACTTTATGCTTGGGGTGGAAAGAAATGAAACTTTTATTTTGGGTTTTACTAATCAGATAGGTTTGTTGTTATAAAAATGGTTAGTTTATAAAAGGTAAAGGTAATAGGGATGCAGTGGCTCAGTGGCTAAGTCACTGAGCTTGTCTATCAGATGATTGGCAGTTTGGCGGTTCGAATCCCCAGCTCTGCGTAACGGAGTGAGCTCCTGTCACTTGTCCCAGCTTCTGCCAACCTAGCAGTTCAAAAGCATGTAAAAATGCAAGTAGCAAAACAGGGACAACTTTAGTGGAAGGCAATAGTGTTCTGTGCGTGTTTAGTCATGCCAGCCGCATGACCAGAGAGATGTGTTCAGACAACGCTGGCACTTTGGCTTTGTAATGGAGATGAGCATCACCCCCTTACAGCAAGAAACTACTAGCATGTAGGTTCTCCTTGCACATACGTGCTAGTCGTTTCCGGCTCTAGGGTAGTTTGTACTTTTATGTGAAAGTAAAAAAGTTGAGATTTAATAATAGTTTATACAATTATGTAAAAGTAAATAAGTTGATATTTGATGCTATTATCATTTTGTTGCACCAAAGGGAGTCGGAAGTTAATGCCTTTTCTTCCTTTTTATATTTTATATTATAAACTAATTTTAAAAAGAGAAGTTAGATTTTCTTAGCAATTTCAGTGAAGATTTGGGCATCCTGATTATTTAAGTCAGCTGCTCCAACCTTTCTGGCTCTGTGGATTGGGGGGAGGGGGGTTGGAGAGAGGAGACGCTTTAGCACACACACCTGTCACTTGCACAAATGGAACTTTGCACGCTCTCATGTTCCCCTGCCACTTGCTTAGCTATGTTCCCAATGGGCTGCAGCCTGGGGGTTGGGGACCCCTAATTTAAGGAATACATGGTTACTTACAGGCAAGACTATTTGTATTCAACAGGACATCCAAGCAACAGGAAAGCATGCATTGAATTTCAGGTTTAAAATACTATCTGTTGCTGTAGCAAACAACTGGAAACACAGCTAAAAGAAAAGATTCAGGACTGCTCTGTGTAAAAAAAATGAGAAAAGTAAATAGCTGGATTTTTCTTTCCCAAAGACATCTGAGATGGTAGATAGCAACTTAGATATTCAGTGGCAGTCTTGACAGCTTGCCTGCTGATAAATGATGCTTTGTGACTTGCCATGCAAACCATGGTGTCTATTTTGTGAGTACACAAATCTCTGCCCCATAACAGCTGTTTTATGAGACAGTTTATGACTTTCTTTAAATTACAACTGTACCCACTGGCCAAAAAGATTGCCTATTTCTACCAGAGTGCAATTATAGTGATATTGGATTAATGGAACAGATATATACTGAATGAACTCTTCTGGGAGAAAAAATGGAATTAAAAATGTAGCTGCATCAGGGATTGAATGAACATAGGAGAAGTGAATACTTGAAATCATATTATCCTTCTATAACATTCTGCTTTGAGTCCTTGGGCACACATACCAGACTCTAAAATCTGTTGAATATGCTATTGAACAGGGATCACTGCAGTCTATTGAATAGACATGGAGATTTTGACTCTCTTTTAGTTGAATGAATTTACTAAAACCATGCTAAAACAATGGTAGCAGCTGATGCCAATTCCTTAACAGTATTATATAGATTTTTCTATTGGATACACATTGTTTAATCATTTTATGACATTCTGAAAATAAGGTAATACTTGAGCATTTGTCAAAAACAAACCCTATACAATTTAACAACAGCAAACCAATTCCAATACATTCTAAATACCACTAAAAGCCAAGTCTTAGAAGCAAATTTGCACCTCTGAATATTGATTGAATACACCCACCTGAGGCATATGGAAGACCTGGACACTGATAACACTGTTTTCTTCTAAGCTAGGGTGAGCTAGCAAAGCAGAAGGCAGCCTTCCTATTCTATTTTTCTTTCCTTTCAGTCAAATTATTTTCTTCCCATTGCAATCCCACTGAAGAAGTTAAAGTAGGTCCATCTTAATCCTGTGATAGATGTACTATTGGTTTGAGAATAATCTTGCAGAGTTATAAATCTTATGGCTCCATGCCATCCTGGCATGCTCCTCCCCCTGTTATCCAGTGTTGGTACTAACATAAAGCAGAATTGATCATAAACTTCTGAAGTGGTTCAAAGAAATAGGGAATATTTTCTGCTAGAATGGCTATTCAACATATCTTACAGACCTTGATATATCTACCAATATATGTGATACCTTCTAATCTATCTGAGACCACTAAGAGTCAACACCAATAATCACATAGTCTGTCAGTCAGTCAGTCAGTCCATCCATCCATCCCTACCAAGGACTGCATGAGTAAACATTAAACATGGCTCATACTCTGGAATTGATAATGCCCTTCTGTAAAATTGTGTGATGCTGACAGGATGGGGAAAAAACCCTCCAAATTCATTTTATCTCATTTAAAACTAAGATATATTCATTATTTTTAATCAGAAAAATAATAGAATGACAGTACAAAACTAGCCCCTGGAAGACTTTAAGACAGTTTGTTTTTATCTGTCTATATCGGTATATTCAATCTTTCTGTTGAAAAATGTGGACAAAACAGATTAATATCTATGACAATTTTCATATTATTTATTTCCCTCATGTTCTGATTAATTCTTAGACAGAGGGAAAAAAAACCTGTTATACTATGAATACAAAAAGAAAGAAAATGGAAATGGACACAGATAATTGAAAACCATACATCAAAGCACATGGTTTGAGCCATATTTTTAATCATATCTAATTTTTAGAAATACGGTTACCTTACTGCTTTAGTCGCAGTATGTTGTTTTAATTATGTCCCACTTTTCTACACAAAAGGCAATCAACATTTTCTGCCAACAGTTGCCACATAGTTCTGATAATTTAGAGTTCTAAACATCAAAAAGTTCTCAAAGCTTGCTGAAAGAACAATATTTTACAATGCATTGTCTACCTCCCTACCTATCCGCCTACCTGTAGAAATAAATGTAGTGCAGATTTAAAAAAAGAACAAAATTATTCTAGTATGAGATGAGAACAGTAAAGATAAAGTCAAGTTTCATAGAAAGAAGATTCAAACACATTCTATACTTGTAGGCCATAACTCATATTGCAGTTCCACCATGAAATGTCAAATGGTAAGAAGAATAAAAATCTTTTAAATATGGACTTAACTTTTAACAAGATTCATACTTTTTGTACATCTATAGAAGGGAACTTTAGAGTGTGGACATCAGAACAGAGAAGGTCACCTTTTGGGCTCCGCATAAAGGGAATCAAAAGGGCCTCCATGCAGTGGTTGAACAATCTATTATGATGACCCGGGGTGTGGCACAAAGGCAACACAGTCACTTAAGTAAGAAGAGTCCCTTTAGTACCTCCAACTTTGCCCCAGTGTCCAACTTACCTTCAGCTGGAGAAAGAAATTCTCCCAAGAACAGTCTTTAAGTGGAGGAAATTTAGTCCGAAAGCAAAGTACACAAACTGTAAATAAAAATCCACACAAATCATGCTGCAGTAATTAACTTGACAGGGCAGGAGAAGGAATTGCAGACTTGAAAGGTCAGCAAAACACACACAGTTGGGAAGATGCCAGAAACCCAGATAAGCCTTGATAATACCAAATAATTCACGATTTGCTCCCAATAATTTGCTGTGTGCAACTTCCCTTTTTAAACACTGTGTTCCCAGCTGCAGCTAATGAAGGGAATCAGGGCCCTTTCCTCCCCTCTAAGCCACGCAACTCATGTTGCTCCCTTCTCCATTCCTCCCTGTGTGCCCTAGGATGAAGAGGGGGTGGGCCTGGATCTTCCTCCAAATTCCCTCTCCCTTGCTCTCCCTTGCTCTACCTCTCCCCTTCTCTGCCCAGCTGGACTTTGCCCTTCCCCAGCGTCTTCCACAGCCAACAGAGTCACCCTCCCACTCCCTGTCAGCTGCTCGGTCTCTGTCTCCAAATCAGATTCTGACAGGGGCATGACATCTATACAGGAGAAAATGTTCTCTTTAGAGCATTATAGGTTGGCAGGGGTGGGATGCTACCGGTTCAGCCCAGTTCTATAGAACCGGTAGCTCCGAAGAATAGCTGACACTGAACCAGTTCGCTGCAACAATCTTCGGGTCGTCTGTTTGGCCCACCCTGGGCTCTAGGCTGTCCTTTAATGCCTGCTTTTTCCTCCTCAGCTGCTTTGCGCAGCACAGCTGAGTGCCACTCAACAGCTGGAGCAGGTGAATGCTTGCTGGACCCGGTAATTTGTAAGTAATGCACATGCGCAGCATGCATTTAAGCGCGCATGGGCGCGAAGCGAAACGGTTGTCATGCCAATAGGATCCCATCCCTGTAGGTTGGGTAGAAAGCATCCATGGCCTCCTAGATTACTGATGGCCTTTGAAGGGTCATCTTTATTTTTTGAGGTCATTCATAGTTGCACTGTGATTCTTATGAACAATACCTGCTGAAACATAACAGCCCAATTGCATACCATTTTTAGGTGAAAACACACAAATTTGCAATGTAAATCATTGAATAGGGACAGTGCTTTTTTTTGTAAAAAAAAATCACACTTTCCCCAGTTAGCCCTGCCCACATATGTGGATCCATACACATTGTGGTATTCAGTGCTCAAAAAAAGTAAGGCCTTTGCACACCCAAAGGTTATTTATCTCTGTACCAATTAACACTACTTTTACGGGTTCTCTCATAGCGTCCAATTTAGGTAAGCTGTCCCTCATTTAAAAGATGATACAGCATATCTAAAATCCATAGAAGATTTCCTATATGGTGACCTAGCAAGTTGTATCTCAAATTCTTTCACATAATTTTTGCATGTTGAGGGAACCACAGTTTTCTTAGCAATCAAGAAACAAGCTGGCTTAATGAATCTAGATCACTCAGCGGGCTCTCTTGAACACTGCTTTCCACTCGGGAAAGAGTGAACAAAAAGTTGAAGTCTTCTCTGCAGGAATGCTAATTAGCTCCATGAACATATGCGTGATAAAGTCATTAAAAATACATTCTTAACTTTAGCTAAGCATGAACTTCCTCCAAATGCGGTGTAGCAATGGTCAGAGTATGAAGCTGTAATCCCACCAATATTAAGAACTTGTTCTCTTTTAGTACAAATTATTTAAACAAACAAAGCATTCACATAAGCTATTAACTCTTAGAGCTGTATAATTCAACAGCAACTTAGTGTTTGAACTGAAAGAAATAAAAAGTGATTGTTGGTTTTGAGTTAGATAAAAGGAAACTGAAATTGCTCTCAAGGTGCATTTTGCATGCTTATTATAAAATGCCTTTTCCATAATCAGTTAAGCCCTGTAGTAAATGATGCCAATGTCAATTCTGTGCCTATACATCTTAAAATGATCTCTCAGGAAGTATTGGGAACACTACTGAAAAAAAGGGATAATAAATATTAATAGATGTACTACTTGCTGAATTTGAATCTTTATTCAGCAAAATACAATTTTTGTGTTTCAGGACAAGCTGTGCCCAAACAAACCATATTAACCTGAAGGCCTGGCTTGTACTAATTGCTGGGTTCCTATAACCTCCAAACCACAAATTGTTTAACCTTGTTTAATCTAACAATTATTAACATCCCTGTTTTTATTTGTGTTGTGTGCTTTCTTCTGCTACTTTGACTTCGAATTTTTAAATAAAGAAATCTGATCACTTTAAAAATATTCTTCATTCTGCAACTTAATTAGCTTTATTTTAATTTAATTAGCTTCACACATTTTAATATCTGTTTCTTTCATGAGTAGTTTGAATTAAGTATGGTTTATAAATATTTAGTAAAATTTACAGTAATTATGATTACATTTTTTTAAAAAAACATGTTACTAATTTTTTTAAAAAATTCTTCTTTAAAATTCAATAAAAATAATCGTCACTAAAATAGTATAATCGCACCATATTGCTACAGCAGGCTTCTTATTTATTTTCAAAGAAAATGTCATATATCAGGTTTTAATTATTTATATTAAATCCAGGTTCCTGTGTTATTTTAAAGAAAGATGAGTCAAAATATAGCTTAATTTTTTAATTAAATCAATAGTTGTTTTTAAAATCACCAGCTTTTTTTCCAGCCTGCTTCTGAAAATCATATGCAGTGTGGTAAGTGTTTCATAGCATCTAAGTTGGATTACTTCTCCCATAGAGTTTTGTATAACTTTGTTTTGAGAAGTGTGTGCTTTTTATATTGATTCTGGTGGCTGATTGTTAGGCACAAATAACCAGAAACAGAATTGAACTCAAAGCCTAAGAGTTTATTCTTGGCATCTATATCTAAGATTCTGAGTGACTAACAATTCAAGCTAAATTGGTGCTAGATAAGGGTCAACAGAATTCAGGGGGGCTGGGCTGGATTTATTTTATTTATTTATTTGGTTTGTCAATTGCTTACAAGATTTGGGTTTTTCGTAGCTACACAATGATTCCAAATTGATTACACACTTAACCCTACCTCTAGCTTAGAATGTTCATCTCCTACACTGCCTGTTCTAATCTCTGCAGTTTCCTTAATAAGATTTCAGAAGTTGTTTGCCATTGTTTCTTCCCAGGTCTGTGAGACAACGACAAGCCAAGATTTGTAGCTTTGTGCCTAAGGCGGGAATGGAACTCACAGTACTCTGATTTCCAGCCTAATGCCTTAACCACCACTTTATTTAAAGAGTTGGTAGCTGATACCAACAAACAACTTGTAATTTGTTGCCACAATCAAAACAAGTCATCCATTTTTTTTACTTTTAATATACTGTGAAACATCAAGCTTTTGCCTTGTTTGAGATTTAAGATACAGTATATGTGGTTTGTTTGTAATTTTCGATCTTTGCCAGAGCTGATCCTAAGGATTCATGGAGATGACCTTAGAGAAGCCTCTAAGGCAACAGTACATGCAGAGTAAAGATATATTAAGCCAGGAAGACAGGAAAATATTAGAAAAAGACTCCCCCCCCCACCAGATTAACTGGAGTATAAGAGGGAAGGAAGAAAAAATATTTAAAGGATTCTATCAGTGTAATCTCAATTACTACAGCCTGTCTTTCTAGTCTTCGTATGGAGTCAGTTTTCTTATCTGGTCAAAGGACTGGAAAACAATTAAGAATCCGGCCAAAATCTCTGACCAAACTTTATCTTAAGAAAGTATGAAAAATGATAGTAGCAGGTATGTGGTTAATAAGTATAAACTATAGTAATATGGAAAACTCTAACATTTAACTAAAGGAGAAGTTGTGGGGGTTGGTTGGTGCAGTAACAAAGATGACAGCACTAGTGCTCCACTCCAAATCTGTGTTTTTAAAAATTTGTTTTAATATTTTGAAATTTCAATCTGCTTTTATACCTGCATGTTTTATTACGTTGTAAGCCACTCAGAGTCTCTTGAACTCCAATGGGCGGCATATAAAATTAATAAATAACTAAACTATATCAGTAATAGACTTCATGTTGAACAGTTGACATTTCACATTCCTTATTGGAAGCAGATCCTCCTCTCAAATCTCTCTCCTTGATCTCAACAGTCTTCAGCAAAATGCTAGCTTGTTATAGGACTCCTTAAAGAATGATATACAGTAGAAAAATCAAGCCATTTTATGGTAGATTGCTAGACTGCAAGGGAATGTCAGAAAGTTTAATCAGTTCTCACTAACTCCCACCAAATTGGCTAATGGCAAGGAAATTGGAATGTGAGATAAAATAACCAAACATTTGGATGATATCAGGCTGCCTGTTCTTAGTTTATGATGTGAACACGAACACAAATCTTAATTAGAACATTCCTTGATATATGTCAAAGCCTTGAAGGAATGAAACTTTCTGCCCTTCTTTGGAAAACTACTGGAGATAATTTCCAGTTTTGGGCACCCAGCTCACTCCCAATCAAATCCTCTAGGCAGATTAGAAGAAGGACACATGCTAGTTAGCAAAAGATATAACTTGATGTGAAATGTTGACTGACAAACATGGGGCAAAAGGCAGCAGGGGTGGGGGAGAGAGAGAAACGAATAAAGAACACACAATAATATCAGCAATCTACATTATCTACATTATTGATATATGCAGAATTTATCAAAGCATTGGAAACTATTACCTTGGATAATCTCAAAATAAATGGCCTTCCCTTATTCCAGGTTTAATTCTAAATGTAATCCAAGGAGACGTTGAAGGGTAGTTGACAAGGCAACTCTTTACAGTCAACATTGATCAGGTTGATAAATCATTAAATTGGAAGTTGACAAATATGATATTATTGTTGGACTTACTTAAGCTTTGCCACTTTCAGACACTAGACCAGTGGTGGGATTCAAATTTTTTTACTACCGCTTCTGTGGGTTCTGTGGTGGGCTGGTACTGTAAAATCTCCAGTCAGAGATGATTTTTGCCGGTTTTCCGAACTACTCAAAATTTCCGCTACTGGTTCTCCAGAACTGGTCAGAACCTACTGAACACCAGTTCTGCATTTGATGATTGTTGTGCTAATCATCTCACAGTTAAGAGAGGTATGTGTGAATTGAAATTTTCATTGGTTTTCAACAATAGAGAAATCTGTTTCTCCATTTTCACTGCTTAGTTGTATCAGATACATTTCACGGAAAGAATAGTAATCCAGTAATCCATTATTGAACATATTTCTTGCATTCAATGCAACTGTGCATATTAAAATTTGGGAGGAATGTTTGCAACCCAGCCTAAAATTTATTCTCTTTATATTAGTACTGAGAGATTGAACAGCATAATCCTCTGCCTCTCTACTCAGAAAAAGTCACATCCAGTTTAGAAAGGCTTACTTTTAGAGCAGTGTGTATAGGATTGCAGTCAAATTGATAGTTACTGCAAGAGGCTCTATTCTCAACATAAAACAACAACAACAAAAAAGAGGCCCTATTCATTTTTTTTTTGCTGGGTTCAGCTTATTAAAAATGTATTAAGCCAAGGGCACATTGCGAGGACCTGGATTTGGCACACTGGGATGCTATGAAAAATGTATAAGGTTTTATTTTTGTCCTTCATCATGTGAGAACAGAGCTAAAAATAACATTTGTGGAGGAAAGCGCAGACACGCTACGTGTGCGTGCAGGCATTCACACAAACACACACAAACACAAATTCTCAGCAATTCTATGCCTCTCATTCCTCATCTTCTTGTTCACACAGTGGGGTGGATTATGACCTACATTTTTTGTTGTCAGTGGAAGGCACTTTTGCATGGCCAGCTTTGTGAGACTATAGACATTGTTCCTAAAAATAAATGTATCATTTGAAAACTAAATTGTCCATTCCTAAACAGACGCCTGATAGAGAAATTGCTGCCTACTGTCAAGTTAAGGCACTTTTATGAGAGAGCATCAATTTGGTGGCTTCTTAGCTGGTTTTGGGGGGAAGATTATTGGGATGTCAAATCACATGGTGGCAGGACTTCCATGCAACAGCTCCTGAATCTTATTATTACCATTTGTTACACAATCAGTGTGTGGAGTCCTTGGTGCTCTCTGAACTTAGTTGTTTTCTTGCAGATATTTCATTACCAGACTATGTAATGTTATCCATGCTAGAGTTACCCTCCCCGTCTCAACCCTGAGCTACAAATATTCTTCTTTACTAGTGTCTGAGATCTTCACAGATTCACATAAGCAAAAAAGAAAACAATACTCTCTTTAAGAAGCTCATACACTGAATGTCAGCAGGACAGAACATGGGAAAGTAACAAGAAACTTGAACAACTAGTAGGTAGTTGGGTTAGTCTGAAAGATACAAGCATATATGAATTCACTACAAAGAAGGCAAATAAATAATTGAAAAAGTTCCCATGATGGTTAGGTCTGCAAGGTGTTTTCTAATTATATCATTTCCACAGTGAAAGCAGTAATTTCTTCTATCTACAATTTCCACACACTCTTAAACTCTTTTTTGGAAGGTCCAAAGTGTTAAGAGAAGGGCTTGGTGTTTTAAGAGAAGCCTTCAGGGGAAGGAAAATAAATAACAGCACAAGACTGAAAAATCTTCTTGTACAACACTAGATTTCACTCCATATGAGCTCCAATAAACATTCCAATTATTTTTAATAAACATTATTTAGATAGTGACTCATTATTCTAGTCCTCTAACTATAATACATGGAAATTATAGGTCAATATTAACATGGCAATTAGGGCTTTGCAGTTTCATCCAACAGATATTCATGTAAACTGAAAGCTAATTCTTGGTACCCTCTGCAAGTACAACTGCTTGGTTAATTCTAGCCAAGTCTAATAAATTCAGTTGGGGAGGTAGAGTGAATAATTTCAGATTCAAACCATTGGGCTCTATTTAATGAAAGCTGTTCTTGAGCATTTGTAGTCAAATTAAGCTGAGATGGCTGATATGTTTCTATGATGAGAAGAGAACTTTTAGTTAGGCAACACCAGAATATCTAAAAGCTGTAGACAAATTATTTAAAAATTTTTTTTAATACAAATAAACCACCATAAAACAAGAACACTTCTCTTACATATAAGAAGACATGTTGCCCTTCCTTACATGTTGCAGTTATTAATGCATTACTAGCCCTTTAAAGGAATAAGGTGGATTATATCTATATGTGGTCTGAAAAATATTAAGTATCTAAGCATGACAATGAGCAATTGTGTTCCCTCTTGCCACAGTGTGACTATTGTACTGTCCAACAGGAAAAAATAAGAGATTGTTGTATAACATCCTTTTTCTAAGTTAGGTGTTCTGACTCATGCCCTTTACAACTTTTGGGACTGCAGCTTCCAGAGGAAAATGTCTCTCTGGAATTTCCACAAAATAACAAAATCTTCTAAATGATGCCTTCTCAATATTCAAGAAAACTATCTTGAAAAATGGATTCATTTTTACCCATTTAATAGTTCATAGTTTGGCATTCAAATCCTAAAATACATTACAGGGATACCTGCAATAAAGATTTAAGTCTGAAGTTCGGGCCATCCAAGTAATGGCTTTGAAGTGTGGTGAGCACAAGAGATTTTATTTCACAAATTTCATGTGGGAAAGTTCTTTGTAAATGCCTTTTCCCCCATATCAGTATAGGAAACACTTAAAAATGGAATTCTGTGAGATTCTAGTCTCCTAATATTTCTGGTCATTATATACTATAGCATAGCGCAAAACATAGTCACCGAAACGGTAGTAACACGGGTTGAATCCCACCCCTGATTAAACCATAGTCTAGTGTTATGTGCAAACAAAAAAGCAAAGCACCAGTTTACCTACCAGCTTTTCTTTCTTAAATTGGGGTAAGTAGGACAACAAAACTACGTCCTATTTGATTTTCCCGCAAGATGGGATTTATGGTTTCATTGTAATTTAATTCAGCTTTAACATGCTATACCTCGAAATGTATTGAGACGAGAACTGTTATAATTCTAAGCTACCTGGCTATTGGCCAACTACAAATTCTAGCATGTTAAGCTCCTCTTTCAATAGTTGAAGTTTATTTTAAACCATGTCAGAGAAGAGGAGGTGTAAGCTGTGGTTGATGTTAAACCTCCTAATACAGCCTATTTTTGCTATTAAAATCTAATCATCTGATTTTCTAATGTGGCCATAGAGGGAGACATGATTAATGTTTTTAGCAATATCTCTTACAATAATTCATTGCATACTAATACAGAAACTAAAATGAAAGTGTGGGGAAAGCATTAGAATTGGGATCACAGAAAGGAGCAGGCTGCAGAAGGAAATGAGCTGTAAACAATTTGAGCCAGGAGCATGCAGAGTTTCTAATAGATTGAAATTTAGTTGCCAGGATAGTATTTTGATTTGGGGGTTTTCCACAGTATTTAGGAGACTGTGAAGCCCTGGTGAGCTTAATGAAGAGAATTGAAAGCAGTTTTACTACTGTCACTGTTTGTAATGAATATAATAATGAATGCCAGATCCAAATAATCAGAGGTTAAAATAAAATAGCTCTAATTTTAAAGGGCCCATCACCTTACCTGATTCATTTATTACAGTACCATCCAGAAACAGGGAGCAAGGCTTAATGGAAGTTGGTGGACTTCATCTTGGTCATTATTGTGCTTGGAGAAGGCAGGCAAACTAACTGAGCAAAACAGAACGAAAGCTTCTGTGTTAGGGATCTGGGGGTAGCCTTAGGGCCAGCAGGACCTTGGGAATGTTGATTCCAAAATAGATCCCAATAGAGTAATTGAAAATTGCTTTGAAATGTTTAGCTATGCATCCAATTCAGACAATTTGTCTTAGCTTTCATTCTTCCCACCAGCTTCAGCCTGCTGACTTGGTTTATATTGAGCCAAAATTTCCTGGTTTGTATCAAACAGAAATAATATATATAGATTATAGTATGAAAACTGGCATTTTAAGAGGAGGAAAATGGCCATGGAGCCCATACTCATTCCTAGATTTCATAATATCCCAAATGGGAATTGAAACCCAATAAAATAAAATTTAAAGGGGTATGTTCCTGGTATTTATTGATCAAAGAAGTACAATTTATTATTTCATTCTTTTCACATTCTTTTTACTTGCTGATGTTTTTCCACTGTCATGTCACTGTTGCTACAATCACTGCTTTCACCTTTCTTACTTTCTGTTTACCCTAGAAATAAATATAAATGATGTGAAACGGTTGCCTAAGCACCTACCCACCCA
The DNA here is from genome assembly GCF_049901715.1 of Pseudonaja textilis. Lineage (NCBI taxonomy): Eukaryota > Metazoa > Chordata > Lepidosauria > Squamata > Elapidae > Pseudonaja > Pseudonaja textilis. The sequence goes on from NC_141993.1 coordinate 29,629,493, forward strand.
CCCAAAGGGAGGAGCTCTTCTGCAAAATCTATTGCACCAATGTACAAGCTATTTTATTTCTGAAGAATTTGGTATAAGGTTTACTGTTCTTTTCTAACAGTGCATAATCTGCTCATACTTATTGATGGCCCTTATTTTTAAAGGTTTTTTTTCTTCTGTCTGCTTCCAGTGCCACTTAAAATGCTCTGCTTGAGTTTTCACCATCGCATTGAAGCTACCTCAGAAACTCCACAGGGATGAGCCCTTTTCTTCTGATCCCTTTCAAATGCTAGTTCCTAACCTCTTGGCTCCTGATGGTTGGCTCTGATGCTCTCTCTGCTCTCCTTCTGTCAATTTGATCTTTTCTTTGTAATCCTCCTGAGAGATCCCTTTTTGTCCCGGAGTCCTCTGATTGACTGGTCCTGTCTTCTGTTCTATCTTTGTGATGACACACAAGTCTTGCCGTCAAGCAACCAGACTTGCACAAATTTGAAAGTCTATATCATTTGCATAAAACAGTAATTTTGTGTACCGTAGACCATGTTACACAATGGCAAGAGTCTTCAAACTTGGCAAGTTTAAGACTTGTAGACTTCAACTCTCAGAATTCCTGAGCTAACATGACTGGAGGGGGAATTCTGGGAGTTAAAGTCCACAAGTCTTAAAGCTGTCAAGTTTGAAGACCCCTGCTATAGACATTTGTGCTGGTTCTCAAGTGAAAAAAAAACTCTTCCATCATCAAAAGTAGGAGAAGAAGACTCTCCTTCTTCCTACTGCCCTCTACCCCTAAATTTTGCTTTGGATAATTGTGGACCGTCTGAAGTTAGTTTGGGGTGAACCAAAGGAGTTGGTAGTAGGATGGCCAGTTTCCATTTCTGTCAGTGGAAGATCAAAATTGGATTCCACCCAAAACTCTTAATGAGTTTTGCTACTAGAGTGAAAGACAAAAAGAAAAAGTCTATATTGTCCAGGGAATAGGTTGGCTGGAAACAACTATATTGCTGCAGGATCAGCATGCAGGAAGGATTATAAAATACCTCAGCAAGAATTTGCTCTTGGTAATGCAAAATAGACAGAAGAATTAGCTGAATAAAAAGTATTTGCAAAGGCCAATAGCAAATGCAACGCCCCTCTTTATTCTAGTTCAATGGAAATACGTATAAATTATATTTCCCAGTATAGTTTAATCAATATTTAGCAGTCCATTCAGATAATCAAAATAGAATTTCCCATGTTTAGAGAGAAAACTCTGCTTTGCAAAATATAAAGAATGTATGTACCCATACTGGGATATTTCATGAGTGCAGATGAATAAACCTCTAAGCATACAATATTCATGTATAGTGCCTTATTTTGTTGAAACATGAATGGGTTTAATCTATTGCTGACACTGCCTATCTTAGGTTAGACATTTGAATACAGAGTGCTTCGTTGCAAAGAAAGGGGAAAATCCAGTATCTATCACAAGGTATTTACAAGTAACACGGTACCAAAATTCTATCAGGAAAGATATTATTCTCCACTCCTGCGAAACAGGAGGTGGATACCAAGAGCAAGAATAAGAGGAGTATTAAACAATTAAGCCAGATGTTATGAAGTCCTACAGTTCCATGTTAGTCCCAAGAAGAAGGCTATAGACTAAGTACATTTAGTGAAAAACGTCAGGTTATAGGTAGCATCCCAAAATATGTATTTATTCTTTCCAGCTCTGGAAACACAAAGCCCATTAATTCTGTCTGTTTCCTGCCACACATTAAGTAGATAGGAACCTGGGCCTAATGGTGCAGAGCAAGCAAACAAGTAAATTATTGTATTTATATTTACAAAACTAAAATGAATTTTCATTTGGTAATGCCAGTTGAGGCAAATACTGTATCTTTAATGGTCATAGGGAATAACACTCACAAAATGTAGGCTCCATCTTCAGACTCTTTGAAATTTCTTCCCTTGAAAATAGAATCTAATCAGGGTACTTAAATGCCATATTTTCCAAGGCACCTTATTAACGCCCCTCCCCTAATAGTTATGTTAATTCCTTAAAAAGAAAAATCCAAAATTTATACCAGTAGGTGGTATAAAAAGTTTGTTCAGACCATCCTAATTGAGGATGAGAATATGCAAACTTCCAAGTTATTGAAACTTTGTTATTAGTCAAGTTATAACTATTCTAATGTGTCATCAGGGACATATTTCTCAGAGATATTGCATTCAAACAGAAATAACCATGTAGACTAACTCATAAGATGCTCATATGCAGGGGTGGGATTCAAAATTTTTAACAGCCAGTTCTGTGGGCATGACTTAGGTGGTGGGCGTGGCTTGGTGGTCATGTGACTGGGTGGACATGGCTTGGGGGTCATGTTATTGGCTTGGTGTGGCCATCTCAATATCACTCACATCGAGGCACGCATCTCCTCGCCTGGCCTCTCAGCATCCTCTTTGGGGATGCTGCAACAGTCGTAAGTGTGAAAAATGGTCATAAGTCACTTTTTTCAGTGCCATTGTAACTTTGAATGGTCACTCCACACAAGCAAAGTACCAGCAAAGGAGGAGAAAAAAACTCCAGAGAAGTTCCTGAGACAGGAAGTCTAGTCCTGCCAAGAATGTAATAAGGGTTAACGGAGAGGCAGGTTCTGTAAGCAACACCAGAATGTTTCCGTCCTGCCTTCCTCACAGGATTAGGCCAGTAATTTCTTCTAACAACCGGTTCTCTGAACTGCTTAGAATGTTAACAACCGGTTCTAGCAAATAGGTGAGAACTGGTAGAATCCCACCCTGCTCATATGCCTTTGACTGATGTCGTTCTGCTCAGCAGATGAAGAGAAAACCCCTCAAGGCCACTCTGGAAGGGGAAGAGGACATCTGGCAGGAGATCAAAGGCCACAAGCCTTGAGAATGTAGGAAATCCCAAATAACAAACACAGAAAAAAGGCCTTGGCAAAGAGGAAAATAGTTATACTGAGTGTGAAGCATTTTAGATCATATCTGCAAAAATGAAGTCGAGGATTAGCAGAAAGTCTTTGGTGAAGTTGGGAAGTGGAAGAGAAAATTATCTTTGAAATGGAATAAAACAACTATGCCCAGCATTTATAAAACTCTACAAAGAGTAAAAGTACCAAAAAAAAAAAGAATATTTCCAGATTGGCAAACATAAATACTGGCATTAGTACTGAATAGCTGAAATGGTTCATTTAAGCTCTCTGCTGACTATAGGAAAGGATGTGGATCACTTCTTAATACCCAGCTGTTATCTGACCAACCTTCTCTGCCAAGATTACCACAAACTGAAAATGTAATGTGACATTCTTTAATGTGAGCAAGAACCAGGTTAAACACATGGATAAGAATCAGAATTTCCAGAAATTACAAATAGGAAGTGTAAAATACAGACCAGGAATTTAGAATAGGTCCATATCTTAAGATAGTATTAGTGATTTACTTCTCTCCTCTGTATTTCTTTTCTTGCATCTACTTTTAAGGGGTTTCCAGTAAGCAACACTCAGATACAGTGGGTCAAAGTTGCATTGCACTGATTTATTTATTTTTATTTCCACATTATTTTTGGGTATTATGCTGGAGCTATCACTTTATTTCTAATACTTTTTTCATTCTGATAATATCAACACTAAGAAAAAACTTCCTGTGTACAAATAAATATGCTGCCTACAAGATAAATGCATGGATAAATGAGTATAACAAAGCAATATTATAAATGAAAAATAGCATACTGGGGGTTGTTTCCTAGTTTTTGTGCTGCTAGAAGCCAGCCTTTTCAGTTTTACTGAGCTGTAATTTTAAGAATCAAGTCCTACTTTTTTTGTTCCTTTCATTATTATTCCAAAAGAAATCTTTGTTGGTGTATAATCTGATTTATATTTTTGAATTTTATTGATATCCGTCTAGGACTGCAAGAAAAATAAATTATCATTCCTTCTCCTCCTCTTCCTTTTCTGTATGATGACACCAACATTTCCTGGACAAAATAAATTTCACATATTTAGGATCAGATGTGGAATGCTCATTGAAATGTCTGCCAGAGCTATGACAGGAGAAAAAAGACTGCTTTCCGTGCAAGAAAAATAAATCTGCTGTAAGATGTTCCAGTAATTCAGTAACTGAGAAACAAAATGAAGGAGAACTATGGCATTAATAGATTGTTAAATCAGAGTATCATTTAGATCAGAGGTCTCCAACCTTGGCAACTTTAAGACTTGTGGACTTCAACTCCCAGAGTTCTTCAGCTAGCAAAGCTGAGGAACTCTGGTTGAGGAACTCTGGGAGTTGAAGTCCACAAGTCCTAAAGTTGCCAAGGTTGGAGACCCCTGATTTAGATCATAAGGAAGCATGCTATTGTTCTGGTAAGGAGCTATGGAATAGCATTTCCTGTTAAAGAAAATAGAGGAACTGCCCCATGGCAGCCCATTTGAGCCATTTTACTCAATTGGCTGGCCTTTTAAAAAGCTCAAATAACCAGTATCCCATTGTGGACTGATTGCTTAGCATCTGGCCTCAGAGCAAACCAAAATTTGCTAGCTGGACTGGAATGTTACATTACAATCTGTGCTCACATGAAATTCTTCGGATAAGGCTTATTTAGTAGCAAGTACTACAAATGAACATAAGACCCAATTTGATGATAACAGATGACTTTGAACAATTTCTAAATTTTTACCATTTTGACATTTTTTACACCATAAGTCAGGACGTGGCATTTTGCTATTATTTTATGAAGTAGGACTCAGAACTATTTTGGACTCTTTTTAGTCCTCAAAGCTTGATATAGTAATCTCTGAAATCTAAAACTGATGTACTGATTGAGTATATAATCACAGTTCTTATCAGTGGTGCTATTCACTATTTACTTTGTATGTATCCTTGTGTCTCCAATCACACTTGGCCAATAAAGAATTCTATTCTATTCTATTCTATTCTATTCTATTCTATTCTATTCTATTCTATTCTATTCTATTCTATTCTATGTATTAGAGATTATTATGCATCAGGAGAAGAAAACGTTTATTAAAACTCTGAAATTGTGACCCTAAAAGCATTATATAATGTTATAATAAATTATTTGCTTATAATTTATATATCTATTTGATTTTTGTTTAGCCTACCAAAATCACAACACTTTTAGCAGTAATAAAATACTAATAATAAACCTTCCATAATACGAATTAAACTGCGCACCATAAAAATAACTAAAAATACAGTTATACTTGCAGTCCTAGGTGTCATGAAACACAACCTCTCTATTTCCAAGTTTTATAAAGACTAACACTTTGGCAACCAAACTCAACTTACAAAGAAGATACAATGGTACAAAATGCAACATCTTGCAATGTTTCTCAACCTTGGCAACTTTATATCCCAGAATTCCCCAGCCAGCATGAAGTCCATACGTTTTAAAATTACCAAAGTTGAGAAACACCAACTTGTGACTTCCAACCAGGTATCTTTTAGAAAGATCCATACTGGATGGGTTGCTTCTAAATGAAGAAGATGACCCTGCAAATATGTCACCCCTAAGTATTAAGGTAGAACCAGAATTTTAATTGGAGCTTATATCTCAGACTATCTATTTGGACAGAAATTTTGTAAAACCTCTTTCAATTTAAGCCACATTCTTTTCTTTGTCAATAGGGGCCGCACCTGAAATAAAAAGAATTTTCCCTTTTACTTCAGACTGAATGTGCTTTGAGTGTGTGATATTTAAGTTATATATTTATGTACTTGTTCAGGTTTCTGGTTTTTATAGTCTGTTTTCGTTTAGTTGATCCCATGTGGCATTATTGGTCTGGGATTGTAAATAAAACTCTATTTCAGTTACAGTTTATATGGCAACTGTGGAGACCATCATGCAATGTGATGGATTATATCAGGGTCCTGTATAATTTAATGCTTAGAGAATTGGACTAGACCTAAGGAAAGCTAATTTGAAGTGGATCCCTGAAGCCAATTTACCCTGTCACACTCTGTCAGATAAAACATCTGCACAGAATTAAACAAAGGAAAGAAACCAGGTTGTTCTTTTTAATCAGTGCATATATATAATTATTACTATTTTGTTTTATATGTCATCTTTTAACCAATAATACTTTAACAATAATAAAATATAAATAGCAACAAATGGGATCAAAAACCTGCAATACTATTATTAACCATTTCAAGCTAAAAATTCCAGACTAAACAAGAAGGGCACATCTTTTCCAGAAGCAAAATCACCACACCATTACAACTAAAACCACCAAGAGCTGATCACAACTCTTGAAGATGTCTATTCTTGTGTCAGCACAGGAAAAGGCCCTTCTCCTTTGTACTCAACAGATGGATCTCAGAAAGAGGGAGAAGGGGGCATCTTTCCCAAGCTTTCTTGCCAACAAGTTCATATCAGGACAAGTAGTAAATCATATCCTCAGGTAGTAAATCTAAATCATTTAGGATTTAGCCAACATCTCTAAATTGTGCCTGAACACAACTCCCAATCAGTGCAGATTTCATCAACAGGAGAATCACACTGAAACTTGAAACAACACATACCACTTACTATTTAATTGCTGCCTTTTACACCAATTGAATTTGTTGAACTTCTCAAGCGTAGCCCACAAAGATTGCATTCTGGAAGTCAGATGAGGAAGTAGCTAATATATGTATAATATGCTAGGACCGACAGGCAAAGGAGTGCTCACAGCTGGTGAACTAATATGTGGAGTTGTGAAATGCATGGCTTGCCACTGCTGTTGCCTTGGTTCAAGCAGCACTCCCAAAATAGAATTTTTTTTAATGAGGAATAGATAAAATATCTGTCATTTAATTTCCCCATATTTTTCTTCCCAGATACTGCTTCTCACATTTTCAGTTGGCACTCCATTAAAAGTTGCTTAAACTTATAACTCATTGTTTTGAATGTTCTTGCAATCTCTTTTAATTTCATGCTCTACTAGGTAGCAGAATAGATGCCCTTGGCTATTCTCTCACAGCTTTGAATCTTCCCACTTTCCCCGGTAAACCTCTGAAGACTTCAGCTGGCCATGCTGAGAGCTTGCCTATAAATATTAAACTAATTTTACAATCTTGTTCATTCCCTTATAGTTGTGGTAGTTGCATTTAATTTGTCATTGGGGAAATATGGATGGGGGAATTGCTTTGTAATTTAAGAATATAAAAACATGAGAACAACTTTGTGAGTTAATCCAAAGATTCATCCATCTCACATCCTATTTCTCATAGGAGTAAAATAGATGCTAACGGGAAGATTAAAAGCAAGATGTAAACATAATGATTTTCTCCAGAACTTATTGTTATTCAATTTCATTGTTTAAACCAGGGGTCTTCAAACTTGACCGCTTTAAGACTTGTGGACTTCAACTCCTAGAATTCCTCCTCCAGTAATGTTAGCTCAGGAACTCTGGGAATTCTTAAACTTGCCAAGTTTGAAGACCCTTGCTTTAAACCCATACTTGGTGGCAATGTAGCTTTAAGAACAAGAAAATGCTTTACATTTTGAGGGAGTCTAGAATCAGAAACTATGTATTTTCACATGGGAACAGGCTTGGAGGAATTATAAACAAGCATCTGAAATCGTGTTTGTAAAAAATCCTCTTTTGATTTGTAGTGAACATCCAGTGTCTTTTAAAAGCAGAATATTGCTGACATTGGTGGGTGGGAGGGAGGGAGGGAAGAGAGAGAGAGAGAGATCTGATCTAACCTCTCTCTCCCTTTCCCTCCCTCCCTCTCTCTCTCTCACACACACAGACAGGGATTCAAATTTCTTAACAACTGCTTTTGTGGGCATGGCCTAATTTGTGGGTGTGGCTTGATCATCATGTGACTGGCTGGGCATGTCTTGTATGTAAATATTATATTTATATAAATATTGAATTTTTATTAAAAAAGAGCAACTTTTACCCCAAATCAGGCAAAGCAGGCAGGCAGATTGAGTTGCTCACAGAATCAAATATTCACTAAGAGATCTAACTTTCTGCATTCAGCTACCCGAGTCTGCACTGAATAATAGAGGCTTCAGTCCTAAGGAAGGTTCAGCTCTGCTTAAAAGCAGAGCTGAAGATCTAAAGATTAGCTAGAAAGCAAGAAATCCAATGGTTTCCTGCTTTCTAGCTAAACTAAATCTCCCAGCACAGCAGAACAGCTGATGGTCAGGGGGAAAAAAAAGGAAAAATAGCAACTTAGCAGGCAAGTTTGCCAGGTAAGGAGTGAATGGGCAGGGAGGGTTCCCGTGAGCCATGTGAGCGGTGCAGCCTTGTGTTTCCACGCATTTCTCTGCCGCCCACCAAATTTTTCTTGTGGACCACCAGTAAGCCGTGGCCCACTGGTTGGCAACCACTGCTCTAAACTATAAGTTTGGTCTCATTGAAAAAAAAACAATTTTCTAAATTATTTTCACAGTCCACCCACACTTTGCATTTTTATCCTGTTCCTAGAACCTCTAATTTTCAGTAAATGTGGTAATAGATCATCAAACTATTGCTCTCCTCGCTCCAGCACTAGTATCTTTTTTTTGGCACTACATGGTTTTAATTCCCTAGGATTTCAGGCAGAAATTTTCATTTAGAGTCGCCGCTGAATCTTCTTGTGTAATATAAAATTCATTGGTTGATATTGGACATATTTATCTCTTTCTCTTATTCTGTCTCAACTATCTTACAGAAAGGTTAAGAAGACAAAAAATGTAAATTAATGTAAACAACTGTATCCCCCACTAAGCTTCTTTGGGCCTCCAAACATGGCTAAACAACAAGTTGCTAGATTTTCTTTCTATTTACTCTCTTACACTTGTAGAAGCTGTAGTTTAACAACATCTCAAATACCATTGGCTCTGCACTCTGGCATGGATATACTCAATACTATGGCTGGAAATTCATAAGAAACATAATTATTATTGGTTTGGAACTATATTTTTCTATTTTCAAAAGGCTGTTTTGGTAATGTTCTTGAAGTAAGCAGGAATAAAAATAGTTTTTTAAAAAAATTATTTACACCTCACATTTTGCCTAGAGAAAACTCATACAGAATTGTGATTCTGCTTGGAATAGCTTTTGTTGGTTCTGTATATACTGTAGTATTAATTCTAGTTGAACCATCTACTTTTTGAAGTATACTTCTTTTTAATAGTACTGGTTAAAATGGTGGAATAGAATGAGAACTGAAATGATTTAATTCTTCCATTGTTGTTGGTAGCTGGCGCCAAGAAATTTCTTCATTTTCCTTCTCCGTTTAATAAAAAATGATGCTCATCATCTTCACATATCATTGCTTGCCTTAGCAGCTGGAATGATCTTCTTCCTTGGGTGTTTCTGCTGGGAGTTTATATTCTTGGCATACGCTCCCACTATTCTTTGCTGAAATGGCTTGGGAAATAGCCAGGTCTTCAGTGCCATACAAAAAGCTAACAGGGTCAGGACCATCCAAATTTCTGGGTGTATGCTGTTTCACAGGACAAGTGCTGCCACTGAGAAGGCACAGCTCTGAGGTCCAACAAGATGACATTGTTTAATTGAATGAACTCAGAGTATGCTGTCTCTACTAGATATGGGTCGGGTGGTGGACAGTAACAGTACAAGAAAAGTAGTCCTGCAAGTAGCCTGGCTCTATGTTATGGAGGGCTTTATAGATGATTGCCAACACATTGAATTTCATCCATAAGCTTACCAGGAGCCAGTGCAAATTACATGTTTACATGGGTATAACAACAACAAAATGCCCAAAGTTGGCTTTGCCAGTGCATACTGGATCAGCTGTAGCTTCCAAATGTTCTTCAAAGGCAGCCCCATGTAGACTATGTTACAGAAATCCAAACAGAAGGTACTATGGCATGATTGAAAGGTCTCACAGTCCAAGAATCACCACAATTGATGCACAAACAATCCTGTGCAATAGTTTATAACCATTTTGTCTTAAAGCTTTCGAACAATTGGATGGTAGTTAAAAGCGCTGACCAAGGTACTATGTATTTATTTTCACTTACTATACCTATCTCTTTCTTTCTTTCTTTCTTTCTTTCTTTCTTTCTTTCTTTCTTTCTTTCTTTCTTTCTTTCTTTCTTTCTTTCTTTCTTTCTTTCTTTCTTTCCTTCCTTCCTTCCTTCCTTCCTTCCTTCCTTCCTTCCTTCCTTCCTTCCTTCCTTTCTTTCTTTCTTTCTTTCTTTCTTTCTTTCTTCTCCCTCATCTGTGACCCTTGCAGCCTGTAGAAGTCACAATGCTGTTGATGCTGGAATTTAGAAGATAATCACCCAAACAAGGAACTGCCAAGCTACATTTTTATCTACAAGTATATACTTTCTCAACAAAGCAGCCTAGATTTTTTTTTCCCCTTCCAGGTATTGGTAGAACTGAAACAGCTCCCTTCACTGTTTAGTCTCCATGGGTGGTAGTCTCACTGTCATCTATGACTGGGCCACCCCACTGCTATGAAAGCTTCTTAAGAAAACACATGCGTTAACAATGGAAACTTCACCACAGCTTCTTTACAAAACTGACTTTTCCATTATGGTTCAGGCATACTTATTGTGTTCTTTTGGGGGCGGGGGGGGGGGGTTACTTCAAAGCACAACTAAAACTAATATATTAAAATAAAATAAAGGTCAAAGTTTTAATAAGTGAAAATTATGGATAAATCCAAGAACATACAAGATACAAGATGAATATAACACTTGTAACCAAATCACAGATAAAACACCTAAAGCTGCTGTTGGTAATACACCATTTTCTGAGATGAGAAGGCTTGGGATAGAAAGCAATTTTTCAACTGCAGTTGGACTGACCCTCTTAATAATGGCCTTCCAGAAGTCAGTAAGTCAGAACCTTTTCAGTTTTTTTTACCTCATGTAGCAGAGGTTTCTTCTCCGCCCCCCCCCCCTTACAATGTATTTTGTTGTGATGTAATTCACGAGGTGTTAGAATTATTTGCAGGCATACAAATTTAATCAACCAATAAACACCAGGCTGCTTCAATTTAATCTTAATATCAAGACTTACAAAATTGGTCTTGACTAATGTAGGAAGAAAGTGGAAATACGTATCAATATAATGAGGGCCCTTCTTAAAAAATTAGCTTTCATCAGTATGATTGGTTTGTGCCATTCTTTAAATAAAGTTATATTTTCGTCCTAATATTTTTAATCCAAGAATGACTGGGAGAAAATTGCAAAGGTTTCAGTTTTATTCAGCCTGCAGTGACAAAGATTTATTTTCTAATCTACAGAAATAATAGAAGGCATTAATTGAAACTAGGCAAGATTTCCTCCGTTTCTAAAATTAAATGTATCCATTTTAAGTTAATAAGCCTCTGGGCATGGAATACTTTACAGTAAATTATATTTGAGGGATTGTACTGGTTACGAGATGCAAAATTGTTCTCCAACATTTATATGGTTAAATAATGACCTCTGAAATCCTTTCTAGGCATGAATTGCTGTGCTGTTTCAAACGAGAGAAAAAAAATGAATAGCCACATTTCTGTATTAAGTGTGCTATATTTTGATCTTAGAGTTTTCCTAAAGCAGATTATTATGGGCTAATTGTTTTAGAGAAGGCAGTTTTGATAAATGATATTGTAGCCTACTCCAATTTAATTATTACAAAAAGAGATAAAGATTCCTTCAAGTCAAGCTTTACTACATGAACATATTTGTGAAGCTTTTCAGAATAATTTGTCATTGCCTTCTTCTAAGATATCTAAACTATAGCCGTTCAATTTTCTGATGGCATCCCATCAGAATCCTAAGCTGGGTCTAACAATCCTTAGCTTTTTTAAGTTCAGCCAAGGTCAGTAAGCTGCAACCGGTCTTAGCCTTTGAAATTAATTGCATGTTTCATCCAAACTAACATACATGCATACATAAGGCAATTTGTTTTGAAAACACTTGAATGCTCCTTCCTTCCTTCCTTCCTTCCCTCCCTCCCTCCCTCCCTCGGGCCTCCTTCCTGCCCACCATGCCTGGGTCGACTTTCCTTTCCTTTCCCCAGCAGCTACTGACAGAAGTGCCCAGTCAAATTCTAGCCATCTAGAAAGCTAGCAAAGACAATCTTCCTCAAGGCTGGAGAGCCAGTAGTTCTGAAGGCTGGCCAGGAAGAAGAACAGAAACTATAGAAAGCTAATCAAGGCAATCTTCCTTAAGGCTGAGACAAGCTTTTTCCAGCCTAGAGGGAGATTGCCTTTGCTATTTTTCTGGCCAGCAGAAAGTTCTTGCTCCAGGCCAGCCTTAAGAAAGATCTCCTCCCAGCCTTGTTAGCAGATGCAGCAAAATGGAAAAATAACTGGACTCTGGCCAAATGGGACAAGGAGAAGGCCGAGGACTCTCATGAATGGTGCAGCTGGAAGGAGACCTGTGTACTGGTAGGTCTAGCCTGTTAGCCAGCCAAGACTTTCTGGCCTGTAGCAAGTTTCCATTCACCGGTGGACCTAGTTGGCTTCAGCCTTTTGGGTGTGACAGGGCAGGGAAGAGGTCCACGTGTAGGTAGGCCTAGCCAACTGATAGGTATAAGTATAAACATCTGAGTATAAACATCTTACTCATGTTTATACTTATACCTATTATCTTGTAAGCGATTGACAAATAAATAAAATAAATAAGTAAAACTGAGGCTTTCCTGGCATGGTGAGCAGGGAGAAAGGCCCAAGCCTCTTGGGACTGGTGGAGCAGGGAGGTCTGTCTCTAGTAGGCTTTGCCAGCTGAAAATTGAAGTACACACAGCTTAATGTTTCTGGGATTGAGAAATTTTGAGCTAGATTGGTAGATTTAATTGTGATAAATCAACTCTTTCATACGTGAACTTGAGAAATTTTTCTTTCCCTTCCCCCAAAATTTCTTTTGATTAGTAAGCCTCTGAAGATGGATAAATATCCTGAGAAAACTATTCAATTTTTTTTTCAAGTGGTGTAATTTATTCCTTTTTAAAAATGTCCTTGCTTTTGAGCAACTATTCAAAACTGTTGAAACCAAATTGTGCACAAGTTGAACTGCTGTTTCACTATACCAAGGGTCTTCAGACTTGCCAAGTTTAAGACTTGTGGACTTCAACTCCCAGGATTCTTGAGCTAACATGACTAGAGGAGGAATTCTGGGAGTTGAAATCCACAAGTCTTAAAGCTGTCAAGTTTGAAGACCCCTGCATGATACACTAATGTACTCTATAACCTATAGATTTGTGCTAGGTGGGATGGAAAAAATGTTTCCCCTGCAGATTTAAAGCATATAATTGCTTATAGAAATCATTATTCTATTTTCTCATCCTGGTTTCTACCCATAAGGAAAGACTAAGAAAGACCCACATTCAGCTATCTTCTAAAGAAATATTTCAAGTATACCAAGTTGTTTTGACATGCATATGGATTACATGTACTCCCATCTGCCATTATATGTTTTAGAATGTTATATACATTTATGTGTGCATGAAGGAAAAAAATGCACATCTGTCCTTTGCACGCATGAGTTTTTAGACTAGAAATTATTTCTAAAAATTCCTGATTGTGAATTGATAATATTGCTAAGATCTTTATCTTTGTGGTGCCAACTAGCTTGCAAAGAGAAAACAGAGCCAACAAACAGGAAAAGAAAATAGGGCTGTTTAATGGCTACCTTTGACTTCAGAGGACATTCCCCCTGAATTAGTATTCCACAGGTTGCATCATATTGAATTTGGTCTGGACCCTGCCTTTTCTATTAATTGCTAGAATTATTATTTAAAGGAAAACACATTCTTTTATTAAACAAGCCTCTTGTACATGACACATATACACGTGAAATAAGACTGTTCAATAAGATTTTCCAGTTTTTTTTCAAGGTAAACCGATACATTATTTGAAATCAAAGAATATTTTCAATAGAAAAGAGCTGAGGGAGGGGAATTCTCTTGTTTAAGGATGGAAAGTAAGCTGTTCCTTCTTAGAGGGTATACAACTTCTTCTATAAACCCTATTATGTTTGAAAAGTATAAGAGCTGGAGTTGACCTCACTTTTTTAAAATTTACTACTATATTAAAACATTATTCAGAGTTATGTTTAGTAATCTCTGTGAAGATGTTAACATAATTGCATTTCTAGTTAAATTACCATGGCCAGCCAGCCATTTAAATGTAGCTTAAAGGGATAATTCAGGGATAATTTTGAGAAGTCCTGAGTCATGTTACTATGATTCATAACTTATTTATCCATTTAATGCAGAATCTAGCAAGAGCTCTCTATAAATCAAAGAGAAAATAATTTATATAGTATAGAATACTTCTCTAAGTTGTTTTGCCTCCATTGACAAAAAAAGGCTTGTTTTTATAATTAAGTAATTTTTAATAGAATCCAATATCAAATCCATATGCTTATGTATACATATGTCTGTTAACCATGTTCTGTGTAACCATATGTATACATAATAGTATATAGGGTATGTAAACTTTAGTCTCTTAAATCTCTTACAATAGCAGTCCCTAAAAATGGCACATTTAACATTTAATTTAGTTTCTCCATTCAATTTAATAGTTTTGATAAAACTGATGCAAAACAATTACTGGTAGAGGAAACTTTAGAATTAATACTTCACTGATTTTCCAGTCATACAGCCTGATTCATACTAATGAACTGAATTAAATAGCAGATGTCTAAATTTAGCATGGGTTTAAGAAAAGGTAAAGCACGCCAGAATCATCTTCTGTGGTTAATGTGGTTAGGTATTAAAGTTTTATAATTTTAAGTGCAATATATTCACAATTTAGCCTCTGGTAGGGAATAAGCAATGAAACAGTGCCGTTTGATGGACTATTAATTTAGCAAAGTTACTAAAATAGAGCACTGCATGTACAGAAGATTGGGATGGAGGAGAAACCTGAGAACTCCAGAGGTAGAAGAAAAAAATCATGATACAATTTAAGTATATGCATTTCATTAGTGTAATTCTATTTTATAATGTATATGAATGCAAGCTATTTAATTTTTGAGAATTATACATGTATTTTTCAAATGAAATAGAACAGTTATTACACAATCATTCTGTAAGAGAGCCATTCATGAAGATAGGATTTTATCTTTAAGTTGTTGGAAAGCTCATCTCCTCTATATGATTCATGTAGCTTTTATGGAAACTATGAATACATGGGCTTCTAATGGGATTATGCCATTTGTCCTTATTATGTATTTGTCCTTAGCTTCTCCTCAGCCAAGATGCTTGTTCAGGGGTGGATTCAACCGGTGTTACTACCGGCTTGGTGACTACATTTTGCGTCTTCATTATATGGAATTTTTATGGCATCACCTTGATCCAGGCTCCTGTCTGTTCCATCTTACTCTCCTGTAAATAAACTACCTTGTTTATTTCAGGCAGGGTATACATCTAATGTGCAAGAGAACATACTCATCAATCTACTATCTCTGAAAGTGACACTTCAGTTTGACTAGGCCAGTTTTGGCAAACTTTTCAGCACCAAGTGCTGAAAATGGGAGCAGGCATGCACAGTGGGGGAGGGGGGGACACTGGAAACTGGAAGAGCAGCTCCCCGGTGTGCACACGCTGGCCACCTGGTCTTCCAGCTTCTGGCGTGCATGCGCGCACGAAGACCAGCTGGCTGGGGCACATGCATGTGCCAGAAACCATAAGCTCAGCTTCCCGGCCCACACATGTGAACCAGGGAGCTGCTATTCCGGTTTCTGTCACTCCCCTGCATGCAAAGACCAGCTGGCCAGTGCGCATGTGTGTAGCAGGACCCAGAAGAGCAACGGGCGATGGCTGGTGTGCCCGGAGAGATGGCTCTGTGTGCCACTGGTTTGCCATGACAGGACTAGGCAATAACATTCCATGTGAACTGATTCTTAATTTTAAGATTTCAGTGTGTTAATGATACCCAGTTATATAGCTCTTTCACAGAAGAATTAAACAGTGCTTTGAACGTTTTATCCTAGTGTCTGGAGACTAGGACGGTCTGTGGTGGGCAACAGGCTTCAGCTGAAACCTATCAAGACAGATTGGTTTTGGTTTTAGGAGCCCACTGATTCCAGGATCATGCCTTCTTGGGTACTAGATGGGGTTGTACTTCTCCAGATAGACCCATTGGGAAATCTGGAGAACCTTGTAGACTCCCAACTCCTGCTCAAAGAGCTGGTGGCAGTCATATCATGGTGAGCCATCTGTACCTGTTCCTGGATTGGCAGGATTGGCTTACATTCATTCATGGCCTAGTCACCTTCAGATTGGATTACTGCAATACATGACATAGGGCTTCCTTTGAAACGTTCCCCAAAAACGTTCAGTGGTACAGAATGCAGAAGTGTGGCCTGATGAATTCTAAGTAAATCTAACTTTAACTTTCCCTTAATATCTTTCTGTTATGTTCTTTTATTTGTAACTCTTCAAATTCTACCTTGTTGCGTAGAGATTAACTTCACATAAAAACAAAAATCTAGCAAGATTGAGTAGAATAGAATAGAATAGAATAGAATAGAATAGAATAGAATAGAATAGAATAGAATAGAATACTTTATTGGCCAAATGTGATTGGACACATAAGGAATTTGTCTTGGTGTAAATACTCTCTGTATACATAAAGAAAAGATACATTCGTTAAGAATCAAGAATCATAACGTACAACACTTAATGATAGTCATAGGGTACAATCAACAATCAAATCATACTAGGAAACAGTCAATATAAATCGTAAGGATACAAGTGACGAAGTTACAGTCCTACAATCACAAGTGGGAGGGGATGGGTGATAAGGAGTGATGAAAAGATTAACAGTAATAGTAGTGCAGACTTTGTAATAGTTGAACAGTGTTGAGGAAATTATTTGTTTAGCAGAGTGATAGCTTTCGGGGGAAAAACTGTCCTTGTGTCTAGTTGTTCTGGTGTGCAGTGCTCTATTAGCGTCGTTTTGAGGGAAGGAGTTGAAACAGTTTATGTCTGGGATGTGAGGGGTCTGTAAATATTTTCACAGCCCTCTTTTTGACTCATGCAGTATACAGGTACTCAATTGAAGGCAGGTGGGTAGTAATTGTTTTTTCTTCAGTCCTACTTACCCTCTGAAGTCTGTGTCTGTCCTGTTGCGTTGCAGAATCAAACCAGACAGTTATAGAGGTGCAGATGACAGACTCAATAATTCCTCTGTAGAACTGTATGAGCAGCTCCCTGGGCAGTTTGAGCTTTCTGAGTTGGCGCAGAAAGAACATTCTTTGTTGTGCTTTTTTGATATCGTTTTAGATGTTAGCTGTCCATTTTAGGTCATGTGATATAGTAGAACCTAGAAATTTGAAGGTCTCTACTCAGGAGTGGGATTCAATTTTTTTAACAACTGGTTGTGTGGGCGTGGCTTAGTTGATGGGCGTGGCTTGGTGGTCATGTTATTGGCTGGGCATGGCCAACTCAATATCACTCACATTGAGGCACCATCTCCTCACCTGGCATCTCATGACTGTGGGTACGTTGCAACAGTCATAAGTGTGAAAAACGGTCATAAGTCACTTTTTCAGTGCCTTCAGTGTCATTGTAACTTTGAAAAGTCACTCCACACAAGCAAAGTACTAGCCAAGGAGGAGAAAAAAACTCCAGAGAAATTCCAGAGACGGGATGTCTATTCCTGCCAAGAATGTAATAAGGGTTAACAGAGAGGCAGTTTCTGTAAGCAACACCAGAATGTTTCCTTCCTGCCTTCCTTACAGGATTAGGCCAGTAATTTCTTGTGACAACCGGTTCTCTGAACTGCTTAGAATGTTAACAACCGGTTCTAGCAAATAGGTGCGAACTGGTAGAATCCCACCCCTGTCTCTAGCTGTTGATACTGTGTTTTCTAGTATTATAAGAGGTGGTAGTCTTCAGGAAAGAAAAATATTAGGAACAGCAAAGATGTTTGGAGGTTTTTTTAGTACTTTAGAATTTTGCATCAAAGTGAATGCTACAAAAAGTGACAGATGAAGATGAAAACAGTATAAAAATTAGCTTTGCAGATCATACTTGGTCTCAAAATGGGGTTTGCAGGCAGAATGGATTTGTTAGAGATGTAATCATAGTCAGGGATTACTCAGCCTTCAGTTACAAAGGAAAGGATTCTCCAGCTTTGAAAACAAACAAACAAAAAAAGGTTATTAAACCCCAATCTGTTTCTCACCACTACAGAAATGCAAAGGCACCTGGTTTGACAAAAAACAAACAAAAAAAAGAAATATATCAGCAAAACTAGGGTGTTTCATTAGCTATGGAATCAGGCTAAATAAGGTAGCATCACTGGAAGTGTTTGGTCTCTGGAAATAAGCAGTCCTTCGAGTTACTGAAATTTTTATTTTTCTATGAGCAAAAAAAAGCGGTTGTATAGCAAAGTACATAAAAGGCAATTGTCTGAAAGCTGTTTTGGTTAGAAGGAAAAACCACTTACTCATCAGCATTTTTATAAAATCCCTGAAAATATAAAAGCATATGCTAATGTACAAATCATGAAAAAGAAACCACTATAACTTGCAAGAAGAAATGTTTATGAAGCCCAGCAAAACATATTACAAGGTTGTTCAGTTGTGAAATGACATGTGCCAAATATAAATATATGTTTTCCCCCTGTTTTCTGCTGTCCTTTGTTGAAAATGATAAAATAATATTATAGATGCAAATATATAAATGCAAGGAGATAAATAAAATGAAATGGATTTTAATATGTAGATTAATAGCATTCAACAAAGCAATTTTAAATATAAATCTTAAATATAAATAGATAGCTCAGTTGTTAAATGACAAGGACTAATGGAGGAAACTAAGAGATATTTTAAGGACCTGAGTCCCAGAAGTTAAAATAAGATACAGATTTTTAGATTTTACTGGTATATTAGAGACAAACAAATTACTAGCTCTAGATGCTATCCATCCAGGATTTCAAAAAGAACCGAGATATGAAATTGACACTCTTCTGAAAATATGTGCGACATGTCAAGACTGCAAAGTAGTTGTTTGGTTCATTTTATTTTTCCTCTGTGGCTATATTTCAGAGCTTTCAGTACATTTTCTGTTCATGTTTACTATGAATAAGCAAATTCTGCTATCTTCTGGGGAAATCCTCATCAGTTTAATCAGTATAGCAAGAAATCTCTCTTTCCTTAATTTAATTATTGTACAGTACACAAAAATATATGAACGGAAGCAATCCAAGCCATTTGTTCTCATGGTGATGTCACAAATCCTTTCCAGCTGGACTGCCTTAAGTAAAACAAAAATCAAAAGTCCTGAGTCAGGATATTCTGAGAAATGGGAAGCAAGCATGATGGGGCTAGAGGCTTGTGAACAGAAAGCCTGCATAGTTGAATGCTTTTGTTGATGCGGTGAATGTAAATATGGTTAAACTAACTCACTGCAATTGAGCAACTAGGCTGGAAAATGCACGATATCAACGGGTGGTACCAAAGTCGAACTTTGTTCTCTGTCTCAACTGCCTTTTTTAAAATTATCCTGTCCCTCTAATTTAAAAAAATTAAGGCACCATGTTGGAAATCGAGGCTTTTTTTTTCAGCACCATGTATTTCTAACATTGTTTTCAGAAAGCAAAACGAAGTGCTCCTTCCAGTTTGAAGTATGCTCACCTCCTTCCAAAAGGACACATACACAGATAATTCTCAACTTACAGCGGTTCATTTAGTTCAGAGTTACAATAGCACTGAAAAAGTGATTTAGGATCATTTTTCACACTCCTGACTGTTGTAGCATCTCCATGGTCACATGCAGTAATGGGATTCAAATTTTTGTACTACCGGTTCTGTGGGTGTGACTTGGTGGGCATGGCAGGGGAAGGATACTGTAAAATCTCCAGTCAGAGGTGGTATTTGCCGGTTCTCTGAGCTACTCAAAATACCGGTTCTCCAGAACTGATCAGAACCTGCTGAATACCACCTCTGGACATGTGATCAAAATTCAGATGCTTGGCAACTGACTCATATTTATGACAGTTTCAGTGTTCCGAGGTCACCTTTAGAGACTTTCTGACAGCAAAGTAAATGAGGAAGCCCTATTCACTTAACAACCATGTTACTAATTTAACAACTGCAGTGATTCACAAGAAAGGGTGTGAAATGATTAAACTCATTTAATAAACATCTTACTTAACAACATAAATTTTGGGCTCAATTGTGGTCGTAAGTCAAGGACTATCTGTACACACAAAAAAGCAGTGGGTTTCCTATGAGAGTTTTCTCCCATGGCCTTTTTGTGAAATACTAAGCTCTGTTAATGAGCATAATGTTATTTCTTGAACTTGTTTCTTTCCCCCTTGCCACTTTTAAAAGTTATGGAAGACCCCCAAGAAAGTGTTTGTTTGTATGGACTATAATTATCCATATTTAGCATATTAAAAATTAGGATTATGGGATTTTAATATTGTATTGTTACCCAATATAGGCTGGCAAATTTGATTTTGTTTCTTCTTACTGAGGGAATCCTTGGGCCATATTTTAAGAAACACTGGCTTAAAACATCCTCTCGCACGTCTATAAATCTGCTTTACATGATCTGTGTGCTATTGAAACAAATAATAGGGAAGGTTCAGTGAAGAAGAAAGGCAGGCATCCATTCTGTTGGGCAATGCTATTTGCATTCGGAGATGGACACCATTGGGTATATTACCCCATTATTTCAAGTTTCTGTTCTGTTTATGTAATTATGCAACCCAGCTGCATTCCATTTCATTTGTATTTTTCAGAATGCTTTTTTTCAGGCAAATTATTGTCAAGTTGAAAGCCTTTTTGTGTTTTAATGGATTGCTGCTGTCAAAATGATATCATACTGAAGACACTTCAGAGAGTGAAAATGGTTCATTTTGAATAGGCAACAGCTGTCATTTTGTTTGAGACTGTGTGCCATGAAATTCTAGCCATACTTTTATACATATCTTGGCTGTTGCAAATCATACTCAACAATAAAATAGTTGAGCTATTGTTGAAAGACAACATTTTTGTCATTGGAAGGAGGGGAATAAAAGGGAGGGAGGGAGAGAGAAAGTGTGTGGTTCTCAGCAACTTTGTTTTTGGAAGAGTCAAATCTTTTGCAAAAATGTATTATTATTTTTATAAATAATAGAATGAGAGGAGGATCAATTCAGCATACAGGGAGTCCCTGGTTTAACGAATTCTGTTCCCAAGGTCTGTCCTTAAGTTGAATGTCTATATAAGCCAAAACAATATTACCGTATAATATTGTATTGGTATTGTTTAATGAACTTGAACAATTTAACTCAAATTTTGCTACAGTTGGCTCCATACTTAACTATGGGTTATCCTTAAACTGGGGTGTTCTTAACCAGGGGACTTGCTATAGTATAGTAATTCCTGAACTCGCCAGACTGGGAAAAGTTGCTTTAAAGCAAGGGTACCCAAGACGATCAATGTTGATCCTATTGAGCTTTGACCATGTGGTAGTAGCCATTTTCTTGATTTTTGATTTTTTTTTTTTTTTGAGTCCTCGTGGGTGCTGTTGAAGGTCATGCTGGCTTAAAATTCTTGAGATCTATGTTAATATGTTTAGAAACTGATAGATGGTGAATGGTTTACATAGAAGCAAATGAACTTTCTAGTCTGTTCTTCAAACTGGCATCATTCATTGTTCTAATGTTCTGGTTACAAAGCTATGTAGTGTAGTCTCTTCTCAGCAATCTATTTCCAATTTTCTATTTTCCCCCCACAGCTTCTATTGAAAGTGGCAAGATTTTCCTACGTGTCTGTAAGCCGAGTTTCTTGACTTGAGATTTAGTTTAAGATTTATTGTCCTCAATCTGTAGCTCTATTATGTTCCTTTATGCATATATTTATCTTCATAATGTGGAGCCATCCTTAATGATCCTTATTCACTTTGAGCTTATACCTATCTTGTACTTTCCCCTAAAATGATATATAGGCATCATCAAAAGTCCGGTGTCAGAGTAATAACTTCATTCTCTACAAATAGAGAACTAGTTGTGTGAATCTTTATATAGGGGAAAAAATCCCCACCCTTCTTCTAACATGGCAGAAGTCCCAAGAATGAATGAAGGAATGCACACACCAGTGGTGGTATTCTACTGGTTTGGCCCGGTTCTACTGAGCCAGTAGCGCCAATGAGCAGCGGAGACTGGTTCTTTCTGACCCTCTGCTATTGGGCCTACCCAGGCTCCCATACTAACCTTTATGTCCTACTTTTGAAGCGCAGCTGCTTTGCACATCACAGCAGATTGTTGCACGGCAGCTGCTGAAGCGACAGGGAGAGTGTAGGATTGCAGTAGGTAAGTCAAAATGCCACTGCACCTGCACAAAGTGCGTGTTTGGCATGTGCACGTGCAAAGCGCACCCACCAGGCCACGCTCAACAAACCAGTGGTAAAAAATTTTGAAACGCACCACTGGCACACACATATACATACACATGGACAAAAGATATGAGGGAAAAAATCAAGATGAGGAAGAGGGAAATGAAATAGAAGATTCTTGTATAAATGTCAGCTGAAATTCTGAATACTTACACTTCAAACAATTCTTTGTGGGTAACTTGAGTTGTGCTATTTGTTTTTGTCTTAGCAATTGTGTGAATAGGAGTCAGCAGGTAAGCCTTGGCTTATTCTACAGCAGCAGATCGCCATTCTAAAGCATTGTTCAGGGTTGTCTTAATGATTGTTATCATGGCTTAGTATGTTGTCTGAAAAGAGACAAATAATTTGTTTAGGGTGACTTAGTTAATCTGTGGGTTGTTTCTCTACCCACCCCTTTCCCAAACCTCTAATCCATGGGGATGCAAGAACGGCTAAAAATGGAAGGTAATAAACCAGAAATTGGCAAACAAGATACAACAAGCATAAATATGTATGTATGTATATATGTATGTATGTATGTATGTATGTATATGTGTGTATGTGTGTATGTATCTATCTATATCTATATCTATCTATCTATCTATCTATCTATCTATCTATCTATCTATCTATGCTAATCCATATAACAATTTTCAGTGGCTTAAATCTCATGAAGCCTTCAGATATACAGTATAATAAGACCATCAAATAATAGCCATATCAAGCCTTTTCTTCACTGTTCCCCTCCCTTAATTTGGAGTACTTTTCCTTGGACATGCACTAGGTGTCTTTTATTTCAGTGTTTCTCAACCTTAGCAATGTTAGCTGAATGTGGACTTCAGCTCCCAGAATTCCCAGACAGCATGGTTATCAAAGTGATTCCATTTCAATAGGCGGTTAATCACTGATTATTGATGCTTTGGGAGGTCATTTTATATATTGCTCCTGATACTGGCTTATATTTATTGATTTTAATCTTATCCAAGTGGGTAATATAGTAATGCTTGTAAATGATTATGGTGTCCATCAAATAGTTGCCTCCATTTATTTGCACACTCTGTTCTGAAGGTTCTGTAGAAAAGGACTGTCTTCACTGATTTCTGAAATATTAATAAGGATGGAGCTATTGGATTCTGTGAGGTCAAGCCACTCTAAACCAAATATATTACAACAAAAAGACCTGTTTCCAGGCCTGTCCACCTTAACATCTCAAGGAAATCCCAACAGTACCAAGCTATGAAAGATAAACCATAGATGAAAACCAGAAATTTGAAGTGGGCCTTAATGCCCAGATTCTGGACATTAGCATAAAATTTACAGTATCCTTCCCCTGCCATGCCCACCAAGCCACGCCCACAGAACCAATAGTAAAAAAAAATTGAAACCCGCCACTGATCCAGATGTAAGGTATCTGCCATTTAAAATCAGGTTTTAATTGAAATGAGATTATTTTATTTTATTAATTTCCATAACATTTACCAGGATTCTGGAAAGAAAAATATTTATATATTGTTGGTATAGATTTTTATTTAGCTAGATAAATTAATAATATAGCATCTCATGTTATGATTACTTTTAAAAGATTGTGGCCATTATCCTAATAGTAATAATTTTTTAAGTTGCTTTGTCTGCATATACAGGCCACTTTAAATATAATTAAAGTGATATATAAACTCATTTCCTTCCTCCTTTATTTTCCATTATAGCTCTGGTATTAGCTAGGAGCAAGAGTTCAAATGGAGCCATAAATCAAAAGAACAGATGCCAGTGGCCTGTTTTCAAAATGTTGGTTTCCTTCTAGCAGTAATAATAATTACATAGACTGCTGTGCATTTTTTTTTAAATCTTCTGCTGCCTCTTTGCAAACAAAAAACAGATTTTGAAATATTGATGATGATAGTATTTTGATGATAAGTATTTTTCTTTCTATGAAAACCACTATAAACGGAAGGTTAAGGGACACAGATACTAATTCTTTGTTTCCATCCAGTGCACATGTGGATTTTTGCGGCTTAGTTCAGAAAGTTCTTGCTGAACCATCTCCCGCTGCCTTGTGATTTTTTGGGGGTGGGGTGGGGCGGGGGGGGGGTTGTGTGCATTATATTTCAGAGATGTCAGTCTTCCTATTTCCTGCAATTAAAAGCAGTCTTCCTGCTTTTAAATTCCAGGGTGTCCCAGTCTTACATATCGTTTGGACTTAGGACCTTAATGATTTCTGGTTAAAATGACCTTTCTAAATTTGGAGCAGTTGTTAGGGTAAAAGCTAATAAATGGGTGTTTGTAACCCTTTCTATTTTTAACCCATGTTTTCTCTCCTTTATTTTATCTATTTGCTTGCCTTCTTCCAAGAAGATGCAAACTGCACTCATTCATTTCCAGACTGACAAAGATTCAGATCACAATTATATAAAGACCTCTCTCTCTAAATTCCTTTATGAAAAGACCTAACAGTTAGGCAGTTCATAGGAAGATAGTTAAACAGAATATGAGTCTCTACACTACTTTTTGGATGTCTTGGTTTTAGGCCGGAAATAGCTGGACTTCTTATAACTCCATCATTTTTATATCACTAAATCTTGCTAAATAAGATTCTGCATGAGGCTCATGCCTGGAAAGGAATACTTTTGATCATGGGCAGATATCAAGGCATGTTAATCAGCAAGTGTTCCAAGATTTGTGATACCCTTGCATGTATGTTAAGGGAGAAGGCAAAGAGACAGCCTACTGCATATATGCAAGGTCTCTGATCATATAATTTTAGATCTATGGGTGATATGAGCATCTAAACTACACTAATCTCCCCCCAGTGTACATACAACTTCAAAGAATGGATAACGGGATTAAAACAGGGAAACCCACATGCTTTTTATGCAATAAGATTACATGAAAGAGAAGGTCCGAATACAGCTAGTTAAATGAGGAGCATGAAACAATTGTTTAAAAATTAACTTACTATAGTAACTGTTTCCTATGCCATCCTTCTATAAAATACATTGACAGAGGAGTAAGAAGAAATGACAGCTTTTGTTTTGTTTTGTTTTTATAGTGAACTTTGATCACTTCCAGATTCTTCGAGCAATTGGAAAAGGAAGCTTTGGCAAGGTAAGGAAACATTGCAGTTGGAATTGGATGGAGATCAAGTGCTACCCAGTTAAGAAACAAAATAGTCCTTGTTTTTGTTAGAAAGCATGTGTGTTTTTTATCCTAATTCTCTGATAATTAATTGCACTTTGAGTAAACATGCAAGGGGTTACATTCCATAGTATGAAATCTTTGTAGAGTTCCTACAAATTGAAATAAAAATTTGGAATCTTTTGGCTTCGACAGAATTATCTTCTAGTCCTTTGGAGCAAAATTCCAAATTGTATGTATAGCTTCATTTAGAAAAATTATTTAGACTACATTTGAACATTTTGATTTGAAAAGCTTTTCTCTTTTTTAAATCTTCTAGTATATTTGAAATGTATATCTTAGTCATGTCTTAATCCAAATGTAATAAAGATTAAGTACGAAAAAGCATCTTAGGATAAGTTGAGCCTCAACCTGCTATCCAGTGACTCATGAATCTGTTATGGCTGCTATGTGTGAGTTGTTATTTCCATTATGATGTACAACCTTTAAAATCAGTGGCTGATAAAGGTGCTAATAAAATTCTGTCTGTAGATTCAGGCACGTGTCACAATGCTTAACATTTCTGCATATTAAGCACTCGCTATGTTTCTGAAGTGTTTGAAACATCAGTTCTTTATTTGGTAGACATGTGTAGAAAAAGCCGGTTTTCAGAGTTCTCATGCCAAAACATAAAGACACTTCATTTCATCCATGTATAACTGATTTAATAAAATAACTATACTTTCCACTGTAAGGGGAGTTGTTGATCACTCTGTCCATGTAACTGATTCTTTCTTTGGTTCTAAAAAGGTAAAACATTGTAAATTTTTAAAATTATCTCTCAACTTAAGTTTAAAAAAAAAGTAAAGTCTTAAGTCTGCTTTAAAACAAAACATATATGATACTGTTGTAAATACAGTTTGGTGTCTCAGGGACAATAAAGCACTACCCATTGTGGAAAGATGGTCTCTTACAGAATTTCTTGCAAGAATCCAACTTGCAAATGTAGGAAACAAGAAGTTTGGGTTTGATAAGTTGTTAGCCTGTTTCATGAAATGTTCTTATATTTATTTAATATGGAAATAATTACCAAAGATGTGTACATTTGGGGGTCATTGGCTAGATGGTACAGTGGGTATCTCAATGTAAATTTCTACTGGTAATCCCAGGCAATATTACATAATAATAGTAATAGCGAATTCCAAGGCTTCAAGGTTTATGATGTCTGCTTTGTTTTTCTTTTCTTTCTGAGTAATCTCTACATTATACAAAGCTGCCTGCATCATTTACTTGTATACCTTAAGAATGTAGAAAGCTGAATTCCAGAATTTACTTTGAAAACTAGAACTGAATAGGTTTTTGTATGAAAAATCAAGTTTTACCTGCTTTATTTTATATGGGTTTTTTTCCTTTCTGCACCATAATTTAGATAAGAAAGAAGTAATTTTATGATATGTATTATAGAGTTGGGTCTTAAAAATCATTTCCAGTCTCTGCCTATAATCCGCTGTATCTACTGATACGTACAGATATAGCAATAGGACTTAGATTTATATACAGCTTCACAGTGCTTTACAGACCTTTCTAAGCAGTTTACAGAGTCAGAATATTGCCCCCAACAATCTGGGTCCTCATTTTACTGATCTTGGAAGGATGTAAGGCTGAGTCAACCTTGAGCCAGTGAGAATCAAAATGCTGCCAGTTGGCAGAATTAGCCTGTTATACTGCATTTTAACTACTGTGCCACCATAAAATTAAATATTCAAACCAGGATGGAGTTGTGGCCATAATATTGCCCCTGAGATGATGTCTTTCCTTATTATCTTTGGAGCCTTGCTAGGACAGAGTCGGGGTATCTGCAAATATAGCTAAATACACTTGTTCCCATGCCATCATATGCTCGAACATCTATTTTGGGTAAAAACAAGAAATTGTCTTTGTAACCTACTTACATTTTAGCTGAATGGGATCTCTTTTCAAAATAGTTTGATAAATGCAGCCTACAGTTCTTCCTTTTATAAAATCTTAACTCAATTAGCACACGCTTCTTTCTCTTTCTCTCAGAACAGTTAACATTTGTCATTCTTATCTTGGATTTGTGGTGGAGGAATATATAAAATTAGAATGAACATAGAAAAAAAGAATTGTCTATACCCAGTTCATATGAGGATGGGGTATAGTGAGTTATTATCTGGGCTCCTTTCAGTCAGGTTTCATGGCCAATTGTGGGACAGAAGCAGCCTTGGTCACACTTTTCAGTGATCTCTGGTGAAAGTGGGAAGGCCATAATGCATCCATCCTTGCTTTCCTTGACCCCTAGCGGGGTCTCCTACTTGCCTCGTGACTCCTGCTTAAAGAGAAGATGGCAGTCATGGCTTGGAAAGTTGTGGCAGTTGTGGCTAGGAGAGCTTTTGCACAACTTCACATTGTGCACCAGTTGTGTCCTTTTCTGGATCAGGAGTCCCTGCGCTCAGACACTCAAGGCCGAGCCATCTCCACTTAGATTACTGCAGTGTACATGGGAATACCCTTGAAGAGTATTCAGAGGCTTGTTTTATATATAGGTCTTGTGTACTATCATAATGGAGATAGTTTATCTAATAACATCTTTTTCATTAATATAGAGTTAGAAGTGCCTCTCCCCCAAAAAACTATTAGCTAGGAAGCCAAAAATGTCTTATTGCTGGGTTTTATATTACTCTGTTGTGAACTTACTATCTCATGCGTAACCAAGAGGGAGCAGAGTGACATCATGCACATCATGAGTCAGTAGGCAAATGAAACAAATATTGGATATCATTTAGGTCATGTTGTCATTATAATGACTTCTACTGGATACCTATAGGATATCATTGACTAAGTGATTATCTTGGCCATGATGTTTTATATTTATCAAGAGAAAATTCAGGAAATATATGTCTGTGTATGTTTGTGCATGAGAGAGTAAATTAAATTAGGTTTTTTTAAAAAATGTGTGCTTAACTGAATTTCAAAAATTGATGTTATGAATAATAACATTCCACATAGAGCATGGACACTGTACATATATTAAATTAATTAATAAAGGAACAGGTAGTTGCCTCAAATGAATCCAGTTAAAATGAAAATACAATTGGCAAAATAACATTCAAGAAACAAGAAATTATCTATTCAATTCGTACTGAAGATATGCTATTTGCATATGTGTGAATATGTGTTTGTGTGTGTTGATATGTTTAAGCTAAGGGTCTCACAGAATGGCTTTGTTGGGGCCATCGTATTTCTGTCTTTCAAGGGTTGTATTTGACAGCTGATTTTCAGAAGGTGGCTTATTGGATACTTGTCTGGAGATGACAAGAGAGACTAGGATCTGAAAGATTTTATGCTGTCTTTTTCCCATTATTTTTATTTTTTTTTCTCTTATAATTCTATTGGAAGAAAATATGGTTTCTTGGCCTAAATAATTTCTGTCCTACTGCTTTCCATGGGAAGAAATTAAGAGAGACAATAGAAGAGATCTAAAAGAAGATGCAGAACTTATCCTGCCTCTCCATGATTAGAATGTTCTAACAAAGTTATAACACTTTGTTGACAGGTATTATAGCAATAGCACTTATACTTATATACCACTTTATAGTGCTTTACGGCTCTCTCTACGTGGTTTACAGAGTCAGCATATTGCCCCCAACAATCTGGGTCCTCATTTTACTCAGCTTGGAAGGATGGAAGGCTGAGTCAACCTTGAGCCTGGGTGGGATTTGAACTGCCAAATTGTAGGCAGCTGGCTGCAGAGGTAGCTTGAGTACTGCACTCTAACCACTGCACCACAGAGGCTCCTTATACTTGTAAGCTAAAAGAAGAGCTATGTGTCCATTAATTTTTGAGAATACAGGTAGTCCTAGATTCACAATAGTTTGTTTGATGACCAAGGTTAAAACAGCACTGAAAAAGGTGATTTATGACCATTTTTCACACTTAGGACCATTGCAGCATCCCCATCGTCATGTGATCAAAATTCAGACATTCAGTAACCAATTCATGTTTATGATGGTTACAATGTCGCATAGTCATGTGATCATCTTTTGTGATCTTCTGACAATGGGGAATCAACTTAACCATGTTACTAACTTAACAATTGTAGTGGCAATAACTGGCAAGAAAGGTCATAAAATGGGGCAAAACTCACTTAACAAATATCTTGCTTAGCAACAGAAATTTTGGGCTCAGTTATGGTCATAAATCGAGGACTACCTGTACATTTTCAGCACTACTAATCAACTTTAACCTGGAAGTAAGGGTGCTTTGTATGTGTATATTTCATTAGTTGCATTATTAGTAAAAATATATTTGTGAAGTGATTGTCACAGAACAAACAATGCAGAGAGAACATTTGCTATCACTTTGCATCACTCCAGTTCATGGTGTAGTTAACATATTCAGCTGTAAGTCATTAGTAATTAGTCATGAAGTGAAGAGTCATCCAAGTGTTGTGTGATTCACCAGTAAATTCCACTGATTTCCTAATTCAAAAAAGAGACATGAAAAGATTTTATAGGAGTTCAGTGGAGGATAGCTTTTGCCCTATTCTTTTAAGAAAAGAAGGCTAATGTAATTTGCTTCTGACAAGTAGTTCAGTCCTCTCCATCTCTCTGTCCATCCATCCATCCATCTGCAAATCTCCATATGCAAATCTCCCATATACTCTGGGTAGCTCACAGATTATAAAACTAGAAAAATAATTGAAATATATTAAATCTACATGGATTAATTTTGAAAACTATAGTGGTACCTTGGAACTCAACTGTTTTGAAGCTCATCGAATTTGGTATTCAATGCATTTTGACATGAAAATTTTGTCCCGGTACCAGAGGTGGTATTCAACAGGTTCTGACCAGTTCTGGAGAACTGGTAACGGAAATTTTGAGTAGTTCAAACAACCGGCAAATGCCAACTCTGACTGGAGATTTTACAGTATCCTTCCCATTCCACGCC
Source organism: Pseudonaja textilis (assembly GCF_049901715.1). Classification (NCBI taxonomy): domain Eukaryota; kingdom Metazoa; phylum Chordata; class Lepidosauria; order Squamata; family Elapidae; genus Pseudonaja; species Pseudonaja textilis. The sequence continues at coordinate 29,659,837 of NC_141993.1, forward strand.
CACAGAACCAGTAGTAAAAAATTTTTTGAATCCCATCACTGCACGGTACCCATCATTTGTTCGGTACTCAATGCACAAGCTAGAATTTGTTGCTGTCAGCTGCCTTGTGACTCACTACATTATTCCTTATGGAAAAAATTTGTTTGGTATTCATCATTCCTACTACTCACCACACCTCCCAGAACCAATTAATGATGAGTATTGAGGTACCACTGTATACAGAACCAAAACTAGAAGACAAATATTATGGGAATGAGGTCCTCTTACCCCATCAAACACATTCAGTTCAAGCCAACCAGCAAAGCCAAATTTAGTACCTCCTAGAAGACCAAAGGGGAGGGGGCAGTTCCCACTTCCAGTAGTAGAATATTTCACATGATGATGGGTTTCAAAGATCAGTTATTGTGCCAAGATGTCTGACTGCCTGGGCAGCGTTTATTGGTAATCCCTCCCAACCAATCCTTAGGAATAGTGGTGATGTTAGTAAAATGAGATCACCTATAAGTCTGGAAAGTCCGGGATTTTCCCACCCAAGATAGAGAATAAGATCATGCAAAGAGGCCCCTGTATTAGACACTGCAGCATGCTGCTAGTGCCATCTACAAGATCTCAATTGCAACTACAAATGAATAGAACAACATGGATGGGAGGGCCACAGTGGAAAAAGCTCTTCTCCTTGACCACCTGTTGGAATTCCTTAGCAGATGGAATCCATAGCAAACCTCTTCTGCTGGTGTGAGTGGGGAAGTTTTGTCCCATTGGGTAGAGATGGCTGTTCAGATACCCTTCTGGCCTAGTTTTAATGAGTTTAAATGAAAATGACAAATTTGTAATGTATTTATGTCAATGTCATCAATGTCTATACTATAAACATATACTAAATACATTCAGTTAAAAGATATCCCTGAAAAAAAAAATCCTGTCATCACTCACAATATATATATATATTTGCTTTCCCTTTTCCTACTGGTTTATGATAATTTCACACTGGAAAAAAATAAAGTTCCTATTTTTACGTGCTAAGAAATCACCCACGTTATAGAACTATCATTGACATTTCAGTCATTATGAAGTAAGAAACATTATGCAGGAACTTGAAAAGTAGCTCTGGAAAATGTTTCTAAAAGTGCTATAACTAGTTCAACAAAGTTAAGCTATGAAGGAAAAAATTAAATCCTACCTACATTTATTATTAGACCCATTGAGAGAAGCTTTTTTAAAAATCATGCTGAAAAATAAACTTGAGTTAAGTAATCCGTTCATAACTGTTTGAAATAAACAAAACTAGATATGTGATGGTTTTCTTGTTTTGTTCAAACAAAAAATCGATATATATTTTGCTGTTTCCAATACCATTTTTGCCTATCATTTATAAAGATTTGAGAAGACATTCTGTGTCTAATTAATATCTTTTTATCATTTTACAGACTCACTGTAAAATGAATGGCACCATAATGGAAAAATTCCGGCCTCCTTTATTTGTAAATCATCTAGAGATGCTGCATGTAGATCACACACACACACACACACACACACAAACACACACACACACACACACACAAAATTTACAGAGAGAGAAAGATTTATTTTTCCTCCATAGAACCATGTGATGAATAAATCCAAGAATGGGTCTAGTAGATTTGTCCAGCAGTAGATAAATAGATTTCAATAGACTTCACACCTAATTTTTCACACTGTTCAGAGAAGTTTAGGAAAGATCTGATATGAAGCAAGATGGGAATTAAGCAGATTTGGATTTCATTACTATTCACCTAACAATCTAATTGTACTTTTTTGAAAGATTACAGCATAAATTGTAACATATTTATGCCTTAATTGACATTTATGTTGGAATTAATCAAGGATTTGAGATAGTATGGAAAGATCATCCCAGTGTGGAACTATCTCACCTCTGCCTGTAGACTGAGTTAGGACGTGCCTGTTTGAATCATAGTGATAGTGAGGACATCCCTAATTCACCTATATTGTTTGCTTCATTGCCACAAAACAGTCGGTAATTAAATATTTGAATTGCAGGAAAACTTATAAATTATTGACCAAGACCAATGGAACTCTGCATAATCATGACAACTTGCACAATCATGAATTCTTCATAATCTTGACAACTAACCAAATTCAATGTGTGTGTGTGTATGTGTGTGTAGGTACTATTCAGCATTTTGAACTTGAAGGAAAGGAAGGAAAGGAGTTGATTGAGAAGATGTGAGATTGCAGAGCAGAAGCATCTTTTAACCATGAATTTTAACAGGGGTGTGAAGTCTTTTTATATCCATTGTAGACATGGATACACAGATAGTATAAGTTACTACAGGCCACAGAAAAAAATGACAACATGTACATGATGACACCGCGATACAAACCTCTTTCTTACATGCCTGCTTTCCAATATCTGATGCAAATTCAGAAGTGGCTATATTTGCATTATTTTGAAATTTTGTAGCTCTTTTTTGCACCCCCAGCATATACAGTGTATTACTGTACATACACAAACATTCTGCTCTTGTTAGTTTCTATTACATCATCTTATTTCAACAATCTATATGCTCCTAAGGGCAAGATGGAAAAGTTCTATTTGCAAGTCCTCATGCATTACATTAGTTTTTCAGAACCAGATGCTTTTGAGATGCATATATTGCTAGAGAATGACTTATTTACAATTGGTATCTAGACTTTGCTACTCTTTCCTTCCTTCTCTGATGCTTGCATCTATGTGTTTGTTTGTACATGTGCCTGTTTATGACCAAGGGGATAAAGGAGAGAGATGTCTTTCTGATCAGATATTTGACAAAAAAATACTTATCAAGTTTTTCCAGCACCTCTGTCTTTCTAGGATTGGAACAGAAACAGCAGGCACTAGGAGTAATTGTTTATCCTGCAGATTGAAGATCAAAAACTGTTTAATTTGGAGCTTTTGTATTTTAGGCAATCAACAGTAAATTGAACAATCTAAGTACAGAATGGAACAGGCTCTGCATTTACATTGTGATTCGATAAGTCTGCTTCCAGTTTTAATGACATGCTGTTGTGAATCCAGAAAAGCTCCTGAACAAATGGAATTACCTTCTACCCTAGAAACATCATCTTGGATATGGCACCCTGTTTCATGGTCCATATAACAAGCTTACATCTGAGCAGACATTCATAGGACTGCATCACTTTTAAAATAAACCTCCAGCTGCTTTAAGCCTGGGGATAGGATGTCTTTTATTTTGAAAGGAAAGATGGCAAACAGCTACAGAAGGATAGAGAACAGTGTCAGGGCAGGGAAGAATTTCAGGGGAGTGGAGGCTGGTCTGGGAAACCTAGAACAGTGGTCTCCAACCATGGCAACTTTAAGACTTGTGGACTTCAACTCCACAAGTCTTAAAGTTGCCAAGGTTGGAGACCCCTGACCTAGAAGAAGGCTTACACTGCAACATTTCCAAAGACTGGAAATCAACTGCTATTTCTTGCTAGTTTTCTTTCTTCCACAAATTGGCAGGGAGATTGCTGGAAGATTTGGGGATTACAAAAAAAAAAAAAAGGAGGATTTATTTTCCCTTGGAGAATACATTTTCTTCCCTTGATAATTTTAACACGTGTCTATGTTACTGAATATCTTTACTGAGAAGAGGTAGCCAACTTTCAAAAATGACAATAACTCCACAAAAAAGGAAATGGCAGGCTGCAACCAGAGAAAGCCTCTTTCAGCATAAAAGAAAAAAAAAACACTGGAGGCTAAGAAGCAGTGGCACTCTTTATTGTCCGTTCAAAATGGCTGATTCTTCCACAGTGAACTTGCTTGGTTGCCCCACCCCAGCCAGAGACTCACCCGATTACTTCTTCTTTTTCTTCAAGAAGCAGTCTGAGAGCATCCGGCTGCCCAGGGGGGCAAAAAGGGCTGTTTCCAAAACCTCCCCCTCTCCTGGGGTTGGGGGTGTTTCTTCTGGCTTAGAAAGCACTTTAAGCCTTCACCTATGGAAGGTTTGTAGGGGAACTAAAAGCTCCCCTGCCTTCAAAGGGGGGATGTTCCACCGGAAGTGCCACACCAAGTGGATGTACTCTATATCAGGGGCCTCCAGGCCACGGCACACTACTGGGCCTTGAGCCTTTAGGAATTGGGCTGCAGAAGAGGCAGGCCCCACTTAAGCAGCGGGTAAGCGCAGCATTGTTTGTGAACTATCTCCTCTCTCCTTCCCCCAAGGCTGGTTCACAAAGCTGGAAAGGTTGGGGAACTCTGCATTATACGGCTGATTCTGTCTCATGTAGATGCAACTCTAAATCTTCGTTTATATAAATGAATAGCATGCTTCAACAAGTGCTTGTGTGTGTGACACACAAAACCTATGCCTCTTGTATGCAGGTAGAAAGAACATGTTACCATCCTCTAATTAGTGGTTCCTTTTAAATTTTACTTATTGTTTGGGCATCAGGTATATTGTAACATCTGTTTTGTTGGATGAGATCTGAATTGGTTAAGTTTATTGCTATGTGTGAGCATGACAGATGTGAAATAATAATATACATACCTATGTAAGACATATTCTCAGCAGAAGAGACCCTGAGTTGCTTTGCTAAAATGTGGTATAAACAAATAGTGATAACATTCATTTTAGAGTAGCTCCATGGCGAGATGGGTGACAAATGTAATAACAACAAAACAACAATAATAGTAATAATAATGATGATGATGGATTTATTACTAAATGATGAGTACTGGATTAAATTTCTTTTTCATATAGGATCCTATTTCTAAATATATTTCTTTTATTATTTTATTAGACTTCCAACCCCAAACTTACTAGGCAGCTCACAGTATCAAATAATAAAAGGATAAAACACAATGCAATGTGAATAAGCAAGATATTATCCACCCAATCAATGTAATACATGTAGAGAAACTCATGCAAAAAGGCCTGCCCCCAATCCACCGTACTTACTTGCAAGATCCAGGAGAACAGCCAGGTTTTGAAAGCTTCAAAAAACTCCCATCAGAGAGAGAAACCACAGAGATTTTTTAGAGATCGTGTTTAAACGGCAGGCACTACAATAGATAATGAATGCTTACTGGGTCCTGACAGATGATCTTAACTAAAGGAACCTAAAGCATGCAAATTCTGCCACCTCTTACTGGCTCAGGCGAAAATCATGGGGGATAGGTAGCTTCTCAAGTAACTTGGCTGTAGGCCAGCACTTTTACATCTGGAAATACACAGGAACCAGTGTAACTCATGAAGCGGAGGTGCCCCAAGGGCACACTTAGGGATGGCCATGGCTGCTTGGGCTACTGCATTTTTAATTGATTAAAGCTTCCAAGTGGTTTTCAAAGGCAGCCCCACTGGCAGCACATTGCAATAGTTCAGTTGTGAGGTGACCTCAGTGTGTGAGGGACTGCCTGAAAAGCAACAAGATCCAGGAGGGGAAGCAAGTTGCATATAAGATGAAGCCATACAAAGCCATTTTAGCTATAGCTGCTATCTGCTCTTTGAGCGGGATCTAAGAGTCCAAGATAGGAAATAGGGAAAGTCCCCGGATCTGAGGAATTCTAATATCCACAGCCATCCAGTCTTGATGGGATTAATTCAAAGTCAGTTTCTCCCCATCCAAACCTGCACAGCCTTGAAGCACTTGGACAAGATATTGACAGTATCGCTTGACTGCTTGTCATCAGGGTATTGATTTTAAATCCTGAACCAACAGATGACATCAGCACTCAGATAGCTGTTAGAAAGAAGAGGAGCAAATATTGATCCCTGTGGCACCCCACAAAGAAGAGACTGTTGGAGTGACCTCTCCGCCCCCCATCAATACTGATTAAACCAGCTGTATAAAGAAAGGAAGAGAATCCCTGTATAATGAGGTTCCAATTCCCAGCCCTTAAAGCAGATTCAAAAGGATACTGTAGTTGACCTTATTGAATGCTACCAAGAAATCAAGGAATCCTATCCCTTATCAAACTTCCATCAAAGGCATCAACAAATATGGGCACTATTGAATCCTGGCTTGAAATATGTCATTGATATTGTATTTACAATTGTGAATTCTACCCTTTAAAAAAATAAATTAGCAGTAGGGCAAAACAACCTGTGGACCTTTCCCATAAGGTAAATTTTTATTTTGTTGCAGAAGAACAAGGTTTTGTCCTCATTCACTTTTTATTTACAGGCATTTATTTGGAGTTCAATCAATAATCTCCCATATTTTCTGCTCATGCACAGTTCAGAATTAGGCTAGAATAGACAAATTTTTGTTGGCAGTTATCTCACAATTTCTAAACCCATTTCTCTTTCTTTAGAAATTATATTCCTTGAATTAAAGAAGGGTTAATTTGTAAATGCTTTTGCTGATCTGAATGATATAGTCTGTCAGTCTCCTGATTTATTGACTTCTACAGAGATCTGTGCTTTTTCTGGTGCATTTACCTCCACATCTTAACTGAAAAGCATCGTTTTTCTTCATGATGGAATAGGCAATATATCTAAGGAGAGACTGGTGCTTTCCCCAAATCTTTTATAGGAGTTCTGCTTTAGCTATCTTGAAATATATATTTTATCAGTAATTTTCAGAGTTTGTTAGGAATCAATAGAAATTCCTGACAAACATTTTTGAAGATCTTACAGTTTCTGTAACTCTAGGACTGCAGTGGACCTTGTATTTGTAGTAATTATTTGGTGTTTTACGCAGGAGATTACCCCTCACCTGGGAATGCTGCCAACTGAACCTGCCATATACAAAGAGCGAGCAAGAAAATAAAATATTAACACAGCCAATCCTCTGACAGTAATGCAAAATACTGTATAAACTTTATATAGTAGTCCTTTATATAGAAGGTACAGGTGGGTAATTTAAAAAGATTCATGGAGCATGTATAACCATTTTTCTTGGCCTCCAAACACTGTATCAGTCAACTTTGATTGTTAGTGCCTATTACCAATCTCATCTTCATGGGAAACCCCATCCTATGTTTCCTCCAACTCTCCTGGTGTGCCCAGTTACCACATAATTTGGCTCCTGAAGCCATTTTCCCTGGCATTTCTATATTAAAGAAGAATTTTAGAAGGATGAAAAAACATCATTTTAAATAAAGGGAGTTGCGCCACAACTATTTAATGTACCAGGCAAAGAACATTTGAAACCTGTCTGATACTTGTCAGAGCAATAACTTCTTCAGCAGCAATGTAATTTTTGGAGTCTGACTGTTTCTGGCCACCTGTTTTACAGATTTGCTGAAAAGGGTACCTTCCCCACCTCTCATTTGTGAATTGCTTTCTCAATGATAAAAGTTGAATTTATGAAACTTAAATGTTCTTTCCAACTATCTAATTGACAGTGGGTCTTTAGAGTTGAACTTTGAAATTTAGAAAATTTTAGTATTTCAGAAGGGTGTGTACAAATGCCATATGATGACTTGAAAAGAGCTGTTTGAGTTGCCCCATAGTTGATGTCTTAGCATTCTTTCTTTTGTATGTTCAGAAACCATCATTCATGTACATTATTCATGCATAGAACTTCACATAAGGAAGAGACCATAGTCCTAGTAGGGTTGTTACTGAATGCATGAGCAGTAGCCCCTCCAAAAGGATTTTGGAGTCCCATAGGGAGGACAACAATGTCTCTTTAAATCTGTTTAAACCAGGGACAGCTAATAAACTTCAAAATAAGAAAGGGATCATTGGAGTCCAGGACAATTCCACACAGACCAATCCATTCTATACATATCTTTTTTATTTTTATTTTTTATTAAGCTTAAGTCAGTTATTAGACCTAAAATCCTGCAAAAACCAAAAGCACTAATAGCCAGGGCTTTCAAGGGCAAAAAAAGATGAAAAGGGCCTAAAATATCTGTTAGTGAAGTCCTGAAATGCCAAATTATTCATCTGTCCTATAGGGCCAATGTTTCACCATCACTCTTTAATTATCCGTTGTTTTTAAAAGCAGAAAGAATCACTGTAACGGGGAAGGCTATTTAGGAAGGAGGGTGAAATCTGCCTCTTCTTTTTTGATACCTACAATTTAGGCTTTCTTTGCATTTTCAAGCTATTTGAAGGTAGGGTTGGGACACTATCTTCCTTCTAATCCTCTCTCTCTCTCTCCCTCAAAACAGCCTTGCAGCTGTAAAGGAGGATGCAGCTGCATATCCATCCAGCGTGTTGCCCTGGCCTATCCCATCTCACAGATATGCTTCTCTGTTCCTTTCATGTAGGAAGATTAACACTGTGTGTCATGTTAAGGCAGCATATGGCAGGGGAGGCAAAGGAGCAACTCATGGCTTCTTCATCTGTTTTCCTCCCTCGGGAATTATACAGAGAATCCACTGTTCAGTATCCTGAGATAGCAACTGCTTTCAGTGGAACAGTACTAACCAAAAAGTTTCTCTCTTTGCACTGTTTGTACAGTAGACAACTGTTTAATGGCAATAGAAATTACTCTGAGCCATACAAATGTATTAAGTGGGAGATTTATCTTATAATTTTCACTTTTCTTGTTGATATAAGGTGGAGAGATTCCTTAAGCCTTTCCTGCCAGGGCTCCATTTAAAATGTCTCCTTTCTTCACATCTATCAATTATAATGGGGAAAAAAAAATCAGAGGCTGCAGTAAAAAGTTGTGATAATGGTTCCCCCCCCCTCCCAAGTTTTATGAGCTCAGATTCAATCTAGTCTCACATACTTAACACCAAAATGTTATCCAGTCCTGTTTGTGACAACAGGGCAGGCCTGTGATATGGTCCATGTGAGGGGAAACGTTTTTTTTTTCTATCCCCCACTTGGCCTAGTACTTTGTGGCAAACTCCATCAGTTTAGCACCTGTTTGGCTGTTCGATAAGCTGCAAGAGGGGGAAAAAGGGTGTCAAATTGCAACAGCTCTCCTGGGGCAAAGGCTGAATTTGTGCCAGAAATTATACAGTAGCACGAACTGAAAAATCAAAGCAAAACATAACCTTGGAACTTGGCTTTTATTGACTTGTTGTCTGGCTTGCTAGTAGCGAGGGCTAACATATTATAAAGTGTAAAGTGTTGTTAAATAATGTATGGTGGAAAAGTAAAGTGAAGCTTCAGGTGCATTGCATGATATACACTGCACAGAAGTCAGCAGGATCAAGAATGCTTCAGGGCTTTGGAACCTTTGGTAGAGAATGAATTGGGATAAAGAAGAGGAGAATGATTGCTAATTGATCAGTCAAATTGATTTGTTGATTAAACGCCTTCCCTCTGCTTGGGTTCTCTAGATGTGTTGAGTATAAACCCTGTAATGTTTTATCCTCAAAATTGAACCCATTAATGTTTTTTGTGGGTTCCAAGTTCAGAGGAAACTCATCCATCCTAAGACTATTGTTCGGAAATAAACATCGGTCCATTTTTAAAATGGTAACTGCAGGAAAAAGATAAGAAGATTATTGTGATAATTTTAATGCATAATTAGTTGCCTGGAACTAATTGTTCATGAAATTCCGTTGCTCAACGAAATGCATTATTTATACATCGACTTGAACAGAGGTACAACCAGCACTTTGGACAGCACCACATTTTCAGCCAGAAAAGGTCTTACAAGTTCCTTTTCCCTTCCCTCCCTCCCTCCCTCCCCTCTCTCCCTCCCTCCCTCCCTTCCATTGTTTCCTCCTTTCTCCTAACTGCTCATTGAAAGCAGGTAATAAAGTGGAGTAGATTTGGCATGAGGTCAGACTGAAATGAATTAAGGGCTGCTATTACAGAAGAAAATTGTATTTAAATACAATTCAATCCTTTTCATATGGGGCTTTTTATACGCTGGAAAAGTTTGGAAGAAGAGAAGGGCATGCCAATGAGGTTTTTACCAGCTTGAGATTTTTTTAAAAGAAAATGACTGGAACAAGGTCTGTTATATTTGCCAATCAGTTAAAAAAAAAACACCCAAGGACAGAGGGGAAAAAATGAAGGCTTTCTACAAAGAACAGTTTTAAAGTAGGTTTTTTTTTTATGAAAAGCTGCAGGAGGTAGAACGATTTTTTATTTTAAAACGTTATTTGATTGGTTGGCCTTACTCCTGGCATGTTTGGCAAAGGACTGGTTTTCTATGGAGAAGGGCAAGCAAAAACTTTATAATGCTGTCTTAGGTCACCCATTCAAATTCAGTCTTAAGGACAAAGCAACAATAGAAAAGTAATAAACTACTGTATACTGAGTCAGATCATGGACAAATCTAGTTGTATTGTCTAAATCGGGGGTCTCCAACCGTGGCAACTTCAAGTCTTGTGGACTTCAACTCCCAGAATTCCCTAGCCAGCTTTGCTGGCTGAGGAATTCTGGGAGTTGAAGTCCACAAGTCTTAAAGTTGCCACGGTTGGAGACCCCTGGTCCAAATGACATTTCTGTTGCTATGCCTACAGTTTTGCATGCATCCTTTTGCATGCATCCTTTTGCATGCATCCTTTTAGCAAGAAAGAGATATGTGAAAACTCAGTAAAGGCAATGGCATGGGTAGGGAGGTCAGGGATCCTTTATGATAGAGCATGTTATGGATGTTCTTCCACAGAGGCTACCTCTATGAAGGCTGAAGTTAGAGGATATTGCCAATGCAACATACCAAATTTCCTAATTAATTTATTTTAATCAGAGAGCGGGCTTGCCAGATACTAATGGAAGTGTTTGTCAACCTATTATTGACCAAACACACCACATTTCCTGTCCCTGATCAAGAGCCTTATTATGATTATTCAATGGCTTGAATACAAAGGGCTAAGCCACAGTTCATTTCCAAGCCCCCCACAAAAAAATAATTTCTTTTATCGTGGGGTTGATATAGCCTGGAAGCTTTCTATTCCACTATCTATTAGTACCCTGGAAACGGGCTTACTTATTCACCCTCAGCAGGCTTCTCACCAGAGCAGTTATGAAATGAAATGTGCATTAGTGATACAGCATGGAGGAGCCTGGGTGACTGCAAAACCGAAGTGCATGTTTTGCAAAACAAAACAAAACTCTTTTCACATGAGAGTTTAGATGCCTATTTTCATCTTATTTCACAATGAGCTTTATTGGAACGTCTTTCTCTACCTTCTAATCCAGAACATAAATTTGATCTATTAGGTGGGTGGATTGACCAGATCAACTTCATTTTTCATTTCAAATTCCCAGATCCATCCACAAGGTTCAGGAAAAGATTTAGGTTTTAGCGACAGGTGAATTGCTATCAAATCTTGTTTGGCTGCTAATTGATCAAACCATTGCGTATTTCTTACGGCAAGGAAGAGAAGCTGCAAACTCCAAGGTATTAGTCTTCATTTGAGAAAAGCATGGCAGGATTAAGTTGACCCTATATTAAGGCTTTATTATATAGGAAAAAAGTAGGAATGTTTCAGTAGAATCCAGGTGATTCTAGTGTGATCTCGGTGTTCTGTTTGTTTCCAAAGGACTGTCAGCTGATTGACCAATGCAGGTGCCATCATGAATTTTTTGACTCCTTCTATGCCAGGGGTCTCCAACCATGGCAACTTTAAGACTTGTGGACTTCAACTCCCAGAATTCTCTAGCCAGCTTTGCTGGCTGAGGAATTCTGGGAGTTGAAGTCTACAAGTCTAAAAGTTACCAAGGTTGGAGACCCCTGCTTAATGCCACTGACAAGCAGGCTATAGAGATGAGGTCACTGGTAATTATCTAATTGGCCTTTCATACCATATTATATATTTTAAATCCAGCTAATAGAATTCACTGCACATTAAGTGCTGATGAAATTACTCTGATTTGGGTAAAACCGATAACTTATTTTGAGCTTGTCAGAAAAGCATATAAATTATAAAGATGGGGAGAAACCTTCAGCTAATCTCTTTATTATAAATGAAGCATTAATAGGAATTAGAAATCTCACTGTGTTACACAATAAAGGTGCTGGAAAAGAATATAGCATTCCCCAGGTTTGGATTTGACTGTACAATTCTCAACAGCAGCACTTCTATTATCATACAAAACAAGTCAGCCTGATGTAAAAACATATATAATTTAAAATGTCTCCGTTTATGTAACATACCCTAAGGGTAAGTTACACGTCTCTCTGTGAGTTTGATATTTGAACAGGGAACTTGTTTTGGGAAGCAGTATTTGTCAGATTCTATATACCCGAGGAAAGACTTGCACACATGTGCACACATGGATGATTCTTCTTGGGGCCATAGCTCAGTAGTAGAGAATCTGCTTTTTAGTGAGAATCTGCAATTATTTATAGACCACCCACTTCAATAAAGCACTCATGACAGTTTACAATCAACTGAAATATTAAAAAAAAACAAAGTTGTATCCAAACCAGCTAAATATAAAGAGATTTAGAACTGACTTAGGGAAGATAAAAAGACTATTAAGGAGGAACTCAGAGAAGAGATTATACAATTCAGGGACTGAAAGAAGTTTAAGAAAGAAATAATCAAAATAATCCCTCTTAGATTTTATTTAGTATAACATGGGACATAGGACAGGCTTTTTAAAATTGATGCCAGTCGTTTAAGGCTAGTTTAAGAGAGAGACATCTCAGGGAGTCTAGAAACACTAATTTATTGTTATTGATTATAACAGAAATGAAAATCTTAATCTTTCTTCAGTCTTCTCAATGGAGCCTCACCAAAAATGTTTTGCCTCCTAGGAGCAGGAATGCTCCCAATCTGTTTGTCTTTATGAAGGTTTTAAGAACCTCACAATTCTGTATTAAGATGGGACTTGTCATTGGCCCTCAACCTTCCTTTTCTCTTCTTGGATATGAACCTTCAACAGACCTTCTCTCAGTAATAATATAGGGTGGGCCAAATTTGGAGGTGGGGGATATGATCCTGTTTGCATCTAGGTGTAATTTTTCTGTGTTGAACTGTCAAATACTACTAGTTACTATTAGCCAGCTGGTCACCATCAGTTAATTCTCTTGGTTAGATTAAGATGTGAATATCGGGAGCTAGTCTTATATTCTTAGGGATTTCTATGGCTTGAATTTAATTGTCTGCCTTTTATAGAGTTTCTGGATGGAATGGGAGACACATAACATTTGATGGAAATTCAGAAAAAAAAAGAAAGATCAATACCAGACAGTGCATCATTTTTGTTCCTGGCAGTTCAGCACTTCTCTCATTAAATGTATCTTGCCTTCCATTGTTGCATGAGGGTCTTCTTGGCAAGCCTTGAAACAATTGCTTTCTGATGATAAGGGGAGTGAAAACATTCCTTTTCCTTAAGGAATAGCATTTCATTTGGAGGGGCGATTCCCCCTGCTTTTCCCTGATCCTTCCAAGTTTAGGACAGAAACACCTGTGGCGTAGGTGTCAATCTAGGTCAATTCAGCCCACCCTGGCAGAAAGGTTTGGAATATGTTTATTTTTCTTCTGCTATCAAGCAGAAAGCTTCTGCAGATCTTGCACGTGCTGGACATCAATAATTAAAGCTAGCTCATGGTTACCATGGAAGCCATAAAAATTACAAGGTCCTGTCTGGACCTTTTTTCTGGGTCATAGAAATTAAAGTCAGGACATCCCCAAATCAAAAGTCTCAGAGGCTCCATTTCCATCCCTGAAACAATGCCTGCCTGCAGCTAGATACTTCCGTAAAAGTCACCGCAGTAGTCTCCTCCTACCTGAATTTAGCTTTGAGGTTGCTATAGGACCTAAAACCTAGTCCCTTGAAAGGACTGTTGCTCAGCTTGGCCTCAATAAAATATCCCCAACATCCCTGTGCATCCTTCAATAACTAAAACCTAGTAAATAATAAATCATTCTTATCCTGCATGAACCTGGTATTTACTAGCAGTAATCTGTACCCAGTGCCTCCCAACAATTCAGCCAATTTCACATTTCTTTGCAATCGTTGCCTCCCACTACAGGGCCTGAGCTAACTTCAAGATACCTTCCACTTATACAAGTTCAGGAGTGGGATTCTACCGGTTCGAACCGGTAGTTCTGGTGATCATTTGGTCCCTGCCCCTGCCCTTTTCTTGTGCTTTATTTCCTTGTTTTTGAGCACACCTGAGTCACACGGCAGAGCGGTTTGCCATGCATCAGCTGTTTAACTCACTGGGGCTGCAGCAGAATGTAAGTATTATAGCTAAATGGTCTTTTCTAAATGTGTGTGTGTGTGTGTGTGATATGTGTGTGTGTGTGTGTGTGTGTTATCTACATGCAGCATCTCTAAATGATTTACAAATAAGGGAGGCCGGAATTTTTCCATTATGGTGCCAGTCATTTTACAGTGAGTCTGTAAAATGATAAAAAGATATTAATTAGACACAGAATGTCTTCTCAAATCTGTGCATGTTTTTTGTGTGCGCAGGTGAAGCGTGAAGCGCTCATCAAACCAGTTGTTACACCGGTCGAATCACTCCACTGTACAAGTTACATATACATACATGATACATCACCCAACAATATACATTCAGCATGTCAATTCCACGCACTCTTGCACCTGCCCTACCTTCTATACAACCTATAGCAAAAGCAATAACACTTAGACTTACATATTGTTTCATACCCTCTGAACTCTTCCATGAGGCCATTGTCTTTCTATACACATCTCTCACTTGTGCACTAAGAAAGATACTGGCTTTCCTCTTCTCATTCCATGGGTAACCTTCACTTCTCTCTGACTCTCACACAAAGAACCAAGTCTAAAAGTCCATATGCAATCTATTCTTTTATGCAATCTATTCTTCTCTTTGGAACCCTTGGTTCTGATCTATTTCTATATTTCTATTTTGTTCCATTCCATTCTATTCTCTCTTCAGTGGTCTCAGGTGACCCCGAGTTGATTCTTCAGTGGCAGCTGCTGGTTATTCCAGTGTTGTTTCCATTTCCAACTGTGTGTTTTCTAACTCTCCACAACAGATCCTCCAGGCCAGCGTTTCTCCCCCGTTTGATCTCATTAGAGCTTCTCATTTTTCCAGGAACTCTATAACCACCAATGTTCATTCACTCTCTCCAGCTGGGCGGTGAGCTGTCTCATATTAAACACATATCATCTATTAAAGAGATACACATGATTAAGCCTGTATAAACCAGTAGCCATTTTCTAGCCCCGGGGCATTCTCATGTTCTAAATGCAGGGGTTGAGGCAGAATTGTTCCCTGTAATGGCTATGCTCTTCTGTTCTCAGATTTTTACTATTTTCATCCCCACTGACTGTACTCCCAAAAGCAAAAGAACAGATGGCTGTACCCAGTGCTTTGTTTGAAAGTATATCTCTCTGTCCAGCACGAAAGCTAGGAGCTGAGAGGGTAAAGAGCATTTCTGTAAGTTTGTGAATTTTTGCTTCTTTTCTGTGGTCACTGTGACCCACACAAGATGTGAAAAAATAGATAATTCTATGATAAAATTGGGACCCACAATTGTACAATATGATTTTAATTCTGGGGAGGGGATGAGAATAGAAGATGCATTCAAACATCTGCCAAAACAATCTGAGTCATTTTGTTAACTACAATGAGCTTTAAGATATATAGGCTTGTTGTATTCAAAGGCTAATAATATATCAGTTATGTAGCAAATGTATTCAAAATGCATAATGAATTCTTAAGGTTGAATATCTAGTTGCTGTGTAGAATACACTTTCGTAGGACTAAATGAAAAGGTTATATAGCTAGCAAAAAGGAACATCACTCCTGTCCCATTGATGCAGGGCAGTTTACTCCTATTCAAGAGTTAAGACAATGGGCTGTAAGAATTAAAAGATGGATAATCTCATCTTTGTAATAAAGAAGTTAAGCGTATATTTTTAATGTCATTTTTACAGCTGTGCTCTTTGACTTTCTTACAAGAGTTTGCAGGTCATTTGCATTTTCTTCTACAGCATTAATTAGTGTCATCAGTATAAATTATTGATGTTTCTTGCTCTAGTTTTTAAAGCACGCTCATCTTCTTTCAGTCCAGCCTTTCTTAATATATAGCTTTCATACAGGCTGAATAAATGAGTGAATATATAAACTTGTCTCACTTTCTGGGGGACCTGGAGCCAGTCTGTTTTAACCTGTTCTAGCTAGACTGTGATTTTTGTTCTGTGTATAGCATTTGCCTGAGGATAAAGAGATGTTGTGCGATTATTACGGTATTTTCCTAAGGACATTCCACAGTGTAACATGGTTGATACAATTGAAAGCCTTTATTTAATCAATGAAGCATGTATTTTTTGGTGGGGGAAGAGAGACTTTCTTAATTATCCAGCCGGCATCAGCAACAATCTCTTTCGTTTCTCAGCCTTTCCGAAAGCCAGTTTAAACATTTGACATCACCTTCTTCGTGTAAGGCTCTCATCTGTGGATGATTCCAAGAATCAATTTGCTGGCATGTGAAATTAAGGATTGTTTACAAACACCGCTAAGTTTTCTTTCTACATTATTGGCATATAGGTTGACCTCTTTCAATCTGTTAGCCACTGAACAGTTCTCCAGATCTGCGGATTCTTTTATGTGACTTGTCATATTTCTGTAATGTTTCATCAATTGCTATAGCCTTCTGACATGGTAAGGTTGGAGTGCTGAATCTTTATACATATAGAGGTTCTTATAATTAGGAAATATCTTCGCAGATACCCTGGATGTTGATGTGTTTACAATCTACTCCTTCCTTCTTTATTTGATCTTGGAATAAGTTATTACTTGTTCATTTGGTGTCCTTTGTCATACCAATTTGAGGATGAAGCTTCATTCTGAGTACAGAGATCATTTGGAAGACTTTATTTTATTTTCTGTGTCTGCTTCTATCTTTGATATATTTGCATATGTTGTAATATTGTTTCCTGTCTCTTCTAACAACTCTCTGAAATTCTTTGTTAAGTTCTTAAGTTCTTCTCTTTCTTCACTTTTGCTTCTCTTCTTTTCTCAACAATTTCCACCATTTATTCTGCTTCCTCATGTTTCTGCATCTTTAGCAATTGCTGTTCACAGTCACACTTAATAATTTGAGTTAATTGCAGAAATCCTCTGTTTCCCTATTAGTGAAATTCAGGATTTTAAAGTGATTCCTAATGTTCATATTGAACATGGTGGGTATATGCTCAAGATATTAAACTTATTGGCTTTGTTTTTCTGCTGTAGCTTGCCTTGGAACTTGCATATATAACCTATTGATTATCTGATTTACAGTCAGCCTCTGGCCATGTCTTTGCTATATAACTGAGCTTTTCCATCTCCTTATTTATTTATATATATTTAAAAGGCCACCCATCTCACCACAGTGGTTCTGGGCTGCTAACAACATTTAAAATCATAATACAAACAATATAAAATTGCTTTGTATGTAATAACAATTGAGGTAAAAGCCAATCTGCCCTCAATTCAAACAACCACCTCTTGGGCTCCAACTAACAAGCTAATCCCCATTCCTGGGAACACATCCAAGTCTGAAAGGGTGAGGGCACATCTAATCATGAGTAAATTGTGTTTTAGAAGACATTAACTACAAGGATATTATTCCTTTGCTCCAGATGGGATGGGGCAGATAGCAACAATTGGGGTGTGGAAGCTCCTGCTATCAAGTGCTTTATAGGTGAGAATCAGCACCTTGAATTGTATGCTGAAGCACATTGACAGGCATCTTGCACAAGAGAAGCATAATACGGGGGTGCCAAGGTACATCAATAGCTGCCAACACTGCTGCATACTGAAATAACTATTGGATTCAGATATTCTGCAAAGGCAACTCCATATAGAGAGCTTTTCAGTAATCTGCTTATACCAATAATATACTGAATTTGATTTCTCTGTACTCCATCTGATAATCCCTATCTATAGATGTGATTTTGGTGTTATTTTTATCTGAAAACTGTTATCAATGAAAAAATCATTGGGTTAGCAGATATTGATCAATTAGTCTTCTGTTTCACTGCTGCTTCCTAAGTCATACACTCCAACTGGGTTTTTCTCTATTTTCAACTTTGGCATTCCAATCTTGTTCTGTCAACTTCAGATTAAAATTGATCATAAAATCCTCAAACTCCTCCTCTTCTCATCAGTGGTTAGCATATAAACCTAGATCGCCGTATTAGACAAAGTATAACTAATATTATTCAGTCATTAGGTAAATTCTTACTAATTTTATTCAGTCATTGACTTCATTGCACTCCAATACTGGCTTTGCTATGTCCTTCCTCATTATGAAAGTAGTGCCATCCTTCCTTTGTTTTGCATGTCCTGAGTAGTATACAATATGATCTTCCAATGAAAGGATCCAGTTCGTCCATTTCAAATCTTTGATGCCTAAGATCTTAAAATGTAATCAGTTCACTTAGTCCTTCAGTGGGTTAAGCTTTCCTGTGTTCATATTTTCTACATTCTATGCTCCCACTCTAATTCTGTCTTTTCAGCTTCAGATTTTCTTTTCCTACATGACAGCAGAGGATGGTTTGAAAACAAGATAAATATTTATTCCCTAAATTATATTTAAACTACTTTTGTCCCGTGGCATAATTGGTGGCATATACTAAAGGATTAGCTATTAAGCTGAATTACTGCATCTTCTTAAAGAACAAGGCCACTCAGCTTACCAACTATCTCCTCCTCCTCAGTCTCAGAGCATTTGAATTGTCCACATATTAAAATCTTCTTTTGGACAGTAGATGAAAATGCAAGTGTCCAGATGACATTGCTTTCTACTTCCAACCCCTTCATATTTTTCTGTCTGTCTCATTTGTTTTCCTTTCCTTTTTGAATAATCAAAGTTGTTCAGTAGAGAAAATGAAATAACTGTAAATAGATTTTATATATATCTATGTATGTGTGTGTGTATGTAAGTACATTTATATATATATATATATATATATATATATATATATATATATATATATATATATGTAGATCTTTGGTTGTTGGGTTTTCTCCCGCGTAAGATTCAAAGTATCTGGCAACGTTTCGATGAAGTCTCATTCATCATCTTCAGGCTTCTGTCTCCGGCTCTGTGCTTCTCTGTACTCTGAGAAGCACAGAGCCGGAGACAGAGCCTGAAGATGATGAATGAGACTTCATCAGCGTTGCCTAATACTGAATCTTCGAGGAGCCTGAACAACAAAGATCTACATATAAATACCAGCGAGAACCTCAGAAAACAAATATATATATATATATATATATATATATATATATATATATATATATATATATGTATATGTATATGTATATTTTCTTACGTTTTCGCGGGTACTTACATGTATGGCATTCAGCTTTGTTCGGGTATTTTCCCACGTCATTGTAGTTGTGCTTTTAAAGTTGTAGCGACGTTTCAGCAGAATCTCATCTGCCATCATCAGGCTTCTGTATAGTGTCTGTCTGTGAGTCAGGCCCCCACAGTTTTTTCAGTTTTAAATTTGGGTCTGTGTTTATTGGTCTTGGAGTTTGCTATGTTCTGCTTGATTGGTTTTTCTAATCTGTTTCACAAAACAGACAGAAGATATTAAAAACACCAATCAAGCAGAACACAGCAAACTCCAAGACCAATAAACACAGACCAAGATTCCCAACCAATCAGGATGAAGAAAAAAACATTCTGGCACAGCAATAGGCTAGCACCAAATTTAAAACAGAAATGGCTGTGAAAGTCTGACTCACAGATGAACACAATAACGAAGCCTGATGATGGCAGATGAGATTCTGCTGAAACGTTGCTACAACTTTAAAAGCACAATTACAATGATGTGGGAAAATACCCGAACAAAGCTGAATGCCATACATACATGCATCTCAGATTCAATTTTTTTTACTACAGGTTCTGTGGGTGTGGCTTAGTAGCCGTGGCAGGGGAAGGATACTGTAAAATGTCCAGTCAGAGGAGGTATTTGCCGGTTCTCTGAACTACTCAAAATTTCTGCTACACACACACACAGCAAAAGTGGGTGGAAATGTCTGTTGGTGCTGTTCCTTAGGTGAATAGCAGCCAGGCCGCCACTGTGGGGTCCTTTTACAGTGCGGAACCCTGCCTCTTCTGTGCAGGAATCAATAGGCAGAGCTGGCACATGAGGGGAAACCTATCTGTGGTCCTCTCAGGCTCTGCCTGATATTTTTTTCTTGCTTTCCTCCTCTAAACCTAGGTGCATCTTATGGTCAGGTGCATCTTACAGTGTGAAAAATATGGTATATATTAATTTCCTCCAATTAGGGCCCCTTTATTGATTCACTGACCAAGCAAAGCAGCATAAACAGGTCTGTGACTCAAAATGAAGTGTATTTCTTAAGCTGTTTCTTAATGATTGAATCATTTCACCTTTTTCAGTATTTTTGTCCACTATAAATGTACAAGTCTGCCACAGTCATTTGTTGGCCTAGGTATAATTCCGCCTTCTGATACTCATTCTTAGGTCATTTCACATTTCTTAAATCCATTGAAAGTTATATTTATAACTTACGATTTCTTTTTTTTAATCACAGGATTTTAATCACTTCTTTGGAATAGGTCAGGCTATGTCAGGTTATGTCTTGTTCAAGGTTGACCAGTAAATTTCATTGCTGCGCAAGGATTTAAACTTCAGCACTTATCTAAACTCTCATTTCTCAGAAAAGAGTTAATCCTGCACCATAAAGCTGAACTTTTATTGCATTTTCAATAGCAAGATCCATTCATCCATGTTTGTCTGGTTTATTTCAGCATCCTTTGGGCTGAAATAAACTTGGGCTTTGTTCCTCTTTGGAAAGTGACTCGTTTTTCTAATTTTATCTGTGCTTTCCAAACGTAGATTTCATTATGTGGTCTATACAGTTCATTACCTCTTATCAGACATTTCCAGCAATCTCTGAATAACAGAGTGCCACTTCTATATCATTCTTTGCAAATGATTGCTATTCATCATGGACCAGCCTAGTTAAATACTTTGTCTACAGTAATATTTCACAAAGATTTCCAAGATCTGGAAATCTTATCTGCAGCTGTATGTAGGAGGTCACAGTTATAGGAAGGAAGGAAAACCGCATTAGATGAACAATACCAGTAAGTGGATAATTTAAAATAAATTGATTGCTGCTCGGAGAAGCTAAAATAATAAATAAAAGTAGCATTGTATTACCTCATAACAAATAATTTCATAAAGGCCACAATCTACATTCAGTATGTGAGTTGACCTCAGTGGTGGGATTCAGCCAGTTCGCACCACTTCGGGAGAACCGATTGTTAACTTTCTGAGCAGTTTGGTGAACTGGTTGTTAGAAGAAATCATTAGAGCAGAGAACCGGTTGTTAAATTATTTGAATCCTACCACTGGTTGACTTCCAGGAAAATGATGTTAGGCAAAAATGGCTTCGCTTTTCGTGTAGTCAGTGATTGTGGTAGAAAGTGGAGCTAGTGAAGAAAATGTCCCAAATTCCTCTTCAAATCCAAAGGGAGGATTTGGAGGATTCAGATGTTCCTTACAGATGCATCCCATGACGGGAACAGAAAACAATGGTCTTTGGTGGGTTTTAAAGCTCTGGCAGTTGGGAGAAACAGTTTTGCTCAAGCTATAGTTTGGAGCCTTTTAAAAGGATGCTCACTTTACCTCCTTTCTCTTTTAATCACTTTTATTGGAAGTGGTTGTAAATTGCTGTTAAGACTTGTTAAGAGCCTCTAGAAGAACAAGTTTTATTATACAGTCTGATTTTTCCTGCAACCTGAAGTGAAGAAAGATTTATCTGAGTTTAAAACTTTAAAAAATTGAAGATTCTTCAATTTCTGTGAAAAATGTTTTCCCCCAAACAAATTGTGAGAAAAAGATGGTTTTGTTCTATGGACTTGTCTTTGCTTTCCCTTTTTAAGAATCCCATCTTAATGATGTAGATTTATCCAAAACAATCCTGAAAGCACTTCTTCAACAAATAACATTACTACTTTTAGCTAATTATGTATAATTCTTGGCATTTTTTTGACTGAATAATTATTTAAATTATAATTCAGCTGAGTAAAAAGAAGAAAAGCAAGAACCGATTAAACTTTTTTTTTTCCTTGGGACAGAAATACATTTTTTTTTCATTCATATTCTAGATTGTATAATTTAGGGTTTGAAAATATTTCTAGATTCATTGAAAATGTTTTGGATTGGGCCCAGCTAAATCAAACTAGGGGCCATCCCAGAGCCTCCTCCACATGAAGGAGCTGTGCCGTAGAATGCTTTGCTGTATTTTTAGAGAAGGTGGTCAGTTATGGTATTAAAATTGAGAGATGAAGAGTAAATGGTAAGTAATTAATTTGTGGGACATCATTTGATGGCATTAAAGGTTAATACTTTTAATTTGTTGTTTCTAGTATCTCTTAATGAGATTTTTCTCAATTAAGTTTGAACGCTGAAGTTTAAAAATTTGTTTATAGATATATCTTTATATTTTTAGAGAAAATGATAAGGTATTGTGTAAAGGAAAGGAAATAAATATGAAATTGATTTATTTGTTTAAAATTAATATATTACAGCAAGGCAATGAATGAAATCAAAATGTTTTAATACCTGACCAAAAAGGGATATATAACAGAATAAAAACCAAGGCTATTCCTTTACTCTCTTTTGGGTAGAAACTATATAGCAGTGGTGGCTAACCTTTTTCATCTCCCATGTCAAAAATTTCGTGCATTCTTGCCAGAGGTGGTATTCAGCAGGTTCTGACCAGTTCTGGAGAATCGGGAGTAGAAATTTTGAGGTGTTCAGAGAACCGGCAAATACCACCTCTGACTGGAGATTTTACAGTATCCTTCCCCTGCCACGCCGACCAAGCCACGCCCACAGAACCAGGAGTAAAATTTTTTGAATCCCATCACTGGTGATTGCGCTTGTGTGCTCACATGCCAGCACTCAGAAGGCAATGCATGGGGGGTCCCCATGCACCCTGTGCATGTGCGCGTGATCCCCCGTGCCATGCATCTCTGAACATAGACACACATCTCCCACCCCTCTGCACATGCGCTGACATTCAGCTTAATTTTAGCAAAGCAATTGACAAAGTGTCCCATGACATTCTGATTAGCAAGATAATTACTTACAGGCAGATAAAATGACAGATTAGAAGGTAGATTAAAATCATACTTTGGGTACTTTGAGTATGCTCATCAGTGATTCCTCATCAGATTATAGTATAAAATATTCAGGAAGGTGCAAGACATTTGGTCCTGGCCTTGTACTTAAAAAAAAAATATTAATGATTTGGATGAGGAAATTGAAAGAATGTTTATTAGATTTTCAGTTGATATACAGTTTGGTAGGTTGGCTAATGCTCTGGTAGGCAAAAAAAAAATTCTTTCAAAACTCAGGGATGGGATTCTACCGATTCGGGTGAACCCGATGTTAAGTTTGCATCTGGTTCGCCAAACTGGTATTTGAACCAACTGGCTGGCCCTGCCCACCTCTCCCCATCCCTCCCAGGAGTCTCCATGCTGCCCATTTTCAATGGAGATAAGTGGAGGGTCTGCGCGGAGGCTCTGGGGGGGGGGGGAATGGGCCTTCCGGAAATCAGGTAATAGGCCTGTTTCTGGCTTCTGGTGGGCCTCCAGAGCCTGGAGGAGGCCATTTTTGCCCTCTCAGAGGCCCAGGGGAGGCTTCTGGACCCTTGGGAAGGTGAAAAATGGCCCTCCCAGAAATTCTGGTTGCCCCCCCCCCCATGGCTATGCCCACCAGCAACTGGGCAACGAACCCCTGTCAAAACTACATAGATAGGTTAGAAAAATAGACTGCAAATAACACTAAGAAATAACACTAAGAAAGGTAAATGCAACTCTAGGAAGATAAATTAAATGTACAGCCAGAGGCAGGGTCAGATTTGTGAAGTCATAAATTGGGAGAAGCAGTAGAAGCTGTGTTTGCCAAGGGATAATAGGAAATAAGGCTGTGTAATTTGGCAAGCATGCCTTTAAGAGGCATAACAAACCTGTGACGGGTAGGGAAAGCCTATTTAAATGGATATCTTAATAGCTAAGGAGGTTTATGTGAGCCATACAGAAGAACCGAAACTTACAGTGTTATAATAAAACAGTAACATATGAAAAGTTTCTGAAATTTTGAGACTCCCCTCCCCTTCAGAATGTGACATTCCAGGTTGTAGCTTGCATAACCTAAGCCTAAATTTGGGAGATGATGGGGAATTTTGGCTTGGTAATAACGATGTATTTGAAAAAGATCTTGGAAGACTAATTGATGACAAATTAATTGGGTAGATTCATGAGTATAAATACAAAAAACACAGACACAATTTTAGAATGTGTCAGCAGAAGTATCATTTTCAAATGATATGCAGTAATAGATCCAATTAATTTTGTATTGATACGTACTGAGGGACAGGGTGGGCTACAACCTCAGCCTTGTGAGTCTCATTGTAGTGAGTATATTAATTATGTGATTTACAATAACTAACCACATGAGAATCTTATGGATCCTAGAGAACAACATGACCTTTTTCATATATTCCATTTGTTTCCTTAACTATTTTATGTATTTCTTCTTTATTTATTACATTTAATAAATTATCTATGTCTTACCTATAATGAAATACAGTCTACTACTTCCACAGTAACCTATAACCAGGAGTTCTGTGCTTCTATTTGTCTGCTGTGCAGGTGTTTACTCTTAAAGGAATTTTTCAAATCTTCTGTTCTTTCTTCCTTCTTTCCTTTTGATTCTTTTAGAATAGGGCATCCAACTCGATTTCATTGAGGGCTGCATCAGGCTTGTGTTTGACCTTGGAGGACCGGGGGTGGTATGTGGCCAGGGATGGGCATAATAGACTTTGTTGGGCATTTGACACAGGCTCAAGATGCATTTCCCCCACTTCTTTCTCTCCACACTTACTTACTATACCCATTTTCCTATCTCTTCTGCTTATTACTTATTAGATATTACTGGCAAACATTTATTACTTATTCTTCATACTCCACTAAACTTTTTATTTCTAAATTTATACCTCATTGATTAATAGTAAATTGCTTTTCCAGGCATAAAAGCTGTTTATACTATTGTATGTTTATTATTCAACTAATAATAAAAATACAATAGCATAAATAACATGATAATACAAGATCTAACAGCAGAGGCAAATTTCCAGGATTGTAAATAGAAATGGCCGTCAATTATAGATTGTTGACTGTAGATTAAATGGGCATACAGTATGTAAAATCCAGCATTAAATTGTAGAATTAACATAGGATGTTGCTTGTTTTATATCCAGATCAGGCACTTTCTTGAAGCCATATAATTGTAATCCAGTCCAATCCAGTCCTCCAGCAGCGCACTGCTGGCTGAAAAACGGACTGCACGGAGGCCCCCCACAGCCCTTTTTTGGGCAGCAGAGTGCTGCTGGAAGCCGAGGAGGCCCAAAACAGGCCACATGAGGACCTCATGGGGCCTCAGCACAGCCCTTTTGGCCAGAAGAGGCACCAAAGACTGGTCCTTTGATATTTCCAGGCCAGCCCTGCAGGCCAGATTTAAGCACCCCGCGGGCTGGATCCAGCCCACAGGCCTTGAGTTTGACACCCTGTTTTAGACCAGGGGTCGCCAACCTTTTGGACCTCAGGGACCACTAAACTCATCATTTTAGATCCCAGGTACCACTAACCGGTTCTGTGGGCATGGCCTAATTTGTGGGTGTGGCTTGGTGATCATGTGACTGGCTGGGCATGGCTTGTATGTAAATATTATAAATATTTATATAAATATTGAATTTTTTATTAAAAAAGAGTAACTATTACCCAAAATCAGGCAAATCAGGCAGGCAGATTGAGTTGCTCACAGAATCATTCAGTGATCTATCTATCTGCCATCGGCTAGCTCAGCCCCTCAAATTTGCTTGCCATGAATCTGCATTGAATAATAGAACCTTCAGTTCTAAGGGAGGTTGGGCTGTGCTTAAAAGCAGAGCCAAAGATCTAAAGACTATCTAGAAAGCAAGAAATCCAACCATTTCCTGCTTCCTAGCTAAGCTAAATCTCCCGGCACAGCAGAACAGATAATGGTCGGAAAAAGGAAAAATAGCAATTGAGCAGGCAAGTTTGCTGGGTAAGGAGTGAGTGGGAGGGGAGTGTTCCCGTGGGCCATGTAGGCAGCTCAGCCTAGTGTTTCTGCGCAGACTGGATTAATTGCTTTGGGGTGTGCTCTGGGGGTGACATTTTTCTGTGGCCCACCAAAATTTTCTCACGGCCCACCAGTGGGCCACGGCCCACCAGTTGGCGACCGCTGTTTTAGACTATCCTCTGATGATCCTTCAAATATGTGCTATGTATAGATCACTGCCACAGCAAAAGAGTTTCATTCAATGTCATGTATGATAAATATGTATGTTCTCTTGTATCTTTCATTCATTCATTCATTCAATCATTTATTCATTCATCCATCCATTCATTCATTTTTGAAGCAGCCCAACCCCACAGTGGTTCTGGGCAGCTTTACAATTAAAAAGAAAACCAAATAACAATTCTAGAGAAGGGAAACTCCTTCCTTTGGACCCACCTAGATGTCAGAAACACATGCCAGGTCAGCTTCCCTATCCACAATCAAATTGTGGAGGAGAGTAGATTTATTGCATACCAACCTGGTGTTTATAAACAGTAGCTGGAGTCAAGGGCTGGTAAAGATCTGGTAACATGGCATTGAGGATGAATGCCGAGGCTTGGACATGGGGACTATATATAGGATTTCTTAATTCAAAACTTTTGCACTGACATTACAGGTAGTCCTCAACTTACAACCACAATTGAACCCAAAATTTCTGTTGTTAAGTGAGACATTGGTTAAATGAGGTTTGCCCCATTTTACAACCTTCCTTGCCATAGTTGTTAAGTGAATCTCTTCAGTGGATAAGTTAGTAACCTGATTGTTAAGTGAATCTGGCTTCCTTGTTGACTTTGCTTGTCAGAAGGTCGCAAAAGGGGATCACATGACCCCTGGGACACTGCAACTGTCATAAATGTGAATCAATTGCCAAGTGTCTGAATTTTGATCACATGATAATGAGGAGGCTTCAAAGGTCGTAACTCTGAAAAATTGTCATAAGTCACTTTTTCAATGCTGTTATAACTTTGATCAGTCCCTAAATGAACTTTTATAGGTCAAGGACTATCTGTATAAAGAAGCCACGCCTTCATTGTCTTTTTCCATGCTTAGCAATATATCTATTTTTGGGTATAAGAGAACCTGAATGTTTTAGACGTATGTCTTGAGTCTTATTTCACTTGAGGATAGACAGCTAATGTGCAACTATTGAAAATAGGTGAGGGAATTTAAAAAAAATCTTTATCCGTCAAGGGAAACATTTATACTGATAAGACTTATTAAAGTAGGTAACACAACTCTAGATTAAAATAAAATCAAACACGAAATGTAATCAAGGGGGGAAAAATCTATGGTTCTCTGACAAGAATGAATGTAGGCAGACTCTCTAAGATGTGGTGATAGATGTTTGAACATTCACACTGTGATTGTTATTCCAATTCCATATTTAGTGAACATAGGAAGAAGGGCCAGAATCAACCAATACTTTCCCCTACTTTTTATAAGCATTGACTGAATGCATAATCTGAAAACCAATGAGTGGGTGAAATATCTGTGGCGTTCAGATGCCTTTTCTTTTCAGCTTGCAAAAAATAATTGGATGCTTTAGATGCCTGAACTCAAAATTTCCTTACCTTTTCTGACAAAGCCGTCATTAGGAATTGGGAAGCTTTTGATTCTGTTTTGAGTGGCGATGGATTGTAAGGGGATTCAGACCTCATGGATTTGGGAGCTGTGGGAAAAGACAAGTCCCCAAAGGAACAGCCATCTCAGTCTTTAGATTTCAAATTTATCTAGAGCAGATCAATCTCTTTATCAGGGTTTTTGCATGCAAGTAGAGAATTGCTTGACGTAAAGAGTTCAACATTTATAGGAATATATTCTCTTCTGCAAGAAATCTTTTTTGGAGTGGGCAGATTCGTGGGAGTACCTCAAATCATGGTTGATGACCTTGGCTAGTTTCCATTTTTCACATTATAAATAACTCATTCTTGAGTACAGGGGATGCTCAATTTGAGTCCAAAATTTCTATTGTCAAGTGAGACATTTGTTAGGTGAGATTTGCCCCATTTTATGACCTCTCTTGCTACAGTTGTTAAGTGAATAAGGAAGGAAGGAAGGAAGGAAGTCGGTTGTTTAATGAATCTGTCTTCCTGTCAGCCCTCAACATTTTCTCCCTTTGCTTTGCATCTTTCGGCTGTCATAAGTAACGGGGGGAGGAGTGGGGATATGGTTATGGGAAGTGAGCTGGAGGTGTTACAAACCAGAACTGTATAAGCTGGGGGGGTAGATTCTTGCTTAGGCATCTATCCTATGCTGTGCGCAGCTGCAACTCTTTATCAAAATATGTCAAGGTCAATGGACAGAGGCCTCATCACCACCTGGAGATGCCCACATGATGATATACACAACTTTTCATTGGATGAGCCAGTTGAACTGTTGGGGGTGGGAACGTTGCCATTACTTTGTATGCGTGGTTTGCGCGCCCATTTTCTCAGATTCAGAATTCTTTTGTTGCTATCACTTGATTTCCAATGATTAATGGAGTCTAAGTATTTCTTTCTTGGATTTTGAATAGAGCTCCAGCTGACACTTCCCCATTGACTTTGCTTGTCAGAAAGTTGCAAAAGGGGCTCACCTGAGCTTGAGACATAGCAACAGTCATAAATATGAATCAGTTGCCAAGCATCTGAATTTTGCTCACATGATCATGAAGCTTCAAAAGTCGTAAGTGTGAAAAACGATCATAAGTCACATTTTTCAGTGCTGTTGTTACTTTGAACATTCACTAAACAAACTGTTGTAAGTCAAGGACTACCTGTACAACTGCTAAGCTATGGCTTTTCCAAAGAAAGAAAAAGATTGATTTATTGGCAACTAGAGTGGCGAGGAGGAGTGAGGCAGCATGGCAATTGCAGAGAATCTGCAAAACTGCCATTACTGCCTCTCAGCCTTTTCACTCCCTCTTCCATATTTAGTTTTTGAGTTCTTGAAAGACAGTTATATAGCAGGTGTTGAAATGCAGATTCTCCCTTTTCTGGCTGATGGGTAGCATTACTCACAATTCAATAAACTAACCGGTAAGCGCTTCACATCCACCGTGGCACTGTGCTAGGGGAATTGAATCTGTCTCCCTCTATGCATATTTCATTCTCATGAAACCACTGGAATCTCATGAATAAGTTTAGTCCCTCTGACACAACAAACATTACTGTAATAGTTGCACAGCACATTAAGAAGCCAGACTTTGTTATATATGTCAGGCAAAGTATAGCATATTTACAGCTCTGGCTTGATAGCAGAAATTTTTTGTGTCTGCATAAGTATTTAAGTATTAAAATAGGAAAAATATGGTTTGCAACGGTGAAATCTGGATTGTGTTGGTTGAGATATGTAATGTATTTTGCTTGAAAGGTTACAGTGGACATATTTCCAATGAAATATTTAAAAGCAAAGAAAAAGCAAAAGAGCCTTGTAAATTATGCCAGCATACAACTCTGTATTAAAAGTTGTGATGGTCTCAGTAAATACTGATTTCAATGTCTGCCATCAGCGATAAATGCAAAAAATAATATTTTGAAAGCAAAACTTTCTATGTTTTGAATGTTTGTAGTCTAGACAAAAGATAAATGGGTCAGCTGCTTTAATTGTCAGACGCCCAATAATCTTAATGGTATTGTTAGATAAACAATACTCAGATGAATCACACTGCAATTTAGGTCAATGATATTAAAATCTGAATACCCTAAAGCATAATTAGAAGTTAGCATTCATCAGACTATACAAAATTATTTTAATTTTATGTTTTCCTTGTATTTTGCTGCTTTTCAAACAAAACCCCAAACTACAACAATTCCACATTAGTTTACATAATGAAGCAAAATGTGAAGCAAAACACACTTCACAAAATTAAAACTCGTCAATTAAGACATTAAAGCACATCTATCAGATAAATCATGAACAAAAAAAATTGCAGGGAATACTGAAACCCCTCTAACAATAAAAGAAAAATCATCACAACAAAATATAACAAGTGCCAAGAAAATGAACATGATACCTTTACGAGATTAATTTCTTGAAAAGAGAAGCACTTCTTCCTGTGTTTTATCCTCTTTCTTTGCCAATTTAAGGATTGGGAATGAGAAACAAGAGGATAGAGGGATTCAGTTCAGGCACGTTATGACAAATTCTTCAGATAACTTGGCCAAACAGATAATATTTTATAATATTCTGCATAATAGCTTATGGCAAACAGCAGATTCAATCACTTTAAATTAGGTTTTTCTTCCCCTAAATCATTTTCTTAACTTTGGCAAAACCTATTTTAAAGTGATTGAACCTGCTGTTTGCCATAAGCTATTATGCAGAAAATTTGGAATCAGGGACCTGACTGGAATGGATTTATTACTTAAAACCTATAGACAACCATAAATAACATGTAGTAAAAAGTAACTACCAATATAATGAAATGTCATTGTCATATTTTTTTCAAGTTAAGAGGTCAACAGAAGACCAGATGGCTAGATACTCTCCCCATGATACAAATATGAATTTTCAAGAACTCAGGAACTGACAGAAATGATGTTCATGAACAATGAGAACTGTCTGAATAACTGAATGTCACATATCTTCTTTTGATAAGCTTTGCCTCTCAGTGGAAGGATGTTTTAGGTTAGTTATAACCTAAAGGTTATTAGGTTAGTTATATCCACCCCCGTGATAATAATATCAGTTGGGATAGTATAGTTGTCTGGGTTCCGCAGGGAAAATCTGATTTGGAAGGTACCTGTGTACACATGTTCCATCTATCAGCAACTGCTTAAATAAGTTGTGTATTTTCCTTTACTCCCATAGCAACAAGTGGACTGCATTTGTTTTAAGGGAATGCCTGTATATTCAAGGTACACATCCAGGTATGCTTCAAATTATTGTTTCTAGAAAATAGCACAGTCCTAATTGTTGTGCTGTATTCTGCCCAGAGTCACTTCTGGTGAGATGTTGGCTATAGTACATTTGATGAATAATTAAATTAAATAATACACATACTGTATACGTATTCATGTCTTAAGAGACTCACATGCTTTATAATAAGGCTTTTACATCTTCTAAGCACCTTGACCAACAGCAGCCAGACCATTAAATTCTCTAATAGTTTATGCTTCTGAACTATCTTAAAGGCAGCCTTACATGTGATATATTAGTCTGGATATTACCAGTATATAAATAATCAAGGTAAGTTGCATTTCATGCAGAAAGGATCACAGCCAGTTTCATTGATAAAAGTGTAAAGCTTCTTTTCTTCATAGGTAGCCCCAAATTACACTTTGACATACACAAGTCTGTTTGGGTGGGGATTAAGTTTTGGTTTGCCTGCTCTCATCCATCTCATCACCCTTATATAAAAGAGCTCTGACAAGATTGAGATTTCATGTTCTTTTCTTCTGCAGAGTAATAACTTTTTTTGCATCTTCCTTTGCTTAAAAATCAGATCATAGTTTGAATTGTTGGTTTACATACAAGTGCAAAACTATAGTTTCCTGGCCTGAGAGAAATAAAAAAAATTACTGATGGTCACTAATACATATTCAAATGAGGGAATTATTATGAAAAAAAGGAGTTGGAAACATAGAAGTCAAGGGCTTATTCACTTGCAGCTCAACTATGGTTTGATGTTGCATTTGAATTGACTCAACTTTGCTAGTGGGTCTTTCCTATTGTTTTCCCTCAAGGGAGATATGAAGCTTTGGTTTTATGACTGACTGAAAAAGCAGATTTCCATATATTCCATCCTCTCCTTTTCATTTTGAAGTAATATGAATTTCCATAGACATTAGGTTAGATTTCAGTCATTTTGTTAAAAACAACAACAATGCCATTATAATTAAAGGCCTTTCCTCTCATGTTTGAAGGCTGCATTATAGTACTTTGCTTTTTAAAACTGTGGCGATTCTAATAGTGTAACTTAATGTTCTTTGCAATTTTAAAACAATCACAAGTGAATTGAAAAATTCCTTATTAATGATACAAGAATGAGAATTATTTTCCACCAATATCTTGCTTCACTAAGTACAGATATTGTTATGCAAATCACCACTTAATTCACTGCCACAGATGTCCAATCCATTTAAATGATTCTCTAGGTGATGAAGATAATATTTGAGGATAACAGTTGTTGTCAAAACTGTTCATGGAACAAAAGCAGAATTGAATGAGTTGCGTGATCCAAATAACTAGGACTTTGTGCAATTGTTTGGAATTCTAAATCTACTTACTGTTACAATAACAAGAGATATTTCTTCCTTTAGTAGGATAAATAGGACCAAAGACAATAAGCCTATTTCACTATGAAACAACCATCTTTCTACTGAATTTGATATTTAATTAAGTTCAAAGTACACTCTTAAATTTTAACTTTGGAACAGATTGTTCAGAGAAGTTCTTTCCCATTGGTTTCCTCTTCATATAAAGACTTGAACTGTGGGAATCTATGGGTTGCAAGGATGCAGGATTACAGTAATAGATTTGTAAAATTTCCCATTCAAATATTGGTTTGAGAGATAGTAGAAAATTATTTTCAACTCTAAGGCTTAAACAACCCTCCCTCACCAAAAGTTCTGATTTTGATTCTCAGCCTGCTCCTTACAATTCAAAACAAGACCCAGGACAGCCAAACAAATAGTGGTTCATCTTTTCTTTGAAGATCTCCAGATGAAGAGAGTCTAATATCCTAAGTTGTGTCCAGTGCTTAGTTCTATTGTTAAACCACTCCTGTTGTAATTTAAACCTATCCCAATAGATACCTGTATCATCTTTTCTCTCACCTACAGTATGTGAAAACTGTTTAGATATTTAAAGAATGCTATTGTGTGCATCTTAAACTATTCTCCTGGATACTCTGCAAGTGATATTTGTATAATGAGTTACAGATTATTAGAGGGTTCGTATGTTTCCCTCTCAAACTTTCACTTAAGTTTCCACATAAACTTGCTGTGTTTTCCTATCACTTCCTATCCTATCACTGTGTCTTTTCCTCTTTCATTAGCAACAAGTAGGATTGTAGGACTAAGTAGGACAAATTGGAATGGAGGAATGCAATTTTGACTGAGGACAGGTGGAGCTGTTTGGAAGGGTTAGGGTTTACTGTAACTACCTTTGTGGCACTCATCTTGTGACACAACACCATGTCATATTGTTCATATCTTTTAGAAAATGTGGTGTTTGGAATTGGATCCAGTATACAAATAAATATAAATTAGTATGGAATGAGGTAAAATTATAACTTCACATGATTTTAAAACTTGGCTAAATATGCAAAGATGTAGCTTTATTCTGTTTTTCTAGCAAAATTAGCATTTAAGTAGGTTGTTAGCGTAGGAAGAAAAATCTAATTTTATTTTATATTGGCTGTCTTGTTTTAAACATTTTTATAGTTAGATTTATAGTGATATTATTGCTGTATAAGATCCCTGATGTTACATAAATTATTTATTTAATTAGGTAATTGGTGGTAGGTTTGGTTTGTTCAGGGAGGCAAACATCAAAATAGATAAAGCCCATAAAAACAGTCAGTGAGGAATCATTCAACTAAATTTTTATCAAAAGGACTATTAATTCTCCATGAAACATTATAATATTTTTAAAATCTTTAATTAAAGGTTTTAATTAGGAGGTCCCCTCAAGTTGGGCTTGACACCTAGTGATTTCATGGACAAATGTTCATTGCCTTGACCAGACTATAATAATAACTTATAGCTTTTTCATGGACATTCCTGTAATCTCTTTGGTTCTATCTAATCCGTGGTAGAACCCTTCCAGTTCCTTCAGTCTTGTCAAGCATAACAAACACACACAAACACACACACACACACACACACACACACACACATATATTTCTAGCCATTCATGCATTTGCGTTCCATGTCCAAAATTTGTAACTTATACTTGTTAATACTCATCTTAACTGTACAATCAGCCTTTCTTTGGTCAAGCATTGATTGTTTTTTCTCATAGCCCAAGGCACTCTTAATAGCCATCTTCAAAAGCATAATTTTAAGGTATCTATTCACCTTTTATCAGTCTGTCTTAATGTTTCATACCCAAACATTACCACTGAAAAGACACTTGTTTTAAATATATTACACTTATGTGAAAGTCACCCTACATTCACCATATAAACACTTAAAATCCTTCCTAGGACAAGTGCGTCCGATGTTTACAGATTTTTAGAATTCTTAGGTGACAAATGTTCCCTTGGTATATAGCAAGAGACACACTGAAGCAAAACTGTGGAGAAACAGGTTGAATAAGAAGCTGTGTCCTTGTTGTCCTTTGGCTCCAAGATTAATGTTTGGAATTTAGGAGACTAAGTTAGTGGAATCAGAAAGAAAATATAATCGAAGAGTCTGTTACTTGGGTAGAGATAAATAAACGTACACCTAGAAACTGCACTAAATTTATTTTTTATTTTATTTGTACTACAAACCTTTTTATTCATCTGTATAACTTAAGAGCATTGTGTTTTTCTTTAAAAATGAACCAAACTTTCAGGGAATCTATATTATTAGATTCTTTAAGGATTGTGGTGGCGCAGCAGTTAGAATGCAGTATTGCAGGCAAACTCTGTTGACTGCCAGCAGTTCAATTCTCAACGGCTCAAGGTTGACTCAGCCTTCCATCCTTTTGAAGTCATTAAAATGAGGGCCCAGATTGTTGGGGACAATATGCTGACTTTGTAAACCACTTAGAGAGGGCTGTAAAGCACTGTGAAGCAGTATAGAAGTCTAAGTGTGATTGCTATTTAAAGCAATTTATCCCTTATTGGTAGCTGATCAGTGCCAACTTGTTTGTCTTCTGCTTTTATATTTATATGTTCTTTCAAATCCTTTTCTTACCTCATTCATTTGCAGTTATCGGACTTTTATAATCTATCTTTTATAATACCAACTACCAGTATTTTAATATTTAAAGTTAAGCATTTCTTTAATTTTATTTATTTATTATTTATTTATGTTTATTCCTTGTGACATTGGTTTATGAGCCGTGGTGGCACAGTGATTTGAGTGCAGTACTGCAGGCTACTTCTGCTGCCTGCCAGCTGCCTGCAATTTGGCAGTTCAAATCTCACCAGGCTCAAGATTGACTCAGCCTTCCATCCTTCCAAGGTAGGTAAAATGAAGACCCAGATTGTTGGGTGCAATATCCATGTAAGCCACTTAGAGAGGGCTGAAAAAGCACTGTGAAGCAGTCTATAAGTCTAAGTGCTATTGCTATTGTCTCTCAAGGGGGGAAAAAGGACGGATAACTCTAGAGAGACACAATCTACAAAGTATGGTTAAAAAGTAATACTACATCTATCATTTCATTATTTCATGTGAGCTTTTCTGGTATAATCATAGCTTTGCCCAGTGCCAAAAAACATAACTTCCATGGATAATTAATTATGTATAGATGCAAAATCACCAATAAAAAGTTCTGTCTTCTATTATTGCCTATCTCACAGGGGTTCCCAATTATTTGTTGAATAAAATCACCAGTAAAAAGTTCTGTCTTCTATCATTGCCTATCTCACAGGGGTTCCCAATGATTTGTTGAATAAAATCACCAATAAAAAGTTCTGTCTTCTATCATTGCCTATCTCATAGGGGTTCCCAATGATTTGTTGAATAAATATCCTCTAATGCTCTTCAAAGATTTTCTTTGATACCGATGTTAGATTATTTAGGGATTTGGACAAGGAGAGAATGCAATAATTAATGGACTATTTTTCTGATTTCTGAATGTTCACTTTTCTAACAATAATTTGATTTTGTATGGTATTATTTTGTATGCCCTGCTATCTTTATTTGACCACCATTGTGGATTTTAAACACTCACTTCCCTGCAGGAAACTGAAGGAGACTGCTGTCCTCATATTTCTGTTTCTCTCTTTTGACCCTTTGTTCTTTTTCTCTTTCTAGTTCAGTCTATTCTTTTTGCCTGTCATTCAAAACTGCTTGATCTTTGCTTTGTTGTTATTGACATTCTCCTTTTTTTTAGTAAGAGAATGTCAAAACTATTCCAGTGCTGGATTAAGAAATGCTGAATACATAAGCTTGTTGGATTCAGACTTGAAAATGGCTCATGCCTGAGAGAGTAAAATCTGAAGTATTTAGGCAAATCTAGAAGTTAAATATCAAAAATTAAGGCAGACATCAGGTTCTCTATTCTAAATCATGGTATGTTTTAACTGTGGTTTCTTGAACAGCTCAGAAACAGAATGATAGTTGCATCAATATGCACATCAACAGGAAAATATATCAATATAATTTGCTCTGCCTCACAGTCAAGCTCTAACCTTTCTCATTAATGAGGCATTGAGTGGTTGTGTGGTTATAGCAGTACTGCAGAACAATTTAAGGGCAATATTTGGTAGATGGTTCCACCAGTTGGTTGGAAATCCCAACCAGTAATGGCTCTCCTTAAAGTGTGGCAGGTCAAATGGCATGAAAGTGGTAGCTATTCAAGATATCAGAGTGAAGATGCTTTGCACCAGGGACTTGACACTTGGACAATCTCTGAATACAAGTCAATCAATCCCCACAGGAGTGATGATGTACCTGCAGCAGTCTCAGTTGGCAGATAGGAGTTCAGCAGATGCTAGCCCCAACAATCTACAAGATTGTGAACAAGGCCACACATATCATTCATCTGTTAAGATTTGTACTCAGAGAAGACAGAGAACACAGAATTGGAACAATTAAGGATGAATTGTGGACCAATGAGACAGATGCTGCATATGACTCCGTATCTTCTAAAAATAATTAGTGGGGCATATTGTAATGGGAATAGTCAAACAGGATGTACTATTTAATTAGTTAATTTGCTGCCCATCTCATAACTATGAGTTGTTCGATTTTGTTAAACTGGAGCTTTTAAACATCTGGTTTAATATGATATATTGCTAACACCAACTTATGACTGGAAAGCGGCTTAGTGTCCTAAGCCAAACTATGGTTTATTTACTAACCCATGGTTTATTCAATGATAGTAGCACATTGTATTAAGCTGAAAACAAACCAACCCACAAAAACATTATGGCTTATCAAGATGTTGTCATTCCAGTCATATTCAAAAGGAATGGGCTAAGATAGCTGCATAAACAAGAGAATGTTGCTATGGGCTTTTATTTTATGCCTTGCAATGAGAGAAACTACACTGGTAGAATGGAAACTCCTTGAATATTTTCCTCTTCATATGCAACAGATAAGAGCCAGAGATTGTATATGGCATTTCAAGTAGAAATCCCCTCCGTTTCCTCCATTAAAAAAAAAAAAGAGGCAGAGAAGACACCCTGGCTTAACATAGCTCAAGCAATTATTTTCCAGCATTTGATACTGCGCCTGCATATTGCCCAGAATACAAAGAAGTTGCTTTTCAATTCTGCGCTCTGCTTGTATAGCTGGCATGAGATAGCTGTGGATATGTTATTAGAGGACTTTTAATCTCAGCAAGGTTCATAGCTCATTTCATTATAATCTAGATACTCAAGTATCATTAAATAGCCTGAAATGGAATGTTCTTTAAGGAGCAAATTGCATCTCAAGAATCATCATCCAATAATCATGTTTTCAAGAGAAGAAAGTCTTTTTGTCTGGAAATTCTGGGACTTTTAGTACAGCAGGCCTGGGGAGCGGCAAGTGGGAAAAGATAGGGAGAGGATTCAAAGCCGTTCTTCCTGGAACTCTTAATGGCTTTGAAATATCTGAATAGGATATCTTGTTAGTGACTCTGTGGTTGAATAACATTGAACTTCACTGTTTGTGAGCTTCCTTATGTTTCCATCAATGCAAAATGGTGAGGAATTGAGAACCCAGAGATTAGGGACATAGAATCAGATGAACTCAGATGAGTCTCAGTTCAATCTTCCATTCTATTTAAATCAGTGAAAAAAAAAATCTATGGATGCTGAAGACAACGAATGTGTAGAAATGGACTACATAAATGCAAGATGAATTACTAAGTTTCTACTCGTTAACAGTTTTATTCATAACTTTAACCTGCTCTTCAAATAGCTCTGCATAATCTCGGCCAGCAGTCTTGCCCTTTGACCTCCAAGCCCAGGTCAACTGAAGACATCAATATGCAAAGCATGTATCCCACCAGTAATTATTTTGTTAGGAGAGAATGGCTTGTTCTTCATCAGCGAAGATTGCAAGGCAATAGATGGAGGGACCCGGACTGTACTTTTCCTGTAGGTTCCTTCTAAGCAGACTTGATAAAGTAGGCTTCACATAAAACGAGGCAGATATTCTCAGAGCCCCGTATAAAGCCTGAAGATTTGCTATGTTTTTAAAATAATCATCCCTTAAGTGCACAAAAGGATAAACATTTACCAAAATAAGCATTAAATCTGCAGAGAAAGATAAATTGGGCTGTTACTCTTGCTGCATTGGGAAGGAGCACCCAAAGCAGCTGAGCCTGCCGCTGTTTTGCAAGTGGAAACGCTTAAGAGAAACTGATTTAAAGCAGAAGAAAAGTGTCCTTTCTTTTTCCTTGGTGAATAAGAGTGGTTGGCTCAAAAATGAAATACAGATTTGAGGAATTATACAGAGATAATGAAGCTCCTCCTTCCCAATAACAATTTTGCTTTGCAATGAGAAATTAGTTTTAAGTTCTTATTGTAAAAGACACAAGCAGTATACATTATGGGATCAATGATTACTGATTTAGAAATAGGGAACATTTTAGTTAACTAAACTGCTGATCTTACTCTAAACTTATTTTCATATTTTAAACCTATAATTGGAAAAGACTAACTGTTCATTGTTTCATGGCATTAGTAATTATTACCCTGTTTCTCAACAACCCGTTGAGATCTGCTGATTTAAATTCTACACGCCAAATCTGTTGTTGGCAAAAAAAAGTTCTTAAAAAATAATGAGATAATTTCAGTGACAATAGCATCATTATCACGCCAGCTGCTGCGATTTCCCCCCCCTCCCTTTCAAATGTACCCCCATTTTGTTTCTCTTTTTTTATTTTAATTTGTGGGATATATAATTTGAGTGTTATTTTAAATGTTGGGGCTGTCTGGAGGAAAGAAGATTAATCGTAATTGCTTTGATTCTTGAAAATTTGTGCCTCCAGGCAAATTTTCACATCTACAAATAGACTGTTTAGAAATAGTTCTGCAGAACTGTTTCTATTTCTAAAATGTAGCAACCCACGGAATTTATTTTTACATTATACACATGTGAGTTCAGATGCTGGCATGAGGAATTCTTAAGTCTCCAGAATTGTTACTTAACTACCACTCCTGGTAAATGTGAGAACCAGCAAGGGCAATGTTGAGGAATGTTGGGAATTTTAGTTTTGCAATATATGAATTGGTACCTGTTTCCCATCATTGTTGTAGGTTAAAAATACACCACTAAAGCCCATGGAGACATATCTAAACCTCTGAACCAGGGTGGGATTCTACAGGTTCGCACCTATTCGCTAGAACCGGTTGTTAACATTCTAAGCAGTTCGGAGAACCGGTTGTTAGAAGAAATTACTGGCCTAATCCTGTAAGGAAGTCAGGAAGGAAACATTCTGGTGTTGCTTATAGAAACTGCCTCTCCATTAACCCCTTATTACATTCTTGGCAGGGCTAGACTTCCTGTCTCAGGAACTTCTCTGGAGTTTTTT
The DNA here is from genome assembly GCF_049901715.1 of Pseudonaja textilis. Classification (NCBI taxonomy): domain Eukaryota; kingdom Metazoa; phylum Chordata; class Lepidosauria; order Squamata; family Elapidae; genus Pseudonaja; species Pseudonaja textilis. The sequence goes on from NC_141993.1 coordinate 29,699,418, forward strand.
TTCCCCTTCCTTTGCTGGTACTTTGCTTGTGTGGAATGACCATTCAAAGTTACAATGGCACTGAAAAAAGTGACTTATGACCGTTTTTCACACTTACGACTGTTACAGCATCCCCACAGTCATGAGAGGCCAGGCGAGGAGAAGCGTGCCTCGATGTGAGTGATATTGAGTTGGCCGCACCCAGCCAATAACATGACCCACAAGCCATGTCCACCCAGTCACATGACCACCAAGCCATGCCCACCACCTAAGCCACGCCCACAGAACTGGTTGTTAAAAATTTGAATCCCACCCCTGCTCTGAATGATACAATCTCACACATGCACTCTATGGACAAGTACGTTATGTAGAGAACAGGATGATTATATTTATAATCTTTCCCCCTTTGAGAAAACTACAGACTTACAACAGTTCATTTACTGACTGCTCAAAGTTACAACAGCACTGAAAAAAGTGACTTATGACCGTTTTTCACATCTACGACTTTGAAGCATCCCCATGATCATGTGATCAACATTCAGATGCTTGGCAACTGGTTCATACTTCTGACCTTTGCTGTGTCCCAAAGTTATGTGATTATCTTTTGAAACCTTTTGGCAAGCAAAGTCAACGGGGAAACTGGATTCACTTAACAACCGGGTTACTAACTTATCAACTGCAGTGATTCACTTAACAACTATGGAAAGAAAGGTCATAAAATGAGGGGAAACTCATTTAACAAATGTCTCACTTAACAACAGAAATGTTGGGCTCAGTTGTGGTTGAAAGTCGAGCACTACCTGCATGCATTGCGTGCTTTTTCTTGAAGGATGTAATAAAATAATTTAATTTTCAAACTTTAAGATAACCTATGATTCCATCATTCATTTTAGAAAAAACATTTACAGTTAAGATTTCCTTTTTTTAGAGCTTACCTCAATAACAGATCTATAAAAATTAATCTTGAAATCTTTACTCAATGTTAAAATATGTGCTTGAGTTATTCTATCCTACATACTAAGATAATGATTGAATTCCCTTCTCATTTTCTGAATAGGAGCTCACAGAATACAACTTTAGGACTGCACTCCTTTAAAACTCTCTAATCAAGAAGCCCTATGGAACCAGCTTGATATACAATTATTTTTTAAAAAAAGATCAACCTGATTTTTAAATACCTTAAGAACTTATTCCTTCTTTAATAAAAACAACTGAAATAAGGAGGACACTAATGATGTTATTTGTTTTGATTATGAAAAGAAAACCTCAGACTGATATAACATTTTCCAAAAGTCTCATAAATGTGATTATAGATGGGAGAGATCTTCTATCTTGCTTGAGTAAAGTTGTTTCCAGATCTTTTTGACATAATTTAATCAAAGGAAAAAGATCAGATGCAGTACTAAATGTGCTCTATTGTTTTATGTAGTAATTTTTTGGACTGCTATGTAAAGCTTTTGGATTCAGAGGCTATTGTTAGGTAGTAACTATGAGTGAATTGTTGGGTTGTACCCTGTGGACTTTTGGGTAGCATGTAACTACTTTACAATAACCGTTGCAAGTAAGATGTTAGACTTGAATAATATGAGAACTCTTCTTAATGGGCATTTTCTAAATTATCCAGGGAAAATCCTAAAAGGCAGTATACAATGTGGATGGAATGAAATATTGATAACACCCATGCTTATTCTGCAAACTTATGCCTTCAAATTGCTGCCTTGTAATTCTGAATCACATATTTCCCTTTCTCATTCCTCTTATCTCAGAGAGATCTCCATAAAATTAGCTAAAAATAGTTCTTGTGCTGAAGATCTTCTTGGAATTTTTTTTGGGGGGAGGACTTAGTTAACGCAGAGGTCATGGGCATACATCAGAGGTGGTATTCAGCAGGTTCTGACCAGTTCTGGAAAAACAGTACCGGAAATTTTGAGTAGTTTGGAGAACCGGCAAATACCACCTCTGACAGGAGATTTTACAGTATCCTTCCCCTGCTACACCCACCAAGCCATGCCCATAGAACAGGTAGTAAAATAATTTGAATCCCACCACTGGCATACATCCCAGTGGTCTTCATTAAACTGTGTGAAATAACAGCAAGATATCTACCTTCTTGACTAAACAAACTGTTTCAGAGAGAAGGAGCCATAGCAGAGAAGGCTTCTTCCAGGATTGTCTTAGTTCAGGTGTGGACTTACAGCATGCTTTCTGCGCTTACCTGAATTAGATAAGCAGATTCAAGTTTGAATGAGTGATGTCCCAGACCTAAGATGTTTTAAAACTCAAGATAGGTCTCTCTTATAGATAATCACCAGTGCCTTAAATTTACTCAGAAGCACATTGGTAAGTGGTGCAATTCCCACAATGAAATTCATGTGCCTGTGCTGATTTTGACTCGATATTACTGATCATTGCAGTATTATAACATTGTCTAGTATTGGCTTACTCAAGCAAATGGCAGCCCATAATTGACTTAGCTGATCTTGAACAAGTAATGTAGCATTTGACCTGACTTATCCACAAAGATGTAGACTACTGTAGACTGAAAATGCAAATAAATAAATAATAAAATATCACGTGAGGGCAGTGGCAATCATTCCCCATCATAGAATCACAATTCCAAGTCACAATTGCTGTTGTTAAGATACAACCTGCAGTATCACCTGTAGTATAAGAGCCATGGTGGCATGGTAGTGAGAATACATTTGGTGGAAGAGCAATTCCCCAATCACAGTGTTTAATGCCATCTGTGCTGAAATTGTTGGCTCTTTGTTGCTATACCCTCACTTTGATGGTTCATAGAGTTTTGCAGTTGTTAGCACTGAATTATTTCATTGCTATTACTAAATTATATTCTTCTAAGTATAATTCGGATATTACCTTTGGTATGGAAAATGATTTTTTCATGTTCTGCCCTTATAACATTGGGAGGTCTAAATGTTACAGTCCGTATTTGCCTTCTCGAGTGTTGGGACATTGCTAAAATGGGAGTCATCATACTCTACTGCACTGATGATGTTGACGATGACAATGATACAGTTATTATGTAATTTAAAAAAAAATCATCTGCATGCTGCCTAGAATTACACAACCAATGAACAAGTAAATACATGACTTCAAAGTGAAAGAATCTAATGCCATCCTTGGCTTTCTACATATTTGTGGGGTTTTTTGGCAATTTTTCTGCTGGCTAGGAAATTTTGGGAGATGAAGGACATATATCTAAAATATAAAGAGTCTGGGAAAGGCTGTTCTCTGACAAACTGTTGTCTTAAGCCTACCTTCTCATCACAGGCTAAAAATTATAATAGAATCAAGCTACCTACTATGTATTCTCATAAGAGTCCCTGTGTCAGCTTTCTCCTGCATGAGGGCATTTGATGTCAAGTCTCATATTCTTCTCAGCCATCGTAGCCTTCCAGACATACTGGTTACTTATAAGAGAGAAAAACCAACACATTTGATTGACTGCATTGTCTTTAGATATTTTGCTAAAATGACATTACCAGATGCTGACACTTTTAAAGAAAAGTGCTTTTATCAAAAGGTAGACTTGCCTTTTCCTTCATAATTTTCTGAATGAACTTGTGCAGAAAACAACATGGCTTGCTAAATGATTTTTTTTGGGAGGTCATCACAACATCTCACCATTGTTTACTGATTACAATAGATAAAAAAGTATAAAGACACATTAATTCAACTTTTTGTTGTTGTGTTACATCTAGGTGTGCATTGTACAAAAGAGAGACACAGAGAAGATGTATGCCATGAAGTACATGAATAAACAACAGTGCATTGAAAGAGATGAGGTTCGGAACGTGTTCAGAGAATTAGAGATTCTACAGGAAATTGAGCATGTCTTCCTAGTGAACCTTTGGTAAATTTCTTTTTTTCTTATATTTTAAAGAATGTATCAGTTCCACTGATTTTCCAAATGTATACATCTAGTTGAAAGCATGTTAGTCTTTTCAGAAAAGAGTATTGAGTACTGCAGTGCATAGAGTATGATTTTTAAAATTCCACTATACATAAAAAGAAAATGGCAGAGTCCACAATCTATAGGAAACAAAACTTAGCATTATAGAAATCCGGTGTCTTAATTACATATATCTATAGAAATGGAGAATCCAGTTATACAACAGCTGGCTTATGAAAAGAGTTCCTGTGATAAAACATAGCTTCTTAATACGTGGCTACAATTATAGAATTAGATAATTATTAGATTAGTTTGGCTGGCTGGTTGCCTGGCTGCCCATGTTGGTTCAGAATTTATAAGAGCTGAAATTTAAGAAGGCAGAAGTTTGTGGAGAAAGCTGTTGAGGAAAAAGAAACCAATTGGAATAGTATAATGTCAAAAGGACAAATGGAATAAATGAAGAATGCAATGAAATGAAATGTAATAAAGATTAAGCACTGAATAGTGGAAAAGACAAATATACCACTTTGATTAATTGTGGAATCACATTAATCGGGATTTTTTTAATTTGATACAATTGGACAATGAGATTCTGAGATCTGTATCTTATTTATTTAGGGAAGGATTTCATAGGAAGGCTACAATAATTTTTGGAGAATTCTTCTTGATTTGGTGTATTTACTTTTTTCATTTAAACTTATTGTTTTTTTAAAAATGAATTATATTGAATTATTTTGCTACAGTATCTAGCAGTTCTCTTTCTGCTGTCACTCGTAATAGTTTTCAAACCAACCACAAGCTCATGTGAGGAACAGGGCTACAGAAAAAAAAATACTGAACTGACATCAGCAAGGTTAGAATTTGGGGAATAGACCTCTTAGTCCATTAGAATAAAAAGTCACATCTCTACTGAAATTCAGTTGCCCTGTCTCAAGACTGAAAACATAGCACTCTTTTCTCCCCTCCTTCCCCCCCATAACAAATATGTGGGGTGATTGACCCAAAGTCCCCTAGTGAGCTTTTATGGCTAGGGGTAACTTGAATGTTACTTGTTACCTTAACTACTGTGTCACAGTAAGGAGGCAGGGTGGGGACATGTCTCCTGCTTGGATTGCATAGGAGAAAGCTTAGCATAATAATAAATATAGAAGTCACATCCCTGTTGTTTTAAGAATGTAAGAGGAAAAAGTATGCTGGATCAAAGTTAAAGGTTAATTTCACATTCTCTTTCTAAACGTCCATCCAGGAACCATAAACATAACATGGATCCAGTAGCTTCTTCTGTTTCATTTTCTACAGCAATCTGCTGTTGAAATGTGCACAGATCCAGTCTTGGAAATAAGACATACCTATGCTGAGTACTAAGCATTGATAGCTTTATCTCTTATGCAGTTGTAAAACTTCCTTTCAAAATGTTCAGATTGGGTACTGTTACTCCTTTTTCTGATAATAAATTGTGGAGGTTAACTGTGATATATGAAGACTTTCTCCGTTTGGTATTATGTGAAGGAATAATTTCTTAGCCACTCATGGATATCTGTCTATACTAATAATGTGTGTGTTTTTAAGGTCCCCTTTTTACTCTTAAGCTGAAAAGGCACTGAATAGCAATGTGTCTCACAGGGGAATTGCTCAAGCTTTTTTATCCTTTTGGTTGTCTTGTCTTGTTTTTATCTACAACACTTTGAAATGTAAATACCCATTCTTCCTGTAGCTTTCTGAATGGATAATTCAGATCTTAGCTCCCACCCCCCCACCCCCAAGAGATAGGCACAACTGAGTCATCTTATGAAATGACATTTAACAAAAAATAGTAATAAAATAAAATGATAAATAAAAATGCACCACATATTATAAACATTTTTGGTTAAGTTTTCAACATTTTCATCCCTGAGATCTTACACTCTCATCTAAATTCTTATGAGTGTTTCTCCTAGAAGTTTTGTTGAAGAATGTAGAAGCATAAAGGAATAACCAAGTTATGTGTTTGTTTTACAAAGATCCAAGTAAAGTATACACTCCATTTATTAGAGGTGATAAAGAGAAGTGGATGTTTCTAACTCGTGTTTCTAAGCCAATTGTATCATCTAGATATTCTTAGGAGAAAATAATTCTCTGACCTATTTGATCAACCCTTTCACATTTTTTTCCACTCAGCTTTGGCAGATAGAGCAAAAATGTCCAGCTAATGACATCCCAGAATTTCTGTATTAAAAAGATTCCAGGCAGCTCAGACTAACAAAATCTTGCCAATGAGTCATTCACACTGATGGCACTGGTTATCCTTTGATAATGAAATGAGACAGGCTGCTTGGTATTCCAGTACATTATTGATTATGCCTGGAAAAAATTACTGTGTAATGATCATATTATAGAAGTCATGTGATCCAGCCAGATATAGAAACAGGATTACTTGAACAAGTTAAAATGAATTGTGACAGCTGCTCCCTACTAGATACAGAATAGGGGACAGCTAACAGTAATAAGCATTAAAACAAAATGACACCCCCAAATATATAAATATCAGTGGTTCAAAAGAACTGGGACAAATGAAAGAAGTTGAAGGTTATATATTTAGATAGGTAGAAGCCTTGTTATTATTCAAGCACATTCTGGCCAATTCTTCTGGAAATTCTAGAAACTGAAGTCCCAATGTATCCAGAGGTTACTGGATTAGGTAATATAATACTAAGGACGTCTCATTTCCAGGTCATTATGTGGCATGGAGAACTATCATAAGGCATAGTAATATTGTCTGTGAAAATATAATGGAATTCCCTGTTCCCTCATTTTTCTATAGGTATTCCTTCCAAGATGAAGAAGACATGTTCATGGTGGTGGATCTACTTTTGGGTGGTGACTTGCGCTATCATCTTCAACAGAATGTGCAGTTTACAGAAGAAACAGTTAAACTATATATCTGTGAAATGGCATCAGCTTTGGACTATTTGCGCAGTCAGCGTATTATACACAGGTGATCTTGCACTCTGTTGTTGGCAGCTGTGAGGATCAAGTTTCTAACTCTATGAACTCATCTCATTCTAGCCCAATGGGAACAACTCTATGGAATCTCAACTCTGAAATTGATTTTATAGTCAAAGTAAATTTTCTTCAGTAATTTTTGTCTAGTCCTACCATGAAATGGAAGGACTATTCAGTGTAGGAAATAATCACAACCTAACTTTCTAATCCTGTAATCTTGATCTATATTCTATTTATATAGAATTTTGAATATGCAGGTAACTTCATGATCACGTCATCTCAATCTTAGATATACTTCTATGTAATTGATTTCTTTCTATAGGGTTATAATTGAGACTAGTGGCTGCTGTATCAAAATCTTTCTCAGTTTTTTTATTGTTATTTATGTCAAAAGTCTGGAAAAATTATTTTATCATAAGTCAAGATTGTTTCAATGCAGAAAAAACCTATTCAGCTTTTACCGATATGGTGCTTTTTAGATGGGTTCCTCAATTTTTAGCCAATTCTTCTGGAAATTGTAGGAACTGAAGTACCAACACATCTAAAAGACACCAGGTTGGGGAACATTAAATTAATGACATCTCATTTCCAGGTCATTAGCTGCCGCCTCTTCTTTCTCTTTCTCTTTCTTTTTTTCTCTTCCTCTTCCCCCTCCCCCCTCCCCCTCCTAATAAGGAGGCACGTAGGTTATGGACTGAGATTAGAACTCTGGCACTCTGGAAGAGTAATTTCCTTTTTACCTACCATATATATAATTTCACTCTTCCCCTAAATGCTTACATCAACCAGTGAGTTACTGGCTCAGAATCATCCAGTGAATTTCCTACTGAATGACGTTTGGAACTAGAAGATCCTGAACTTTAGTCCCATATTTTAACTACCATAGAATAGATAGATCCTCATGTGGAGAAATGCATTCTCAGGGACATGCCAATGGAAAAATTACACTCACCTATCCTGGCAGTGCACCCCAATTTGACTCTTATCTAGGGACCCATGGCGCCTGCTTATTTAATACAGTTGGAAGTTGGAAGGATCTTCATCATAAGACAACTCTAACTGGCAAGAATTGTTTTCAATCCCTGACATGCCTTTGCTTGCTGAGAAAATGTCTATATGTTACATTCAAATGATATTTCTTGGAGAATATCATGGATATTTCACAACTCTGTTTTTGTGTAGCTGATAATAGATAATGTTTTTACATTCTTGGAAACAATAACAAAAACTCAGTATGTTTAATGGCTTATTAAGTCAATTTGTTTGATGTGGAAAAAGAAATACAATAGTTGCCTTTTTTCTGTCAAGATTAAGTTTTATATATGTATATGTATATATATACACACACACACATATACATTTATTTTGCTTTTCAGAGATGTGAAACCAGACAACATTCTCCTTGATGAACAAGGTAAGGAAAAATTGCATGGTTTTTATTTCTGGTCTCCTGGTGTCTAAATGGAAATGGAAATGCACCCATGTGGAGTTGTTGTTTTTTTGGTGCTTTGTATCATGTGAATTTATTTCAGTATTTTAATATTAGGCTCTAACTTCTGCAGCAGTGACAGACACACAAGCTTACAGGATTTGAAATGGGTTTCTCAGCAAACCCGAAGGGCACAGCCATTTGTGACTCCTGCATTTATATTAGGATATTATTCCTTAGTATTTATGGTGTTTTCTTCCGTAATAATAGTAATATATATTACGTTTTTGTTTTGATTACCGTGTTGTGTTCCTGGTTTATTGCTTTAATAACTTGTATATAATGAGGATTTGCTCTGGTGGTGGAGGCAGCTTATATGTTGCACAAAACAAATGAAGAAATAATTGGTGGAAAAGAGACATTATTAATAGCTACTATAATTCCAGTTCTGACCAGCGCAACTTTATGCAAAAAACAACTACAAGCCTTAAAGCATCCATCTCTCTCTCTCCCGCTCTCCCTCTTTCTTTTACTCATCTATTTTCTTTCTCTCCATTCACATACTTTCATGTATACTTACTCTTTCTCCCCCACCCCTCTCCCTCTCTCCTCTGTCTGTCTGTCTTACATGCACAAGCTTACTGTTATGATTTATGAAGTAGAACTAGCAACCAGAATACAGATCATTAAACCAATGAGGCTTCTCACTACCTTCCTAAGCCTTTTCTCAAAAATGATTATTTCCTATTCCCAGTAACAGTTGAAATCAACCATCTATTTATTCCCTACCAGGCTGATCAGCTGCACTGCAAGGAAAAGCAGGCAGTGCTCTCAGTCATTCTGTGGGCCATCAAAATTGTAGCGGAATACTATTTGCAGGATATTCATTATCTTTTACTAGTATAGATACCTTTTAATCTGTTTGTATGCCTAGGATGGCAGAATCAAGACAAAGGTTGGGTTTGAAGAAAGATACCCAAAGTCTGCTTCAGATACTGGGAGGATTATAGCTTACAAGTGTGTCATATGCTTAGAGCAGTGTTTCTCAACCTTGGGAACTTTAAGATGTGTGGATCTCAACTCTCGGAATTCCATGCTGGCTGGGGAGTTCTGGGAGTTGAAGTCCACACATCTTAAAAGCTCTCAAGGTTGAGAAATACCACTTGAGAGTGAAAAGATCACAGCTCTGGTACCTGCATTCTCCAAACCAGACTAGAGAAAATTTTCTATTCTGACATTTTTGGGAGACTTGCTGTTGGATTAGCATAGACAATGACTGGCTGGCAGTATGACCCTTCCAGTGATGCAAAGATGAAATGCACAGGAGCCATGGTTTCCTCATTTTACTTCGAGCAATAGAAATATGTCTCTTCCCTTGGTGGAGTTGCCTGGGTATCATCAGTCTTCACAAATAATCACTGAAAACTAGTTATGGAAAGTTGAAAGGTGCAGCCTCCCAAACCGTGTTCTTTCTTTCCTCCCTCTGGATTTGACTGTTCAGATAGACGCTTGGAATTGCACATTTATTTACTTCCTTAGCAAAATAACTGCCGTTTGCTGCAGGCCAGGCCAGGCCAGGTATCTAGATGCCAGGTCTCCAGTGTGCCTGCAATGCTGTGGTGGCATTCTGCCAAAGGTAGACCTAACAGTTTTGGACACCTATTGAGGTGTATGCTCTTCTACTTTACGGTAAAAAGCAGAAAGCAAGCAGCAAGTTGAAGGTGTGAAAGGAAGGAACTGTTGTCTCCACGTATCTGTAGCTGTTCCCCTTTGATTGGCAATGGGAACACATCCCCAAAGGAAGAGATGAGCAAGCAAGTAGTACTGAGAAAGTAAATCTACCAAGGCTGTCCTCCAAAGCTGCCCTGAATCATTAACCAGCCATACTGACGGTGTATATAGAGATAAACCCAGGCAAAGGACATCATGAGTTAATCGGTCTGTTTGTTTCATCCAGCCTTGGCTCATGAATCCCAAATGCTAGAAATCCACCTGCTGGAGGAATAAAAGGAAGAGGCAGAGATTGATTTCAGACTAGCTTTTTTATCTTGGCATGAAAGCATTAGTAGTAGCTGATGTGCTTCAGGCAGCTTAGGAGAGATGATATAGCATGCCTAATGGTAGCACAAGCGAGATGTGGTTCTTAATACACACAAGCTGATATCAATCACCTCTAGAATAGTATAGTTTGAAAACTACTTCCTGTAGTAAGGTTGTATATTTAAATCAGAGTTGGTGTATGTGTGTGTGTGTTTTTAATTCTTTAAAAAATACATAAATACATTGCTCCTCTGTCCTTGAGTACAGATTACAGCCAAACCAAAAGAGTCCTCTCCCTATCTCAGACACAGCACTGTTCATTCATGTGTTATGCAGTAGGTCTGGGCAATTGAAAAAGGTTCAACTGCATCACAGCTAAGCTGCAAAAATCCAGGCAACCATTAGAAGGCAACTCTGAGGTACAGAAACCTTTGATTCTGGCTGCCATCTAGTGGTCATTCCTATGATGTCAACTCTAGATCTTGTGGCTCTAATTCACTTTCCCATGCTATTGGTTGGTCCTGCAGTTCTACGTTGTTATTTGAAGGATTGGTATCCATGTTATGGATATCCATGTTGATCTTCATTTTCTCTGTAACGAAACACTTCCTTTATAACTCAATGTTTCATATCAGAGGAAGCTTTTGAATGGAATTTATTTATTTATTTAATTTTATATTATTTACTTACTTACTTATTTAGAATTCACTCTTGGTGACTCCGGGTAGCTTATAAAGATAAAAACCAAGGATAAAAACCAATAACCTTCCATCCCCCTAGTGGACTCCACATCATTCTGGGGTCCCCAGGCCTGTTGGTAGACCATGTCTTCAGGCCTTGCAAAAGTGGGAGGCAGATATGATGTTCCACAGGGAGGGAGCAATACAGAGAGGAGCCTTTTTCTCAGTCCTGCTAGATGGACCTCAATAAGTCACGGTGGCACAGTGGTTAGAATATAGTACTGCAAGCTTTCTCACTGCCAGGAGTTTGATTCTGACCAGCTCAAGGTTGACTCAACCTTCCAATCTGAGGTCGGGAAAATGAGGAGCCAGGTAAAATGGGGGCAATACGCTGACTCTGTAAACTGCTTAGAAAGGGCTGTAAAGCACTCTGAAGCAGTGCGTAAGTCTTAGTGCTAAAAATGACCCATAGCATTCCCTGACTCTCCATTCTGGTGAGTTGGGTAGATATGACTGGAAAGAGATAGTCCTTCAAATAACCTGGTCCCGAGCCATGTAGGGCTTTGAAAGTGACAGCCAGCCCTTTGAATTGGAAGCAAGTTGGCAACCAGTGCAGCTCCTGCAAGATAAAGTGACTCATGCACAAATCTAGGCTTGCACGAAACTAACAGGGCTACTGCATTTTGAACCCATTAAAGCTTCCAGATACTTTTCAAGGGCAGCTCCATGTAGAGTGCATTGCGATATCCACAAGGTGGAATTTTAATGGTTTTGCAATCAATTGCCAGAAGATTCCTTTATGCATCACCTGATGTATTCCGCTTTGTTCCAACCCGGACAATAGCATATTCCCCAATGAATCCTTTAAAAAGCTTATCAAATAGCTTTTCACACAACAGGAAAGTGAAATGTAAGTTGGCTGGAGCAGCTTTTATGTATTCATGTGTAATCCAAGTTATATTTAAAGTGTCGCAGCTTAGCCATTAGTCCATCGATCAGGAAGAGTTTCAAATGAGTTCTGATATTTTTCTATGATGCAACATTTTTTCCCTATTCTGAGTAACAGATAAGACAGTGCTACTTTGCTCTTGTATAATCACAAAGGAAAATATGATAATGTGTGAAAGAGCTTGCTGACCTAAAAGAGCATTTTTTTAAAAAAAGTGTAAGTAATTAAAATGAGATGTTAACTCATTATAACAAAATTATATTATTATGGTACAACTGCATTTTACAATGACACCTTCTTTAGGATCACAGTTCTTCTGAAAATGATGTTCCTAAGTAATATGGACTCTTAACTGAAATTGCAAGTGGCTTCTCCATAAAGAGAGAGATAAATAGGTTGTTTTATTGATATATTAGTTTTCCTGACTGTATAGTGAAACTTCAGATCTTTTAACCAAAATGTAAAAAGTTAATTGGGTGCTTTCTAAAAAATCACCTATGATTTAGAACAGGGGTTGCCAACCTTTTGGACCTCAGGGACCACCAAACTCATAATTTTAAATCCCGCAGACCAGAGACTCTGGGAAAATCCCAAAAAAAGTCTGCAGGAAAATTTCCCATCCTGTTTTCCTACTGATCAATCATTGGTTATTTAGGATCACAGGATACCGCCTCTAGCTCTGTTCTCAGGGGTGTGTGTGTGAGAGAGAGAGCTTCATGCAAGGAAAGCAGCAGAAGCAGCAAAAGTCTTTCTTTATCTCCTCCAAACTCTGCCAGAAATGAGTCTTTGTGAGACTTGTTGCGCCAGTGCAGCCTCTTGGAGCAGGATGCCTTGCAGGGTCCCAACGACTCATTTCTGGTGGAGTTTGGGGGAGAGAAAGAAAGATTTTTGCTGCTTTCCTTGTGTACAGCCAAAAGCAGAAGAAAGAAGCAGAAAGTAGCCCAGTGGCCAGGCCAGGTGCGTGGGGTGCATGGGGCAAGTGTCCCGCCTCTTGTCTTTTCCCCCTCCCCTCACTACCTCATGTTGTTCGCAATGCAAGAGATGCAAGCCTTGTGTTCCCATGGGCCATGTGGGCGGCGCAGCCTTGTGTTCCCACATAGCCTGGATTAATTGCTTTGGGGGCTGCTTTGGGGGTGACATTTCTCTGCAGACCACCAAAATTTTCTCATGGACCAACAGTGGTCCCCGGCCCACTGGTTGGCGACCACTGATTTAGAATGTGATATTTCATTCAGTGGATTGAAATCCTGATTGCACTTGTCACCTATGAAATTGCCTACAGACATTAGACTATGTATGAACAAATCTATTGAACTTTGGGAGTCATTTATACAAAATACCGAGGTTAAAATATATGTATTGGAATAATTGCATTAGATAACAGTGTATAGAAATGTTACTATTTATAACCAAATTACATTTTTGTTTGTTGTATTTGTTTGATTTAAAAAAAAACCATTTTCAAGTGTTTTTCCTCTCTTGTCCTTGACAGTGCATGTATTTTATCTTTGCGAGTTTTTTGTTTATCTTTCATAATTTTTAAAAGCAATACAGTAAAAAAGACTATGATATTTCAAAATTTGTATCAGATATATTGCTTTATATTTAAAAGATAGTAATACACAACTTCCTTTATATCTACCTTTAATACTATGAACTGTTCTCTAATGGTTGGAATGCCCTATGATTTTCCATGGAGCTGCTACAAGCGTCCAGGTTGGGAGGTGCTCCTGTCTCGGCTCTCACAGGCTGAGCTTGAAATTGAGGAATGCCTCTCACCATCACATGGTCCTCTGGGCGTCCCCAGTTTTTAGCTCAGCCTCGTGGCAGTCAGGCTGTTTGCTCCTTAGCTCCTTGGCTGATCGGTATTTCACAGCTTCTCACTTACTCAAATTGGACCCTCTCTTCAGCAACGCAGGGAAATTAAGGTTTGAACTCCCAAGGGAGTATTCTGGTTACAAGGGGGAAAGTTTTATTCCTTTTTTCAGGGGCAGAGGCTAGCGTTCCGAGCGCTGCACCCCCCCCCACCTCCCCTCCTTCGCACGCCGTTCCTTCACTCCGCGCGAAGACGCTTCGTTCCTTGCCTGCCTTGGTTTTTTTCTTCGCTGTTTCCCCCCCACGAACGTCCTTAGCTCAGGGGAAATCGCTCCCCTGCCTCTCCCTTCGATCTGGAGAGTTCCGCCGCTGGCTCTAGCCTCAGAGAGTTTGCGGCCGCCATTTTGGGGCACCGCATGGCGTCCACCATTTTGAATGTGGCCTCAGATATCGACGCCATTTTGAATGTGGCCTCATGGCCTACCGTTGTTGCTAGAGGCCCTCTCTTGCAGGCTGCACGTTATTGAATCACTAGGCAGATCCTGGGACTGCCTATATTACAGCTCGTTCCTCCAGGCCTTACACAAAGGCTTTTATAAGAGCATCAAGGGTCCGTTGGCTCTGCAGCCTACCCAGCAGGCGAGGTAGCAGCATTGCAACCCCCCCATCCGGTCCGCCCGGAGAGGGTAGCTGCTTGGGCGTTCACCTTCCGGCTGATTGGCTCCCTGGGCTAGGCCCTCAACTCAATAGCAGTTTACAAAAAAAAATTTCGATCAAAGGGGTGTGTGAAACAGACGCTAGGATTCCCGGCCTTCCGTAGGCCGCATCCAGACGTGCCAACCGTCTCATATTAATCCAAAATTCCTTTTTCATTTTTTTGCTTCTCCAGATGGCAGATGACAAAACACCTCGTGGCACTTCCTTGAAGGCCAAATCAAAAACTCACCACCTGCGTAAACAGACCCAGGAAGCCTCCAAAGCCTCCCAGAGGGATGCCCTCAGGCGTCACAGGGCACTTGAGAAGGAGATTGACAGGCGGTCCAGAGAGTTAGGCTCCGTGCCCCTGGCTCCTTCCGCCCCCACTCCCTCAACCTCCACCCAACCTCCTCTCCCCTCCTCCCCGGCACCCTCCTCACTCTCACAGCCTAGACAGGCCCCTGAGGCCACATTTACTCCCACTGCTGCAGGTCTACGCCCAGAGGAGCCTCACCCTCCCCCCATGGTGGAAATCCCGGAGAATCTGAAGCAATGGATGGAGTTGGCCATCCGACAAAGGATAACACAAGAGCTCCAGCACATGGCCGGTCCGGCTCCACAGCCCGCGGCCCCTGAAGCGCAGGCACCCTCCGTTCGTTCATTCTGCGGATCCGAGGCCTCGCACGGGCAGGTAGCATCCCACGGGAATTTGCCCTTGTCTTTGGGGATGGAGGAGATAGAAACTCAGGAGCTCGGGGACCCTACCCACTTTGGGGAAGAGGAGGACCTTGACTTGGGGTCTATTACTGGCAGTGAGCCCTTTTCGGGAGCAGACCCACTGGAGGGGGACATGTCGGAGGACGAGGGCCTCACTCCGGACCAGCCCGCCTTTGTGGGCTTGTTCAAACCGCACCTGTTTAGGTCCATCCTATTTAAGGCCAAGAATACCTCCGGCCTGACCTCCCCCACCCCATCCCAACCAGCGGCTTCGGGGGAACCTCTCGACTCCATCTTTTCCCAGCCCGTGGTGGAAACTGATGTGGTCCCTGTCCCACCTATCTTCTCGGACATGGTCTCCAGGCAGCTAGCCTCCTCAGGGCCTCCTCCCCCTCCTTCCACCCAGGACAAGCGTTTTTTCAACCTTGACCCGCAGTTCACCCTCCTGTTAGACGCCCCCTCTGTGGACGAGCCCATTGTAGGCCTAGCCTCCCGGTCTACTCCTAGCGACGCCCTCGAGGCCCTCAAGCCCGAGGCCAAACGAGCCGAGCTGGCCCTACGCCGCGCTCACCATTCCGACGCTTGGGCAGTCAGGGCATCCACTGCCGCGTCTTTCTTCATTAGGTCTTCCATTAAGTGGCTTCAACAGCTCAAACAACATGTCCCCGCGGCCAACCTCAGAGCCCAGCAGGACATCGCTAAGCTCATGGCCGCGGCTGAATTCTCGGCGGATGCCACATTCCAAGCCGCCAAGTTCTCCACCAAGGCCATTTCGTCCCAAGTCACCGCCCGCCGCTTGCTCTGGCTCCGCCACTGGCAAGCGGACGTCAAAAACAAGGCCAAGCTGGCCTCAGCTCCCATCTCTGGGGGGAAACTTTTTGGACCGGCTCTCGATCCCTTTCTGGCCGAGACCCGTAACAACCACAAGTACCTCCCCTCTCTTTTTCGGAGGCCCGACCCCAGAGGTCCCTCTCCCTCCCCTCGTCGAGGCTCCTTTCGCTCCTCCCTGCATGCCTACCTCCCCCCAGATTCTCCCAACCCCCCTACAGAACCCTCCCCTCGCACGACCGGTCAGATCCATCTGACAGGTCCAGAAGAGGCACCTTCAAGAAGTCCTTCCAGGGATCCGGAAACCGACCTTTCCGCCGATCTCGCTAGGGCAAACCTCCCCATAGGCGGCCGCCTCAAGCATTTTGCCCATCGATGGGAGGCCATCACTACTGACGCATGGGTCAGGGACACAGTTCGCCTCGGCCTGGCACTCGAGTTTCAATCCTCCCCTCCCGAATTCTTTATGTCTTCCCCCCCTTCCAGGAACCCTGCAAAACGGGCTCTCATGGAGGCTGCCATTCACCACCTCCTTGATATAAAGGCCATCCAGCCCGTCCCCACCTCTGAACGGGGGCGAGGTTTCTACTCCCACTTGTTCGTAGTGCCCAAGCATTCGGGGGGTTGGAGGGCTATCCTAGACCTAAAAAGACTAAATCGCTACATTGCCCCCCGCAAATTTAAGATGCACACTTTGCAGTCGATACTTACGGGAACCCGGCGAGGGGACTGGCTCACCTCAATTGACCTCTCCGAGGCATACTTGCACATTGCAATCCGTCCCTCCCACTACAAGTTCCTCCATTTTGCTTATAATAGACAACATTTCCAGTACGTCGCGCTCCCCTTTGGTCTGTCCTCCGCCCCCAGGGTGTTCACTAAGGTTTTGGCGGCTCTTGCCGCTCACCTGCGATCTTTCCCTGTCCGGCTCCACTGCTATCTGGACGATATCCTCATCCTCTCCTCTTCCAGAGCTCTCGCCCAAAGAGATACCAAACTCACCCTTAACACCCTTCAAAACCACGGGTTCATGATCAACTGGAGGAAAAGTCACCTTTCCCCCTCTACCCAACTCACTCACTTGGGGGCAGTGATTGACACCGACCGGGAACTGGTTTTCCTGTCTCCGGACAGGTGGCTTAGCATCCAACAATCAATTAAGGAGGTCAGGAGGGCAAGAACAGTTTCTCTCTTAGAGTTGTCTAAGTTGCTGGGGAAGCTTATTTCATGCATATCCATTATCCCTTGGGCCCATTTCCATTCCAGGTCCCTACAATGGTTTCTGCTGCCGTATCAACGTTCAGGAAGGAGCAACTCGCGACTCCGGGTCAGAGTTCCTCCAAGAGTTCTCACGTCCCTCCTTTGGTGGACCAGGCTGGCCATAAACAAGGGTCACTATTTCAAGGAGCCCGACAGGCTATCCGTCACCACGGACGCGAGCCTACTCGGTTGGGGAGCTCACGTCCTCTCCGTATCGTCACAGGGCAAATGGTCGCCAACAGAGCAACTCTGCTCCATAAACTGGCTGGAGCTTCACGCTGTTTACCTGGCGCTTCGCAGTTTCCTACCCCAGGTACGCGGACGTCATATCCTGGTCCTCACAGACAACATCACCGCAAAGGCTCATATCAACAGACAGGGGGGCACTCAGTCAGCAAGTCTCATGAGAGAAGCCGAGCGCCTTTGCCGTTGGGCAGAATCAAATCTGGCCTCCATCAGGGCAGATCACATATCAGGGACCCTAAACATTCAAGCAGACTGGCTCAGCAGAGCCACTCTGGACCAAGCGGAATGGCGCCTCCACCCCTCTCTCTTCAGGGAAGCAGCCTCCATCTTCGGGCTCCCCTTGGTGGATCTCTTCGCATCCCCTCTCAACGCCCAACTACCGAGGTTCTTTTCAAGATACCCCTCTCGCGGGGCGGAGAATCACAATGCCCTCCGTTGCCCTTGGCCTCCAGGGCTCCTTTGTGCATTCCCCCCCCTCTCCATCATCCCCAGGGTGATCCACAAGTTGATTCTGGAGCAGGCAGAGATTCTTCTAGTAGCCCCCTATTGGCCCAGACGTCCTTGGTTTGCGGACCTCCGCAACCTCTTAGTGGCCCTTCCCTGGAGGATTCCCCTGGACAGGATCTCCCTGTCCCAGGGCCCTCTACTTCATCCCAAACCCCAATGGCTCCAGTTAGCCGTTTGGAGGTTGAGCGGAGCCGCCTAAGGGCTCAGAAATTTTCCAGCCAGGTTATAGACACCATCCTGGCAGCCAGACGACCCTCGACCACCCGCATATACAATGCCACATGGGTCGCCTTTCGTTCTTGGGCCCTCAAACTTCAAATTAACTCTCTTTCTCCTTCCATAGCTCAGATCCTCGACTTCCTCCAGGTGGGTCTCGACAAGGGTCTGTCTACCAATACCCTAAGACGTCAGGTCTCTGCCCTCGCAACAGTTGTTTCCTCGGACACTGGGGGATCTATCTCCCATCACCCCCTTATCAAGACCTTTCTCAGGGGAGCTTCTAACCTCCGCCCCCCGACCATACACCGTTTTCCAACCTGGGACCTCAACAAGGTCCTGGTCGCTCTTACCAAGCCCCCCTTTGAACCCATCAGGGAGACTGCCTTACAGCTCCTCACCCTCAAGACTGTCTTTCTTGTGGCCATCACATCCGCCCGTCGGATCTCGGAGATGGCAGCCCTTTCTATTAGACAGGACCTTTGTATTTTTCACTCTGACAGAGTTGTCCTCCGTCCCGACCCCACCTTCCTCCCTAAAATAAATTCAGCATTTCACAGACATCAGGAGCTCATACTCCCTAATTTCTGCCCCAATCCCTCTCGCGAGAAGGAGAGACAGTGGCATTCCCTTGATGTAAGGCGCGCCTTGAGAGTGTATATCAAACGCACCCAGCCCTTTCGCAAGTCAGAGGCCTTATTTGTGTCCTTCCAACCTGCTTCTCTCGGTCACAAGGTGACGCCCACAACTGTGGGCCGCTGGATTAGGGCTGCCATCGCCAAATCCTACCAGACTCAGTCCCTTCCCGTTCCAATGGGCATCACCGCCCACTCCACCAGAAGTGCGGCTACTTCTGCCGCATGGGCCACACAAGCCTCTATAATTGACATCTGTAGGGCTGCCACCTGGGCATCCCCCCCTCCCTTCATCAAGCACTATAAGATTTGCATCCGCTGAGGCTTCTTTTGGCAGGCGTGTCCTTCAGCGTGTTATCGAGGTTCCAGAAGAGGTTCCACCCCAGACGGGAACCCGCCCGCAGGACTTGCCAAGCTTTGGTATGTCCCAACCTGGACGCTCGTAGCAGCTCCATGGAAAAGGGGCGTTGGTTCTTACCTGATATGCTTCTTTTCGTGGAGCTGCGTAGAGCGTCCAGCCCCACCCATTAGTCCGTCTGGTGGGGAACCTCGCCGTTCAGCCAAGCAAATTAACACTCTTTAGTTAGGATGAGAACAGGGCCTTCCTTCTCGTCTTCGCAAAACTGGGGACGCCCAGAGGACCACGTGATGGTGAGAGGCGTTCCTCAATTTCAAGCTCAGCCTGTGAGAGCCGAGACTGGAGCACCTCCCAACCTGGACGCTCTACGCAGCTCCACGAAAAGAAGCGTATCAGGTAAGAACCAACGCCCCTTCACATTGATTTTTATGTCAATTCATAAGAACTCTTACTATCATATTATTTTTATTGTATTATTATCTTAGATCAGATTTTTCAGAATAAATTAGCATTACAGGGTGTTTCTATGGAAATGTCATGTTTTGTGCTCTGTTTAAGGCCACACCCACCTAACCGATTTTAATATCGCAACAATCATCAGAGATGGTGAAAGAGCAACTGCTCTAGCTGGAACTAAGCCTTACATGGGTAAGTGACATGTTGCTTAATGATGTGGTTGCTTAACGATGTGGTTTACTTGCATATTCATAATGGGCTGATGGACCATATTCTTCAGGTATACAGTAGTATTAAGGTTTTCCTCGGAAAGCAATGACTGTCACAATACAAGTGATTTAAAACTCACTATGAAATGGAAAGAAATAAAACATCTTATTCCTGTAACAAATTAATTAAAATGATATTAATTATTTTAGGGCACAACCAGAGAAGGCCTTTGTTGTGAAATCTCATCTTTCATTTGTAATCCTCTACTTCTATTACTATATAGACTCCTTTACATTAAGGAGTCAAAAAACAAGGGACAGGCTTTTATCTCCATTCATAATACTAAGAGCCTACTATGTGGACGCATCTTTAATATTAACCCCCCCCCCCCACACACAGGGATGGGATTCAAATTTCTTAACAACCAGTTCTGTGGGTGTGGCCTAATTTGTGGGTGTGCCTTGGTGGTCATGTGACTGGCTGGCCGTGGCTTGATGTAAATATTATAAATATTTATGTAAATATTGAATTTTCTTAATTAAAAATTTTCTTTTACCCAAAATCAGGCAAAGTTGGCAGGCAGATTGAGTTGCTCACAGAATCACAGATTCACTTAGAGATCTATCTATCTGCAATCTGCTACCTGAGTCTGTCACATAAAATTTGCTTGCAAGCAAACTCACAAAATTAACTCACAACACAACACGTATGTAAATATTGTATTTTTTATAAACAAAAAAGAGCAACTTTTACCCAAAGTCAGGCAAAACAGGCAGGCAGATTGAGTTGCTCACAGAATCTCAGAATCATTCAGAGATCTACTATTCTGCAATCTTCTACCTGAGTCTGCACTGAAAAATAGAAGCTTCAGTCCTAAGGAAGGTTCAGCTCTGCTTTTAGATTAGCTAGAAAGCAAGAAATCCAAGCAAGAAATGTCTTGCTTTCTAGCTAATCTAAATCTCCCAGCACAGCAGAACAGCTGATGGTCAGGGGAAAAAAAGGAAAAATAGCAACTTACCAAGGGCAGGCAAGTTTGATGGTGCGCATGCCAGGTAAGGAGTGGGTGTGTGGGGAGGGGAGGGGCCAGCCAGTGGCATGATTTGCCGGTTCTTTAAACTGGGCAGAATCGTAACAACCGGTTCTATAGAACCAGTCCAATCAGGTAGAATCCTACCCCTGCACACACACATCTCCCAATATAGTGGTAACTTAGTACTCAACTGGTTTGAAACTCATCGAATTTGGTACCCAACACATTTTGATGTGAAAATCGTATCCCAGTACTCATCGTTTGTTTGGAACTTGTAAATGTCAGCTGCCTTGTGACTTACTACATTATTTCTTATAGGAAAAAATTATTTTCCTTTTGGTACTCATTGCGCCTCCCAGAACCAATTAATGATGAGTACCAAGGTACCATTGTATACAGTAGCCAACAAAGAAAAGTAGACTAACCTCTAAATTCTTTTTATTCTGATCAAAGTGCCACAAAATCTGCATAACAAGTACCGTGTTTCTCATAAAATAAGGCCGGGTCTTATATTTTTTTGAGCCCCGAAAAAGTGGCTAGGCCATCTTTTTGGGGGTGACTTAATTCCCCCCCTTGCATCCTCATCTAGAGCGCTCCGCGGGCAGCCTCGCCACCAGCCGCTCCTAACGGGTGATCATGGCGAAGCGCAGAGAGCTCCCTACTCCCACCAAACACCTTTGCTGCAGACCCAAGACCTTTGGCACCCGCCGCTGTTGCTTTCCCTTCTGCCCATTCTGCCTCCACGTTTGGAGCTGTCGCTTCTGTGTTTGGAGTGCCGCTGCCATTTGGAGTGCTGCCGCCATTTGGAGCACTGCCGCCACGTTTGGAGCTGCCGTTTCTGTGTTTGGAGTGCCTCTGCCAATCAACAGCGGCAGGCGCTGAAGGTCTTGGGTCTGCCGCAAAGGTGCTTGGCAGGAGTAGGGAGCTCTCCACACTCTGCCATGATCGCCCATTAGGAGCAGCTGGTGGCAAGGAATTGCTGCCCACGGGGCGCTCCTAATGGCAAGTCCGCCCGCCCTTCCCCCCATTTTGCATGTTTTAAAATAGGTCTAAATTTGGGGGGAGGGGCTTAATTTCATTTTATGCCTAGAAAACATGCTGGGTCTTCCTACTGGGGGAGGTCGTATTGTTGGAGAAACACAGTAGATTTCATTAATCTAAGCAAATCTACTTGTAAAGAAAGCTAAATCTCCCAATGGGGGTGGGGTTAGAAGCCAATAGATTAGAAATAAGTGGCTATCTATCTTTGAAAAGTCACCTTTTCCTATCTTAAATCCAAAATTATATTTTTCCACTCAGTCCAAATGAAATATATATTTTCCTGCTAAACTGGTTCATATTTTGAGATTCTGTCACATCACATTTACTTCGTTGTGTTTGTATGTATGAGTGTGTTCTGTACCATATTTGAAGATATATGATATATTAAAGTCAGTTTGGTATAATGGTTAGGATGCCAGGCTACCAACTAGGAGACTGTGAATTCTAGTTCAACCTTAAGCACAAAGCCAATTGGGTGACATTGGACTTGTCAATCTTTCTTAGCCATACGAAACCATTTCTGAAAAACCTTGACAAATAAATTGCAGGACCTTGTCCAGGTAGTCTCTAAGAACCTGACACAATTGAGGGGAATAAAAAATGAAATAAAATATATTTTACATATGGCATATCATACACAGGCTAGTAATGCATATTAACATTTTACCTAGATCAGTAAAACAATAAAATATAAATGTTAAAAAGATGTAAGTTCAAATACCAATGTCTAGGCCAGATGTTTAGATAAACATTGAAGCACAGCATTGTTTACATTAAAAATAATATTTAGCTTATAGTAATCCCCACACCCTTTGTTTATTTTGCCTTAGGCATAAAATAATTGTCTAATTTAAATCTATCTCCCCTTCCTATAAAGAGATTAATTAGGCTTAAGAATGCTTTAATTTTATATTTTGTTAATTGAACCCTTTTGCTTTTTGGTTGGCTGTTTATAGCAGAAGCCAGCTATAGATCACATCTCGAAGATTAAGCATATGGTCCATCCACCTTTTAGAGCTGTAAGCAGTCTCACAAGTCTAGTTAAATGCAAGCTATTTAGGGGGGAATCATATTAGCAACCATTTCTTAATCTTCACTTTATATATATAAAAGTGAAATACCAGTCATCATCACAAAATCTCCAGAACCATAAAGCCTACAAACTTGAAATTTGGCACATATGTTTCTCTTGGCTTCTAGGTGCTCACTAAGAAAGGATTTTTTGAAATGACCACCAGAGCATTAGTATTTTGTATATTATTATTAACATGCTCTTATGCTAAGGAGTTCTACTTCCCCTCCCCACCTGAAAAGAAATCTGTTCCAAACGCAAAACACAAGCAGAGGAGAGGAGTTTCAGTTTCACAGGACCAACCAGCTTTAGTACAGAACAGTTGAGCTAAACCACGGCCAGCCTCCTTGCTATCTCCTTGCTCACACAACAAATACTATTTCAGTTTCCAAACAGCGCTCAACTCTCTCAGACACTGACAGGACACTAGCCAGATGAATATGATGGAAGCTGGTAGGCAGAGGCACAATTCCACCTATCTTATTTTCCTTCCCCAAAACTAAGCCTAATCACATAGTTTTGTAGCGAAGCACGGGTATAGAGCTAGTATAACTATACAAGTACTACTACCAATCTTCCCAAATATTTGGTCCTACATATGAAGTCAACATGTGATTCTCTTTCATATCATCTAAAGCCAGCACACCTACTTACAGCTCAGAAGATTTTGTGTCTCATTTACGTTAGAATATCTCATTTTACAACTATGGGGATATGCAAAAACGGCAACAGCAGTTTTACTGAAACTAACAATGATGGAGGTATTAAATGATGTCCTTGTTTTTCTTTTCAGCTCCGGAGATCTTTCATTCCTTTCTGAATGGAGGATCAGGGTACTCCTTTGAAGTCGATTGGTGGTCTCTGGGAGTGATAGCATATGAGCTTCTGCGTGGATGGGTGCTTGACATATTCTTTATTTTTACAAATACTTTGGAAATGGCATTGCCCCATTAAAGTGTGGGTAGTAGGTTCATGGATTCCAAGGCAATGAACATACAAATGAGTAGAAGTTAAAAAATCTTATTGAAGAAAACAATTACAAAATATAACACAAATATGAGTGTAAATTCAGATCAGAATTTAATGTTCTTCATCTATTGGAAGCTTCATATGATTCCAGTTAATATATAGTGCCATTCCTGAAGTGATCTATGCTGAATCTGACCCCTAGGAGGGGTTTTCAGAGTTCATTTTTTTCTACCAGTTATTCATATTTCTAATTAAACACAATTCTTTGTTTGTCAGATACCAACAATATATATGAGGCAATACCAGTTCTTAACATCAAGTTTTCTCTGCCATAAATGCCCACCTTGGATTTGCTCTCTTAAATTAGTCTGCATCTATCTGTCTCTGTCTCTCTATTGTCTGTTCATCCATCATATCTCTCTCTCCCCCCCCTTTTTTATTTATTTATTTGATTTGTTAAATCACTTAAAAGATAATAGGTATAAGAATAAACATTAGTATAAATACAGTAAATAGGTACAAATAAATAGGGACAATAGGACAGGGATAGTAGGCACAATTGTGCGCTTATGCACGTCCCTTACAGACCTCTTAGGAATGGGGTGAGGTCAATAGTAGATGGTTTAAGGTTAAAGGAGTGAGGGTTAGAGGATGTAATAACAGAGTCAGGTAGTGCATTCCAGGCATTGACCACTCTGTTGCTGAAGTTGTACTTTCTGCAATCAAGTTTGGAGTGGTTTACATTGAGCTTGTATCTGTTGTGTGCTCATTTATTGTTGCGGTTGAAGCTGAAGTATTCATTGACTGATAGGACATTGTAACAGATAATTTTGTGTACTACACTTAAGTCTAACCATAAGCGACGTAGTTCTAGGTTAAATCTCAAGCCTGGTGGTGCAGCAGAGGAGTGTAGTACTCTTCTCGTGAAATACTTCTGGATTTGCTCAATTGTATTAATGTCCGATATATAGTGCGGATTCCAGACAGATGAGCTGTATTAGAGTATTGGTCTAGAAAAGGTTTTGTATGCTCTAATTAGCAATTCAGTATTACCAGAAGAGAAGCTTCATAAGATTAGATTTACAACTCTTAATGCTTTTTTGGCAATGCTGTTGCCGTGAGCTCTGGTGCTTAGGTCATTTGATGCGAGTACTTCAAAGTCCTTGACAGAGTGAGGGTCATCAGTGAGGTCATATCCACCTAGCTTGTATTCTGTGTACTTATTTTTTTTACCTATGTGTAGGACAGAGCATTTCTATCTGACTATCATCAATCTGCTGCCCAACTCCTTCATGGTTCTGGGCAGGATACAATATTAAACAATTTGAGACAAAACAAAATATGAGAAAAGTGACAGAGTCTCGTAACAAACCAGTCATCCCACAAAGAGCCACACCCTCTATTCCAGAGCTAAGGTGGGGGTCATACACATTTAGACAACACAGTATCAACAGTAGAGACCTTCAAATTTCTAGGTTCTATCATATCACAAGACCTTAAATGGACACCTAACATCAAAAACGTCATCAAAAAAGCATAACAAAGAATGTTCTTTCTGCGCCAACTCAGAAAGCTCAAACTGCCCAAGGATACAGTTGAACTGCTGATACTGTTCTACAGAGGAATTATTGAGTCTATCATCTGCACCTCTATAACTGTCTGGTTTGGTTCTGCAACCCAACATGACAGACACAGATTTCAGAGAGTAATTAGGACTGCAGAAAAAACAATTACAACCTGCCCTCAATTGAGGACCTGTATACTGCACGAGTCAAAAAGAGGGCTGTAAAAATATTTACAGAGCCCTCACATCCTGGACATAAACTGTTTCAACTCCTTCCCTCAAAACGATGCTATAGAGCACTGCACACCAGAACAACTAGACACAAGGGGAGTTTTTTCCCAAACTCCATCACTCTGCTAAACAAATAAGCCCCTCAACACTGTCCAGCTACTTGTAAAGTACCTTATGATTCTTGACTCTTGATGAATGTATCTTTTCTTTTATGCACACTGAGAGCATTTACACCAAGACAAATTCCTTGTGTGTCCAACCACACTTGGCCAATAAAGAATTCTATTCTATTCTATTCTGATGGGTGCAAGACAAGCGTTAAAACTTTGTGGGTCTGTTCAGGTGCCATTGTTAAAGCAGTGGAATCTGGATTCTGTCCAACCATCTGGGATAGAGAGTAGCTATGGGAGACAGATGGTCTTTTGGATAATCATTTACAGGTGATAACCAGCATCTTGTATCACATCCAGAAGGCTGCTGGCAACCAGTGCAGCTTAACAAAGAGGCCAGCACATATGGGCACATACCCATAAATGCCTGTTTCACAGCATTCAGAGCCAGCTGCAGCTTCCAAAGTGTCTCAAGACAGCCCTATATATCTTGTGATATTTATTTATTTATTTATTTATGTCAGTTGCCTTCAAGATAATAGGTATAAGTAAAAACATAGTTATGAATACATGGATACATATAAGAAAAATAAAAAAAATAAAAGAAACAATAGGACAGGGACGGTAGGCACGTTGGTATGCTTATGCACACCCCCTACAGACCTCTTAGGAAAGGGGTGAGGTCAATAATAGACAGTCGAAGGTTAAAGTTTTGGGGGTTTGGGGAAGAAACCACAGAGTCAGGTAGAGTATTCCAGACATTGACCACTCTGTTGCTGAAGTCGTATTTCCTGCAATCAAGTTTGATGCGATTAACCTTGAGTTTGTATCTTTTGTGTGTTCTTGTGTTGTTATGGTTGAAGCTGAAGTATTCATTGACAGTTGAATATGATAGTGATAGTTGAAATACAAGGTGACCAAAGCATCAGGATGATAGTAATAGAGTAGTAACAGAAGTATACCTAACTGCATTCATTAAATGCTTGATGTTATGATAAATAAATATGGAGTTCTCATGTATTTTCATTTATTCATCTTTTTTTTTCTCCCTCAGAGGCCTTACGACATCCATTCCAATAGTCCTGTGGAATCGTTAGTTCAGCTGTTCAGCACTGTGAGTGTTCAGTATACAACAGCTTGGTCAAAAGACATGGTGGCATTATTAAGAAAGGTAAAATCATTGTTTCTTTGGTAAGGATTGCAATGATTCATTATCTCTGCACAAATATGGGCTTTGATCCAAAAATATGTGCTCCCTCTGACTTGCCAACATGCTGCATATGTCTGTGTAGCAACAGTTGCCTTCAGCACATTACTTCATTGTTCCTAGAACAGTGTCAGGGAAATATGCCCACAGTCCTCCTAGCCACTGAACTAGCGGGGAGAGTGTGTTTTGCACCAGAAATACTGTCTCCTGTCCTTCAAATGCTTTCCAGCTCCATAGATGCGTCACTGCCATGGTGGCTCAGTCGTTAGAATGCAATATTGCAGGTTTAGTCTACCAACTGCCAGCAGTTCAATCCTGAGTGGCTCAAGATTGACAAGGCCTTCCATCCTTCTCAGTTCTGTAAAATGAGGACCATGATTGCTGAGGGCAATGTGTTGACATTCGTAAACCGCTTAGAGAGGGCTCATATTTTGACCTGTTACCATCAGGGAAGCGTTATAGGTGTCTTAAAATGAGGACTAATAGATTGAGAAACAGTTTCTTTTCCAAGGCAGTAATTGTCTTGAATCAAACAGTGCATTGGTGATTTAGTCCTATTATGATTATAATTATTATAATTTTTAAATACTCTGTAGTGTGATTGTGATGTGGTATTTGGGGCACTGTGCTGGAGTAGCTTTCAAATTTCATTGTATTTGTGGAATGCAATGACAATAAAGGTATTCTATTCTATTCCATTCTATTCTATTCTAAAGCACTGTGGAACTGTACATAAGACTATGTGCTATTGCTATTGCTACTTTCATTGGGCAGATGTAAGTGCATGGTCAGAGAGGAAAACGTATTTTCTTTACATGTAATGCAGCAGGTAATCTTACTGTTAAAGCTATGCAATAATTGCCAATAAATACCTTGCAGGAAGTTATAGGGCTTTCTGCTGGCTTGATTAATAAGGACTTCTTTTCATATTATCTTTTTCAGATTGTGACACCCCCTGTAGGCATTCAAAAGACAAAAATGTGTGAAACAGGTGGGATGTGTCTCACAATCCAATTTCTCCTTCCTCTGGCATTCCCGTGGGGAATGTCTGTAGGAGGCTGAAATTGTGTCTGGATGGTAACAGCCCCCTGTGAAAGTTCAAACTGTGAATAATCGAGGGTCGTCTGTGTATCAGACTGGAAGTGCCAGACTTCTTCATAAAAGCAAGTGTCTCCCCATGTATGAAACATTAACTAATTGTGCTAATGATTGGTATCACTTGAGACTGAGGTGTCAATTTCTGGAAGCCTGAGAGTGCGATACGTTTATAATTTCCACTGACAGCCAACTTAGGCGATGTTTGCCAGGACTGACTCCCAACATAGGACTTTTGAGAAGCAAGGAGAAGTGATCGGCATGCTTGAGGGGAAGCGAGCAAAAGTACAAATAGTCTTTAAAAGATAAAAAAGAGAAACAAGCATACTTAGAGCATCCAAATTCAGCCCACTGAAAACTGTGTGTATAGAGGCCACGGGATCATGAATGCTAGATTGGTGCAGTGGAATGATTTTTCAGAATATATTGGCCTGAGCAAAGCTCCTGTCTCCTATTCCAGCTGCTTTTTGGCATTTTCCCAGATTTTTCCTGCCTGCACAGTTCCCTCACTTCATCCACAGTCTAGTGGAAAGATGCTTGTGCGTGCCTTGAAAGGCCCCCGAATGTTTATGATGAGCTTTCTGCAGGACATAACAGTCTGACCATTTTCAATGAGGGAGAGATTCCCTCGTGCCAACATGCGGTGCAAAGCACCCTTCAAATCCAATACAAAATGTTCCTTCAAGTTCTTTGCCAGCCCTCTTCAATATCGGGGGTGGCGGGGGGGGGGGAATGTAAAGTGCCATTGAGGCCTGTAATGGTTGAATGTTTTTAAGAGTATCATTTATTTATTTGTTTGTTTGTTTGTTTGTCAAACATGTACAAGATAACAAATGTGAACATAAACAAGAACAAAGGGAGTAAATACAGATAAAAGGGGACAGTAAGACAGGGACGGTAGGCATGCTGGTGCGCTTATGCATGCCCCCTTAAGGACGTTTTAGGAATGGGGTGAGGTCCACATTACACAGTTTACAGTTGAAGATGTGAGGGGTTGAGGCTGTAACAACGGAGTTGGGTAGGGCTTGTTTTTCTTGTAAAAAAGAAAGGAAATACGTATGTACAACCGTGACAAGAATCAAGGGCTCCCAATATAAATCTGTCTCAAATGAACAGCATGTGTAATTTTAAAGTAGGATTGTGTTATGGACAATTTACTCAACAAGAATGCTCCCTCTGCTGGATTAATAAAGGAAGATAGCCTCCAAACATACATTGTCTATGGAAAGTAATAAGCAGTGAAAGGTACAAAACATCCTGAAGAGGAGCATTTGTGGAAAACCCAGATGAAGAATGAATTGTTGAGGCGAGGAGCGGTTTTGTTCATATTTAAATTAGATGAGCATCAGTATGGAAGGAGTGTGACGTTATTCCCAGTCACAGAAAACAATAGAATCTCCGAACTGATTCAATTAGGAGACTTTGTTCTCATCCTTTTTCCCATTTAAAAATATGCCATTTAATTATGTGCAGCCATTTGACTTTGATGGAAGGCATGGCAACTACCACAATGAAGAATTGGTGCTTCCTTGATGTTCTTGGTCAAACAGTGACTCAAGTGCTGTTGGACCCATGACTGTAACTCAGTCAGAGGGGCTGCATTTTCCTACTCAGTAGAAGTAGTAGTAGTAGTAGTAGCAGTAGTAGTAGTAGTACTGCCTCTGCATCCAAATATCCTTGGGCATCTAACATGAGAAAAATTAGTTTGTTTAATGGTAGACTGAAGGAAACTGAATGGGTCTTTGATTTAAAAATGAATAAATCACATTTAGCTATTTTGTGGAGTGGAAAACAAATTAAGGTTATATTTTTAACTGTTGAGAAAAGGAAGCTGATTTCTCTTTACTGTATACACTTCACTGCCTGTGTGGAGAAATGAAGGTTCTCTTCAGCCTACAACCCAATAGGAACCAGAATTTCTGTTGCTAAGTGAGGCAGATATTAAGTGAGTTGTACCTGATTTTATCACCTTTTTTTACGATGTTATGGTTGTAAGAAAATGACTGCAATTATGTGAATCCATGTGATTGTTAAGCAAATCTAGCTTTCCCCATTGATTTTGCTTCCCTGAGCTGGGAAGGTCACAAATGGGAAAATCACACAATCCCCAGGGTGCTTGCAACCATTGTAAATGCCTGCTGGTTGCCAAGTCCCTGAATTTTGATCACATGGCTGTGCAGGGAATGTTACGACAGACTTAAGCGTGAAGATGCTCCTAAGTCACTTTTTTCAGTGCTATTGTAACTTCAAATGTTCACTAAACGAATGGATGTAAGTCGAGGACTATCTGTAAAACAGCTCAGATCTCTCCCCCCCCCCCCGTTGCCCAGTTTCGCCCTAAATAAATTTGCCTTGCCCCTCTTTGATTTCCATTTTCAGCTTTTGACAGTCAACCCTGAGCATCGTTTTTCTAGTCTAGCCAACATTCAGACTTCCTCCTACTTATCTAATGTGGACTGGGATGAAATTTGCGAGAAGAAAGTGGAGCCTGGCTTCATTCCTAATGTAAGTCAAAGTGTTGAGTGTGTTCGTTTTAGTTGTGGGTCTCTGTTACTCATGACGGAGGGTTGCTGTGAGATTATACCAAAAATAAAACAACAATCAGAAATCCGTCACTGGCTTTATTGATATTGCAATATCAGCCCCCTTTAGCACTCAGACTGCAGTGTGAGCAAAAGGAGACACCCCTTTCCAGTAAATACACCCCTATATAGGATTATCACAATTAAACGATTACATAACACCTCCTGTTTTTTACACAAAGCAGTTACAGCGAATCCCATAGGAAAGTTCCGGGTATTTTTCATAATTCCCCCCATGCGTCCCTGGAAATTCCCCAGCTTTCTTCACTTCACCACTTTATCCTGTTTTCTACTTAAAAGATTACACAAGAGGTCATTAATATCTCTTAATATGCCTGATAATGTCAGGGTGACCTTAGTATGCATCTCAAACCAAGCCAAGGACAGAATATTTTGCAATTCTGCATAGCTTTTGCAGTAAACCCATTCATAACAGGTCACATAAATGTTCTGATCCCTAAACAGTTCAGATAAAGAGCAAACATGGAATCAGTTTGGTTATTTATATTCTTAGGTGTATAAGATCAATTTCCACATATAACAGTTGCATTTCCTCCTCCTACCCCTGATCCCCATGGCTAACAAACCTGGGCTCAGAATACCGCTTGCACGATCAGTTTGCTATTCACACGGCAGCCTCTCTGTCTCAATTTCTCACAGAAAGGCCGTCTGCACTGCGACCCCACTTTTGAGCTGGAAGAGATGATCCTGGAATCAAGGCCCCTGCACAAGAAAAAGAAGAGGCTCGCAAAGAACAAATCCAGGGACAACAGCAAGGACAGCTCACAGTCTGTAAGTCTTCCCTCACAGTGGCCAAAGTAAATTGAAATCCTTTGCGTGTCCTCTGATTGCAGGAGCTGGCATTTCACTTTCAAATACCTCTGATGGGGCTCTGCAAAACTCTACTTGTGTTCCTGGCCAACTTGTAAGGCCGTGCATGATTTTAATCTTTGCTGAAGTCTCAAGCAAAGTCCTTCCTTGAGTTGCTCCACAAAGCAACAGGGATCCTTCACTTCTGAGTGTGGAAAAAAATAAGTTGCTTCTGAAGTCACTACAGCAGGGGTGTCAAACACAAGGCCTGGGGGGGGGGTTGGATCCGGCCCGTGGTGTGCTTAGATCTGGCCCATGGGGATGCCCTGGAAACCGTGAAGGACTGGCCCACAGTGCCTCTGCCAGCAAAAGGGGAGCTCGGGAGGGCCACACACGACCCTCCCAAGCTCCATTTTTTTACTGGCAGAGGGTTGCAGGAGGCCATCACAGCTGAAAACGGAGCTCAGGAGCCCATTTTCGCTAACAGAGCACTTGGGCCACCACAGGTGCCCCCAACGAGAGACATCAAGCTGGCCACACCTACCCTGGCCACGCCTACCTTGGCCCCCAGAGATCCCAACACAACCCTGATGCAGCCCTCAATGAAACTGAGTTTTACACCCCTGCACTACAGTATAGGTAGTCCTCGATTTCCGACCATATTTGAGTCCCACACTGATGTTGCTCCGTGAGACATTGGTTAAGTGTGTTTTGCCCCATGTTAACCGCTTTTCTTGCCACGGTTGTTAAGTGAATCCCTGCAGTTGTGAAGGGAATCTGGCTTCCCCACTGACTTCGCTTGTCGGAAGGTGGCAAAAGCGGACCATGCGACTCCTGGACACTTGCTACCGTCATTAATATGAACCAGTTGCCAGGCATCGCAATCTTGGTCACGTGACCATGAGGATGTGGCAGTGGTCATAAGTGTGGAAACCGGTCATAAGTCACTTTTTTCAGTGACATTGTAACTTCGAAGGTCACCAAATGAATTGTTGTAAGTCAAGAACTACCTGTAGTAGCACAGAAGCCTCTTCTTGCTTTGGTCGTCTTCAGTACTGCTTAAGCCAGAGGTTCCCAAACTTGGCAACTTGAAGACTTGTGGACTTCAACTATCTTTTAAAGAGTTGAATCCACAAGTCTTCAAGTTGCCAAGTTTGGGAACCTCTGGCTTAAGCAGTAGGGAAAAAAGACACCGGGAAGCCTCAAACAGGTGCAGTACTTCATGGAAGCAACCTCTTGTTATTTCTTTGCTTTGATGAAGAGATGCGCATTGCCTCTTCAGCACCAATCTAAATCTCCTCACTCTCTCCTGCGTTATTTCCCCCCCAACTAGGTGAGACTAAAGCTGCTAAAATCTCAACTCCTGTTGTTATAATGGGATGTGGGAATAATCCTGAAAGACGGGAAGAAGAGCCACAGACCTGACAACCATCAGGCCGAAGAGATCTCAGTCCTCAGAAACGGGAGCGGGGAACGAGTGGAGAATGGGAAGTGTTTCAGAAGAGAATTTATGTTTTGCCAACAAAGAAATGAAGGGAGACTAGTATAGATTTATTTCAAGCTATTTAGCTCACGCCAGCTAGCCATGCCCCTTCTGAGATTCAAACCCTGGCTACTTGCATATTGGGTAAATGTATTAACCTCTAAGCCATGGGCTCTCCTTGCTTTGTTGGCTATATCAAGGGAGAGATTTAGTGTTTTTCCGATGAAACTGATCTATCAGGGCAACCTGGTCTATCCAAATATAGGACGGAGCATACTGCTTCTGGAAAAACATTTCATCTCTCCTAGTATAGCTGACAAAGCGAGGAGAGCCTGTGGCTTAGAGGTTACTATATCTACCTAATATGCAAGTAGCCAGGTTCGAATCTGAGAAAGGTTATAGCTAGCTGACGAGAGCTAAATAACTTGAAATAAATCTATCCTAGTCTCCTTTTATTTCTTTGTCGGTAAAATATAAATTCAACGCAAAAATAGTTTGTCACAAAAGCAACTGCCTGTGAAGGCTCCTGGATTGGAGCTGAAAGGTGAAAACAGAAGCAGTATGCTCATTCCCATATTTGGGTAGTGTGAGGACCCAAAAGCAACAAAGTCATCAAAAAACAGGTGAAGTCCCTTTAATTCCTTCAGTTTGGCTTCAAAGATCCAATTATCATGGACTGGAGAAAAAACTCCCCCACAAACAGTTGCGAAAAGGAAGAAATTTCGTTCAAAATCGAAATACATATAAATTTTAAATAGAAAAAAACAACACAAACCACACTGAAACAATTAATGAGATAAGGCAAGATAAGGGCTTGAGGATGTCCAGATATCAAAATATATACACAGTGGGAAGGATGCCTGAACTCAGATAAGAACTGAAAGACTAGAATTATTTCACGCTTTGTTTCCAGCACTGGGCCATACACAGTTTGTCCTTTTAAACAGTACTCACAGCTGCAGCCCATGAAGGGGATCAGGACCCTTTCCTCCTACATAGACCACGCCATTCATGTTTCTCCCTGCCTGCCCTAGGATGAAGAGGGGATGGGCCTGGGTCTTCCTCTGAATGCCCAGCCAGCCTGTGCCCTTCCCCAGTTTCCTCCACAACCTCCAGAGCCACACTCCTACTCCCTGTCAGCTGTTCCTCCTCTTCCTCAGAGTCAGAGTCTAACAGGGGCCTGACAGGGAGACCAGGTTGCCTGGTTTCACTGGAAAAACACTGTTTTAGAAGCGGGCCTCCCTAGTTTTTCAGAGACTAATGGAAAATAGGAAGAAATGCTTTTAGACTTACAAGATTCTGTTAAAGTAGCCTTACGATAAAGCCAGAGCTAGTCTTAATTCTTCCTTCTTATCTGGGCTACTTTATTCTGTCATATTGGTCTGTCAAGCAAACAGGGTTTTATTATGGCAAAGGACCAACCTCTTGCCAACTGCTGCTCATAAGAGATACCATTGTTGCTTTTCTTGTTGTTTTCCTTAAATACCAACAGTATGCATGCCATTTAATGTAAGAACTCAGAGCCATGTATCGAAACAATCGTTCTGACTGAAAATATTTGAATAATGGGTGCAAATTTTGTCTGCATTTCTTAAGAATGAAAACGGATCAAAAGCAGAAACGTGAAATGAGGGTAACTGAGCTGACCAACAATTTCTAGAAACTGACTGATCTGTTCATCACTTTCTGTCCATGATGGCTGATTAGAGGAAGACTGCTAAAAAAAATAAAATAAAAGAGATGCTATTTTTTTGAAGTTAGAGATAGACTAGCAGATGTTGGTAAGAAGAAAGAGTGTATATAAGCAATGGCATATGGATAGCATCCTGTTGTAACGATCAGGTTTGCCAGGCAACATATTCTAATTGGAATTAGGTCAAAACTAGTCAAAATTCTCACTTTTAATGCTTTTCAAAAAACACCTGTTCTTAGTATTAAGAGGTATAAAAGAGCCTTCCAAGAAAAGAGCCAAAGTGTATTCAGTCTTTTTATCCCAGTAAATTCATTACTGGCTGAAAGCTAGCAAAATAAAAATAAATGTTAGATTGTCAGTCATCTAGCTTCAGTTAAATCTGACTGGCTTTTATACGAATGTAGGGCTTTTTCTCTTTCTACAGCAATAATTCATTTTTTGAAATTAAATAATCCCTCCCGCTGTATTTCTAAACAAATTAGCAAATTTATATCCAGCTATTCCATTTTTTAAAAAAAACCAAAGTCTCAAATCAACTAAACTGAAAATCTATTTCGTGAAGCAAAAAATTAAGCAGATAATAGCTGTACCAGTCCTGATGTCCCTATTCAGTGCTAGGGCTATGCGGCGCAATGGATTTAATTTCAAAAAGTGCTTCATAATGTGCGGGAGCACGTTTGTAGTCTATTTGCAACTTCATAAAGTAGCTGTGATGTATCCTGGGATCATTGTTTCTTTTGCCTGGTGTCAGGCCCACCACCATGTCCTGCCATTCTGTTGGAAAGGGAGGGGGGTCTTGCTGGCACTTTCACATGCTTTTGCTTGTAAGTGCTTGGGAATTAGGGAGGGGGATTGTCCTCAGAGACGAGCGGATTCCCTCCCAGGCAGGTCCAACCTGGTTTCAAGGCTGTCATGCCCCGAGAGTGAACTGTTATCTGCCTAGCTCCTCAGTGTTCTCATAACAACCTTGCAACATCACATTGGCTGCTGGTGGACTGGTCAGGGGAGTTGGGCTTGGGGAAATGAAACAATTTCAGATTCTGCCTTGCTTTCCTGCAATCACTTTCTCTCAATAAAAGTTCTTTTGATTCAACTTAATGGGTTCAAGAGTCCTACTTTCTTGAGGGACCAACTGGGGAAGATCCTTACACCTGGATTCTATCAGTTTTTGCCATCTTCGATTGTGATAGGCCACTAGCTGAAGAGTTCTTTCAAGGCAGTGTAGATTGATGCTACAGTTCTATTTCTTCAGGTTCTGAAGCATCCTTTGTGGAGTAGATCTGAAATGCTGCACACAACCCTACTCGGCTTACTCTCATTGTTGTTTTTAGCTTCTCTCTTATTGCCAGAGATTGGTTGGTTGGCTACAGTATTTATGTTCAATCACAGTTAGACAACATTCGTATCAGCCTCCCCCATAATCACTCCCATAAAACAACCATTCAATATCCCATAAAACAAACTATATAACCAGAGCAGGCCCCCGCAATAACAAGGAAGAAAATTGTACAATCTACAGCACTTTAGCTCCAGCAGCCCAGCAGAATAATGCTTTTTTAGCCACCTTGTTGAAACAACACAACATGTGGATTCCCAAAACTGAGAGGGAGGAGCTGTTCATAAAAAGTCCTGACCCTGACCCTACTTTCCAACTCCTCCATCTCTTGGAATGGAGTACATGAAGCATCCTCTCTATATTGGAGTTTACAAGATGGCCAAACACCCTTTGAAGGAGATGATACCTAAGATGTCACCTCTCTGTAGGTCATCTGCATCCCCATCTTTTTTATGTGTGACATATAAACTTTGCATATTATTGTATTTGAATTGGCCTCATTCTACATCAGGAAGCCCAGAGTAGAAAGGCTGAAGGAGAGAAGGTGTCAAATGCAGGAAATCAAAAGTCAGGGTGGTTTAAATAGGTTTGTTGCATGCTAACTCTCTCTACAAGAATCTGAACTACTAACAGTCAAAGAAATTGGTGGTATTAATCAATGTAATTCTAGGTGGGTTGGACTTAGATCTCTTATGGACATGCTTATCACCTCCCTTAGATTTCTTATTTCTTATGGACATGGTTATCGTCTCCCACAGCCTGAACATCTTCTGTTGGAGGCCCCAATTTTTGCACGGCAGGGGGTGTCAAAAGACATTCCAGCTTAGAGTCTATTTGGGGGAGGAAGCCTTTGAGTTCAATCCTTTGGGTCTGTATCTGCTGTTTTTTAAGGGGAAACTGGCAGTTTGGTGATCAACAATAAAGAAACCTATTTGACAGAATCTCAGGGTTGTTCTGGTGCTTACACCTGACAAAAAGGGTAGGTGGATAGATGGCTGGTTTAATTCTATCTAATGAGCTATGACTGAACATGGATTTTAATTTGTCTCCTATTTATTGCCTGACATGTTAATGATTATATCATATCAGACTCTTTTATTAAGAAAATAAGGTTCCAGAGTAACCAACTAATAGGAAAAAAAGAAAAGCATACAGTGTTACAATTCTGAGTGACACAAAGACGGATGTTGTTATTGATTTCATTTCTGTTTTTAATTCACTGCGATTTAGACAAGAAAGTATAATGTAATATTTCTCTTTTTATAGGAAAATGATTACTTGCAGGAGTGCCTTGAAGCAATTCAGCACGATTTTGTCATTTTTAACAGAGAAAAGTGAGTCTGAAATTTGTTTTTTAAAAGGGAGGTGAGGGTGGAAAGATGGTTGGTTTGACTGGATAATTATGATTTCAATTTTTGGAGAAAAATTCTCCTATTTTCAGTTCTTTTATATCTCACCAAAAACCTACTGTATATCTAAAGTTGGAGAGAGCCTTCCGATTGTTGAGTGATGGAGATTGTAAGTTCTAATCTAAGACTTTTAAGCAGTGTTTCTCAACCTTGGCGGCTTGAAGGTGTGTGGACTTCAAGCTGCCACAGTTGAGAAACACTGCATATAATATATAAATTAATTAAAAGATAACATATAAGTCTTAAGTTGGCAATGAAAGAATAATAAAGATGGCACCAGACAAACTTAGGTGTTTTTGTACACTAACAGGAATGTTGTTATTAGATGTTCCTGCTCTTAACACTCACTTGCCCTATTTCATTTGATGAGAATGCTCAGAGTAGCTTTAGAACTACTCAGGCAAGTAAACATGAAGAATGCAGTCTGCCAGGGAACCTTTGAAAGGTAGGATATGCAGGGGACAGAAATGCATATCCAGGGAGTGTATGGAGAATGAAGTGACAAGAAGGGGTGGGATTCGAACAACCAGTTAGGTGAGTGCGTGCTTTGCGTGCGCAGCGTTTGCAGCTCACCTTCTGCTACAAGCCCTGTGTGTAAAACAGCTGATGCGCGGCAATCTGCTATGCCGCACAAAGCAGCTGAGCTGGAAAAACCAGAAATAAAGCACAGACTCAGAGCGGGGAGGGAAGGGGGCAACAGCCGATTGTCGGAGCTACCAGTTTGTCCGAATCAGGCCGAACCGGTAGAATCCCACCCCTGGTGACAAGGCACCTTAGACACAGTTCTACAAGCCTACCTGAATCCTAATCTCCATGAAATATCAAATATTTCATCTCAGGACAATGCTTTTCGGATTGTTTACTTTGCCCTATACATAACTGGCTTTACCTTCTTGTACAGGTTGAAGAAGAGCCAGGATCAGATGAATGAGTCCCTTTCTCCTCCTGAAACCACTGATGAAACCGAGACTGAAACAGAATCTGAACATTCCAATGTAAACCTGTGTAGCTCAGTCTGTTCCTCTACAGGAAGCAGCTAGGACGATGGGGCGAAGGGGCCAGAAGCTTGTGTGCCTCTTACATAAAACATTCTCAGGTTGCAGATGACAGCACAGCAGGTACTTTTGTGGATGGGGAAATAAAAAGAAGATGAGTCACACAAACCAACACTGTAGAGCCACAGAAAAAGCAAGTAGTTCTTACAGAACTCATGGATTGGAAAAAAAAAAAAAAAAAGATCTCCTGTTACCAGAGACTTTGCTACTATGCAACACCTCAACACAACTGTTCCATTTCTTTCTTCGTCCGTTTCTTTTGATAGGTGATCTGAAGCATATTTCAGGGACACAAATGCAACATATATCCGAGAACATGCCGAATGAAAGCGGGCAAGGTGGGAGGGCTAAAGCATTTGAAAAGGCCCCACCCACTATTGTCCTAACAGTCAGACAAAAGCTAGCGGCATGCAAAATTGCCCCTTGATGTTTTTCAGAGCATTTCTGGATTCTTACAGAGCACAGCAGTTGCCAGAGTTACCCACTGGGCCCGGGCGTAACTGATGCCCTTGACTTCATGTGGCTTTTTAATAAGCTTGATCTCTGATTTAACAAGTGCTTTGGAATCCACCCATCTTGGGCCAACTGCCCTGACTTTTACAGCTGGGTTTTTAAAATGGTGCAGTGCAAGGTAATTTTATTTTTGTCAAACCACTGCATCTTTCCACAAAGCTGTCCTTGACTTTCAAGGAATTGTTGTATGCTTACAAGCACCTGAACTAAGGTTAGCATTTTCTTCACTCCTGTAAAGGAGCAGGATATTAGCCTGGGTTGATTGAGATGCCCTAATGATCGAGGAAGTAACATTTAATTCACTTCTTCATGCTGTTCAAAGTGTGATTTAAATATATCAACCATTGACACCTGTTTTAACTTCTTACAAAAACTGGAAAACGTTGATGCTGGTTCCAGCTGTGGATACTGCCTTTTTTCACTGTTTCAAAAGTCACTCCTCCCTCTTTCTTATACCAAGGCTGCTATCTTACACATATTTACTGGGAATAACATCCACTGAATGTAGTGGATTTACCCCAGATAAAAATAGTAGGACTACCTTGAGGCTTTTTCTTACTATATTGTGGCTTTATTCTTAAAACTCTAGGAATCCTTGACGTTAGCGTATATGTTGTACATAAATCTTGTAACTCTTTTCACTCCAGTTTTGTTCAAGCCTCGAAGAGATTGTCCTGTTTGTATCTCAGTTGTGTTTTCTTGAAAGAAAGTGAACTTTGCATGCTTTTAATGTTGATGCATTTCCCACCCACCTGCCTTGTCTTATTGAAACCAATTTGCTAGCATTGGACTAGAGTCATTTGGAAACAGGAATCCTTACAGCCTTACTTCTGAAGCTACAATTTTCTCTGCAACAAGTTTTTTTTTATTTCCCTGCTATTAAGATGGAATTCTGACCAACTCATGATCCAGTCAATTCAACAAACAACACAACAGAGATATAATCCCTTTTATATGGACTACCATGAAAAGATGATTAATTTTCCACAGTTTTATGTGGATGTTAGTAAGAAACAAAAGATTGTCCACAACCGATATTTCATAAGAACCATTAGAAAGGGAAGAAAAATCAAGTTTGCTTGTGTAGATATACAAAGAAACCAAAGCTTTATTCTCAGTGCCACTATTTGTAGATTATAGCCAGGTAAATAGCACATCCAATTTACAGTTGAATGGTAAATGTTATTGTGTTAGTACTATGATTAAAACTTCACTTGATGTCAAGGGAGAAACACTCAAAGAGGCTAATAGTCCAGATGTTTAGATTATGCTATTCCACCAGTTATTTTATCATAGTGTCAAATGTTACAAGCAGAGCTGCCAACATGCCAACAGGAATGTTCAAAGTCAAAAGCCTTTTGAGTGCTGGGTAAAGAACACCACCACTTCCCTGCATTCACAAGTAAGGTCTAGTTGTGAGTACAGAACCACATTCAGCCCTATGTAGTTATTGTCCCCATGGGATACGGAATCCTAACACTAAGGATTCATAATTTCATACAGGATAAACCATGGTCAGATAAGCCTGGATCCAGTCTTTTTTCAGACCATCCACACATTGTTTTTCCTAATGCCTCAAGAAAGCTAAAGTGCCAACATGGTTTGCCAACTGATCCCCGTTCAGTTGCATCATAGCACAATAGATTCTACTACAGAGTTAAAACTCCAAACTGAATTCAAGACCTGTGTGGGTGACATGTGCATGTTCTAGTAATCAATCATAGACTTAAAATGTTGCATTTTTAAAACTGAATACTTGCCTCTAATTAGTTCGTTTAGAAAGTGTTTAGTCTAATTAGCCTTGTGTTGAATGTTCTATGTGAATCTAAGAAGAAATGGCTTTCTTGTTAAAATGTTTGCATTGATATAAGCCAGTAAGTGTGGTTATTGGCTAATGAATTCATAGGAAATCCATTGTTTTTTTTAAAGGTAGAAAATAAAAGATATACAGTCACGATTTAATAAAATGCAGAGCCAGCAAAGTTAGTTGTATTGATTTGTTATGGGGAGTTGTGCTTCTGTTTAAGGAGACCAGTAAGGCTGAACAATGGTTAAATTTGGCTGAATTATACTCGAAGATTTCCCTTTCTTATTTTTCTGTTTCTCCCTTTCTTTGTCTTCAGAAACCACGCAGCCATACATTTGCTTGCTTGCTTGCTTGCTTACAAGGCTGATCATTTCACAGCAGGCATAGACAGAGTCCAGAGTCTAACAAAACGCTTGAGGAAAGGGATCCAGAGCATGCCTCCCTACTTGATCCAGTGGGGAGGGCAGGAAGAATGGGGGACAGACAGTCTTGTAGGTAGCCTAATTCTGTGCCATGAGGGGCATCATAGGTAGTAACCAGCACCATGAATTGGATTCAAAAGCCTACTAGGCAGGAGACAGGGCACTTCCTTTGTCATTTCTGTTTCAGGTAATCAATAAAAGATGCCCAGCTGCAAGTCACCTCCTATACTCTTCTGTCATTTTCCTAAGGGGACTGCAGATGTGAAGAGGCCTTGCTTAACTATACAGTATTCACTTTTCCCCTCAGAACTGTTGTCTGCAACCTCAGTCAGCCCAAGGATTCTATTCTTTCCTTTCCCAGAGGAAAGGAATGAACATGCTTTTGAACTACCTTTAGGTATGATAGGCTGATAATCACAAGTCTCCTGGCACCTGCTTAAAAGCATGCTTGAAGGTACTTACAACCATGTGGGAAGCTAATCCTCTACATAATCTGTGTTACTTAACTGTGCTATCACTGCTGCAGTCTCAGTAAAAAGCAGGTAGATGGTGATAGTGAATGTAGCAATATCATTCTACAACAAGGCTGTCAAATTCCCGGCCTACAGGCCAGATGCATCATATGCTGGCCATGCCCACACCCGGTTTAGCGAAGGAGAAAAAGTCCCGATATGCCACGTGACGCCACCATAAGTTTGACACCCCTGTTCTAAACTATAGGCTGGGTTTTCTAACCTAAAATTCTATACATGTATTAGAAATCAAGCTTGAACATTTGTGGCCAACATGGACATTGATTGTACTGGATGGGTGTGTTAGGAATTGTAGCCTTCATATCTTGAAATTTATTGGAATTAATAAATCTTATTCAGCAGGGAGTATTCAGCTTGTCCAGACTGGATTCGGTTTCCTTCAGCTTAGCTCAATATTTCTCAATCTTGACAACTTGAAGGTGTGTGAACTTCAACTTTCAGAATTCTCTAGTTAGAATCCTAGTTTGGGTATGTTGGGAATTGAAGTCTACACACTTTTTCAAGTGGCCAAAATTGAAAAACAATGACTTAGAAGATAACTGGACTAGTGCCTGGGCATTTCAGTTATATGCAAAATATTGCCTTCCCGTCGTATCTTATTTTTCCAGCATTGTACTGCTTCTGTTTATTAGTACAGAAACATTGAGGAAAGATTTAAGACACATGCTTTTGACAGTTTACTTATTTTTAAAGCATGTGTCTTATACTTTACCTATAATAAAATCTATATTTTAATTTCACTTCAATGTATGAAATTTGTGGGAAATAATCTGAGAACTATGGTTTCTAAGCCACAATTCTAGAATAAATATCTACATTGAGCACAAATGATATGCCATCAGTCTTCTGCCAACTTGTTTTTATCCCACATAATGTCCTTTTTTTTTCACTGAATAATCATGGAAGGAAAAAAAATATTTTTGATGTAACAGACCTGTCTTTACTATGTGGATCTTGTAGTTCAATAATATGTGAAGGACTACAGCTTATTGATCTCTGATTAGACTACTACTCATGTACAACCTCAGCCTGCTATCAGTGACTTCCTACCACAAAAATACTTTCCATTGAACCAATCCTCACACACACAAAATATATTTTAACTATCCAACTTTACCAAGATAATGTTGAAATATTATAGAACGTTGGTGCACAGAGAAAGACTCTTCTTTTCTAGTTACCTCAGCATAACTGCAATTGGTAAAATATCCCTACCAAGGTTCATGTTTTTCTGAAAATTGTATTGCATGCTAAGGAGCATTATTTATTATGGGGGAATTTCAGTGAAAACGCTATATTCATGTCATGGGGTACAAAATTGTCATTGCATTTGTACTGTGAAAGAAAAAAAAGTAGTAGCTTTTACAACAATTTGGTTCCTACCATGGAGAAGCCATATTGAGAAACAATGGGCCTTGTTTTCCTACTCAAGTGAGAATGACAGGATGAAATGGGGTAGGAGCAACATTTAGTTCAGGAACCTATCTATTAAATGGAAATCCTGCTGAGTAATTGGAAATTTCCCAAGGCCTGTAGCAATGTGGAGAATCCCAAAGACTCTTTGCACTGTGCAGGTAGTCCTTGAGTTACGAATATAATGGTAACCCAAGGATTCGTGGGAGTGAATCTTGTACTGTGAACAAGATCACTCCCTCTTTTTGCCCTCGCATTTGCTAATTGAATGCGAGGCTTGTTAAGTGCGCATGAGGTATTTCAGGGTGGGGAAAGCCATGGGAGGCCTACTGATGGAACAGGCCACCTGCCTAAGACCACCTAAGGCCTCCCCAACCCACTGAAATACCTCATATTCTCCAAATTGCTTTCCCCACCTCAACCTGCCATGCCAGATCACGTAAACTTGTGAAGATCTAGCAAGCAGTCTCCAGCCTCTCAGCCGTGGGTGCCCCTCCGATGCTTGGTTCGGGCCACCACAGGCCTCACCTGCCATGTTGCTGGCTGAAATGGAGCATCTAGGGGGCGGATCTCCATTTCAGCCTACAATGGGCCGGGTGAGGCCTCTGGATGCCCAAATGGAGCTTTGGAGGGTGGATCAGGATGAATGTTGCATAGCGTCTGCGGTTCGTAAGGGCAA
Organism: Pseudonaja textilis; assembly: GCF_049901715.1. Lineage (NCBI taxonomy): Eukaryota > Metazoa > Chordata > Lepidosauria > Squamata > Elapidae > Pseudonaja > Pseudonaja textilis. The sequence goes on from NC_141993.1 coordinate 29,743,388, forward strand.
ACAATTGCTGTGGCGATGCAAGCTTCGTAGTTTCAGGGCTTGTTCGTAAACGCTAGGGGGCACTTATTGTGTAACTTCGAAGGTTCGCTATGGGAATGCTCATAACCTGGGGATTACTACCTGCATTGCATGTAAAAAGCAAGGTTTCAATGTGCTGTAAATTTACTCTTTTCCCCACTAGAGTGGGCTAGAGGCCATGTTTGGTACAGAGTTTAAAACATGTTTAAAGGCATAACTGATAATTATTGTCTCCTGTGGATTTCTGCTGTTCCTTTATCAGCAATTGTGCTAGTCAAATTCAACAACTTACAATGAAATGATATCACAACATTTCCTAATAAGCAAGATAAAATAGGGCGCAAATAGCCGGTATGTTACCTTAAAGTCAGTTCAAGAGTGCCTGCTTCTAATAGGGGCACCTGCTTTTTAACTTAATATTGTGTGGGCTGCTGTGTATTCTTGGGTCAGTGTATCCAATAGTTTTTGAACTTTAGGGAGAAAACATTGTCATAAATAAGATAAATGTAGCTTTCTAGAGCACTGCAGTTGCTAACATTATTTCATTTCAGAACTACAGTACCCTTGGTGTATTCGGATGTATTGCAAGAAAATTTCTCAACCATGGATGACATTTTTAGAGATTTATATCTTGTCATTTTGGTACTATCTCAAGGCATCTCACAAAAGTCCAAAAAAATTAAAATCTAAGGCTACAGCACAATAAAGTGAGCAGTAGTGGCAGACAAAAAGCCAAGAGAAGAAGAATAACAGTTTTTTAAAAAAACCAAACTTAAGTAATTTGAATGTAAAACCTGATAAAGTTAAATGCCAAAGTGAACATGATTAGGCTTAGTCTAATAGCAATGAAGGCGTTAGAAAAACATAATTATTTTACAAAGTCAATTCTGGAGTTTGAATAGTACAGTATTATCAAGATTTTCAAGTTAACATTAGATGGCAAACAAACCATCTGAATTAAGTCTTTCGGATCATTAGGGCATGTTGGCTTTCAGATTCTATAGGCCCAGATCAGAGGTGGTATTCAGCAGGTTCTGACCAGTTCTGGAGAACCGGTAGCGGAAATTTTGAGTAGTTCGGAGAACCAGCAAATGCCACCTCTGACTGGCCCCACCCCCATCTATTCTCTGCCTCCTGAATCCCAGCTGATTGGCTAGGTCTTATTTTGTTGCCCTGCACAGGAGAACAGAGCTGGAAAGCAGGTTAGTGGGGTGGGGAGGGAATGGGATTTTGCAGTAACCTTCCCCTGCCACACCCACCAAGCTACGCCCACCAATCAAACCCACCAAACCACGCCCACAGAACCAGTAGTAATTTTTTTTTTTGAATCCCACCACTGGCCCAGATCAAGAATTTAAAGATTAAAAACATCAGTCTAATTTAAGATTTGGCATCTGTGGAGGCCCAAGCAAATTCTAAAATAGGAATATTAATATAAAATGACAATCACAATTAATTAATGTTGCTGTTTCTGAGGACAAGGAAACATCAAACAGAAAAACTGGGTCATCAGAGAAAGAGTGGCTCACTTTTTACTTGCTTCCTTCTCACTTGCTCGTGTGGCTGGGTGGGTGGATAATTTGAGAATTTACAACATTTTTCATGAAAAAGTAATCCCAGAAGTATCCTTTACTTCCCCCAGCAATTCCATCAGCAGCTCTTATCATTCACATCTTCTGTTACATTTATATGCCTAGCAATAAATTATATCTTGTATCACCTACTGTACTTGGTCTATGCTTCTTCCGCCCATTTGGTCTCGTCTTCAGGGGTTAAAATGGAGTGGTCCAACTGTTGTGTGAAGTTGCAACCAGATGGGCTGAATATGGCAAATTCATGCAAATGTATTTTAATCTCCTTTGCATGTGTTTCCAGAAAGGCCTGTGTGATGGCTCACAAAGGTTGTGCATTTAGCCCAGCCTAATTTGGAACCTTCTAGAGCGGGGGTATCCAACCCTGGCAACTTTAAGACCTGTGGATTTCAACTCCCAGAATTCCCAGAGCTGCCCAGAGTCATGTATATGAAGGGCACAGATGCAAATCCAGGAAAGCCTTAAAATTTGCTGCTAGAATAGCCTATCCAATTCATACTGTCTAGAAAGTCCTGACTCTGTCCTTCTCTTCAGGCATTAGACTTGATCTTGCTCATGCCTATTTCACAGGAACCTTCTCAGGCTAGCTATATGCACTTGGGCCAGATTAGATAAGGCAGGGGTGTCAAACTCAAGGCCTGGGGGCCAGATCTACCCTGCGGGGTGCTTAGATCTGGCCCACGGATTGCCATGGAAAGAAGCAAAGTGCCTCTGCCAATGAAAACAGAGCTTGGGAGACGATTGTAGGAGGCCGTTGCAGCCAAAAACGGAGCTTTGCTGGCAGACAGCTTGGGCTGCCACAGGTGCCTCCAACACAAGTGACGTCAAGCTGGCTATGCCCTCCCTGGCCATGCCCCCCAACCCCTGAGGTCAAACACAACCTGATGTGGCCCTCAATGAAATCCAGTTTGATACCCCTGAGATAAGGCATTCAAGGTGTGTGGGTGTGTTGGACCTTGCTTTCTTATGCCTATGTAAAGATTCTGGATTAATTCCCTGCTTGACTCCTTCCCCTGGTTCTGCAGTCTCTCTCTGACATCATAACATCATGGCCCGGGGTGCGCCCTTTACTGAGTTGCTTGCAATATTGTGACACAAATATAAATGGGACAGAGTTTGCATCATTATATCATGATTTTCTATTGGTTATTTGCCCTCCTTTGTCAGGCTGGCCGGGAAATTCTGGGACTTAAAGCCCACACATCTGAAAGTTGCCAAGGCTGAAAAACATCGGCTAGACAATTGCCCACTCTATTGTGGAGCTTAAACCTCACCACCAGCATGTTTTCTAACTGTTACATCTTTACTTATAAAGTTTTGCTCTCTAACAGCTACCCCAGACACAAGGAACTCGGGGACTGGTAGTTTTTAAGATGATTTTCCCCCCGCTACTACCATCACCCTGCCATCCGCATGATGATATATATAACTTGCCTGCAACAGAGATATATTTCTACAACAATGGCTTAGGCATGCTATAAATTATTAGTGCTGGAAAGTCTGTCACCATAGAAAGACAAATGTTTCTGGCTCTTAAGCTACTGCAGTCAGCAATCATACAAACTGATGCAGTGGTTTGTCTCAAATCTTGCAAAATTACCAAAGCTTATAAGACTCCAGCAATTCATCCCAAAGCCTTGGCAGGCTTAGGAGATTTAGATCCTTTTCAAAAGTTAGAAATCGTTTATTTTAAATCTATTTGTGACACAGTTCCAGGCAAAAAACAGAAGGAGGGTTGTTTAGCAGGCAGTGAAGCTGGCCATTTGGAAAATTGGCTGGGCTACGATGACTGCTGAAGATTATGGGAGACCCTTTGTGGAGTGGGAGAAAAGGACAGGAGGGGGGAACTGGCGTGGGAGCCAAACACAAGACAGGTGCATGTCAGAAAATAAAGATATGGTTGACAAATGGGGGCAGGAGCTAAAAAAAATGAAGACCTCTGTTAGGTTGTTTCAAAGAAAAAAAGCACAAGGCCTGTTTGGTGAGAACAATCTTGGCAAGGATCCCCCAAACCTTCATATTCTTATCGTAGTTACTAACATCGGAACAATATATTTTGTATTGCAACAAACGTTGTCAGGTAGTAAAAAAGCACATTAATTTTGTGAATGCTTTCTTCTTTCCTGCTGAAAAGCTGCAGTACCAAAGGTAAATAATACATTACTTTCCCAATATTCTACTTTGGTGCCTGGCTTCAAAGTTAGCTATGAGCAATTCTATTAATGAGAGGTAAACAGATCCAAATCTCTGCTGTTTTCATGCTTCTGTTGTGGAAGGGAAGGAGGGAAATGTTTTTCTCCAGCTTTGATGAGAATTGGAAACAGGAAAGAAACTACGGGGCATTAAGAACACTAAGATGTTTCCATTCATTTTCTCAATTAAGAAATGAATCTGAATGTAGGAGTCCAATAAGGGAAGCAGCAAAGATATTCTTTTGTGTTGTGTATAGTATAAATAATTAAGTCAAGCAAAACGGATATTGCTCTTTTGGGCCATACTATTTTCAGGAAGGAAAGACATTGTAATAACCATCTAGACATCTACTGAAAAACCAGTTCACTCTGCACAGTCTCCAAAATTCCTCAGTAGATTTTCTGGTTTTAATTTCCTAGAAGGTTGACAGGGTCTTCCTGATTTACCAATAGGAAAAATCTGGACGAAGACATAAAAGCAGGGAGAGACTGACCATGCCATTTTTGCAGTTCAAGATACTACCAAAAGACAGTCTGGAGTGCAGGCACACTTGATTACAAGATTGCCAGATTCAACAAATTTAGAAATATATCTGGGAGGTGGGGATGGCATGGATAAGTTAAAGCCAAAGAGGGTGAGGAATTTTTCAAAAATAGGATACTAGACATACAAATGCATTCCTAAATGGTAGATGTCTACATAGAGATTCTCAGTCATCCGGGTCATGGTTTTCCCAAAGATGCTGTTCAAAAGGCAACTGGACTTACTTTCTTTTTTCTCCTTGAAAATGTTTCCCTTCTCATCCAAGAAGTTTCTTCTGTTCTAACTGAATGATGGGGAAGCAAAACATTTTCAAGGGAAAAAGAAGCCCAGTTGCCTTTTGAACAGCACCTTTTGGTCCTAAATGGTAGACACAGAGCTACAACAGCAAAAAGTCATTGTTTCTGTATATTGCATCTACTTTTGGATACCACATTGTAGGAAGTTCCAAAGGTGCTTTTTTCAAGAGGCAACTGGACTTTCTGTTTTTTTTCTTTGAAGATGTTTCACTTCTTATCCAAGAAGCTTCTTCAGCTCTGACTGGATGGTGGGGGATGGAACAGCTGGTCATTGGCATTCTTCTGGCCTCAATGACTCAACCAGCTATCTTCAAGGAGTATAAATGCTTCCATTCCCCACCATCTAGTCAGAGCTGAGGAAGCGTCTTGAATGAGAAGCAAAACATCTTCAAAGAAAAACCAGAAAGTCCAGTTGCCTCTTGAAAAAAGCACCTTCAGGACAACAACCATAACCTGGATGCTTGAGAATCTCCATATAGACACATTGTAGGAAGGACATTGGTAAAGAGCTTGGAAAAAATGTGTAAGGAATGGTTGGAAAGTTTCAGTATGTTTAGTCTGGGGAAACATGGAGATTGTCTTCCAAGTATTCTGAAGGGTTGTCTTAAAGAAGAGAGGACAGAAGTATTGAATTGTTCCAGAGCACAGGGCAAGAAAGAATGGATTTCAATTGCAAGATATGAGGTTTCAGTTGGACCTCAGGAAAAATTTCCTAATGGTAAAAATGGTTCAGTAAAGAGATTTCCTTGGAAAGCGGGACTCTGCTGGATATGTTCAAACAAAATCTGGATGGCATTTGTTGGGATGTAACAGTGAATTCCAGCACTGGGTGGAAGGTTGAACAAGACAAACCCCAAGATCCTTTCTAGCCTTCACATTCTATGATTCTATATACTAGCAAATACTAGCACAGGTAGTCCGTATTCATTTAGCAATCAAGGTAGGGTGGTATTGAAAAAAGTAACTTATGACTTAGATGAGAAGTGAAACTCTTCAAAGAAAAACCAGAAAGTCCAGTTGCTGATTGAAAAAGCACCTTTGGGTCAACCACCATGACCTGGATGACTGAGAATCTCCATAGACACTTATGACTGGTCCTTCCATTTATGACCATTGTAGCATCCTTCTGGTCACCTCATCACCATTTGCATTGTTCCAGCTGGCTTCTGACAAATGAAACTAATGGGGAAGCCAGAGGTCTCAAGTCACAGTCACATGCTGTCTCACTTAACAATCATGGGTGATTTGTTTAATGCAACAAAAAAGGCCCTGAAATTGGGTGCAGTCACAGGGTCTCACGTGATGACCACATCACTTAACAATGAATTTTCTAGTCCTTATGATGGTTATAAGTCAATGGCTACCTGTAGCATTCAGAATGCTTTTTCTTCTTCTTTTCTTGTTAAGATTCTCCCTCTCTACTCAAAAGATTTTCTGTCCCTTTTTTTAAAATCCTTTAGAACACAACAATGCTTAGGCTTCTACAATAGGGAATCATAGAGACTAAATACAGAGCTCCACTAAAATATTAAAAATTGAAGAAAATGATTATTTTTCTGTACCGGTATCATATTGAGCATCAAGGAAAAAAATGAGGAAAGGGTTTTTTTTTAAGATTTCTCCTAGGGCTAGCAAAGTATCTTGAGTATGGTCTTGTTTTGAAATGGGAACAACGAATCGTTTTCATTCTCAAGGGATATGCAAACATTGAAGTGCAAAGCAGTATTTCTGCTTCTGAAGTCCAAGTATGTCACACAGTCACAAGTCAAATTATGCATTACTATAAACCTTCAAAAATATGTGCCAAAACCAATCAATGCCTTTCTTACATGTATGACATGCAGGCCCCGCACAGGAGCCTTATTTCTAAGATGCAGTAAAGTCACCAGTTGTTATGAAACAGGCTTCAAGTATTTCACAACGCCAGAAATTGTAGAAAAGTTGACAAAATACATAGGTGAATGCCACATACACACAAAATGCAGAATCAGAATCAGTGGTGGGATTTAATTTTTTTTACTATCGGTTCTGTGGGCGTGGCTTGGTGGGCGTGGCTTGGTGGGCATAGCAGGGGAAGAATACTGTAAAATTTCCATTCCCTCCCCACTCCAGGGGAAGGATACTGCAAAATCCCATTCCCCTAACCTGCTTTCCAGCTCCATTCTCCTGTGCAGGGGAACAAAAGAAGACCCAGACGATCAGCTGGACTCAGGAGGCAGAGAATAGATGGGGGTGGGGCCAGTCAGAGATGGGATTTGCCGGTTCTCCAAACAACTCAAAATTTCCACCACTGGTTCTCCAGAACTGGTCAGAACCTGCTGAATACCACCTTTGATTAGAACGTTCCTTTGAGTACAAGCTATGAGTGGTGCTCATCTTTCATTACCATCATTAGAATGCTCATCATTAAAAATGATAACCTTTTTAAAATTAACTTTTGTATTATTATTTTGTATTATTCTACAACCAATTATTCTCTGAAGCGATAACAGTGAAATACAACAGGATTCGCTCATCCAGAGCCTGCAATGTTTTAGTCACAGAGGACTTTAGCTGCCTCCATCTGTAAATGATTAGCCTTCAAAAACACATTTTGTAAGAACAGGTGGAGGAGGCTGGTTGCTGCTGCTGGAAATCTCTCTTTTGAATCAGACTGTGCAAACTGGAAACACTCATGCATGCATCATTTGACCTATTTTTAGACTTCCATTCTAGATGCCATTTCAAATTCATTTAACAATCAAAAAATGAAGCTGTTTTGAGAGAATGCCTGCAAGCAAACTTCTGTCTCATTTAAGTAGCAACTTGCTCTGAATTACAGCAATGGTGAGGTGTAGTGATGCAATCCCAGGTTGAGAGAATGTGCAAAAACAATTGGCAACATGTCCTTTGCAGCCTTACAAAATCCCATCTTATATTATTCATTATTGATGGTTTTCATATTATTAATTCATGCTCTACTATTACGCTACTTGCAAGATTAGGTGATATAAGTGGTGAGAATAATAAAAAAATATTTTCTCACTTTTTCAAACACAAAGAAAATTACTTCACATTATTTGGCACTGAGTCCATTTGTAGACTGAATATATAGCTGGTGCAGGAAATCTAAATCATATGGACTATTAATCTGTCAAGCTCATTGCATAAAGAATCAAGTTTGAAATATGTCTCAAAACAGAAGTACTTGAAGGGTGAAGTGGCGAGGAAATAGTCTTGTCTTTGAAAATTAATGTTAGAGATGTATGCATTTCTTTTAATGTAAATTTTAAAATCTGAATAATTTTTGGGATTCAGAATAGCAACCTACATACTGTATTAACAAATCAGTGAATGCTACACAGACATAAAAAGCAAAATCAGAATGTTCCTTTGAATACCAGGGTTGGAAGAAATATTCTTCTGGGTTCAGTTCCAAGTGGGGAAAAAGACACTGGAAATAATGGAGGCTGTTTGGAAAGATGGTTTAATGGTGGATAGGATCATATGCCTTGGAGCTCCTGGGTGAAAAGGGAAGAGATGCTGAGAGTCCCTGGGTTTTATGCCCTCTCTGGCTTTCAACTTCCTGGGGCACAGCAAGTTGGTTGCTGTCAGAGGTCACAGCTAATTTTGTAGGTTGGCTGTGTGCTAAGTTTGGTTGAATCTTGCTGAAGGGCAATTAAATGGTTCTGCCTGAAGGAGATAGATCTTTGTTATGTAAGGCCCAGGTCTTAATGGCCCATTAACTAAGATGGGGCGGGGGCTGAGTTTCTACCTCTCTTGAGTTTCTTCTTCTCTTTAAGGGGAAATTATTCTGTCTTTTTAGTATATCCCAAAATATTTCAATTTTCTAGGAGAGGGGTGGGTTTTAACTTCCAATACCAGCTATGACTGAAATTCTCTATATCAGCTTCCCCAGATGGAAAAGATGACCTAATTTCTATTTTATTATTTGCTAGCTTTTCAATGCTATTTTCCTACATGATGAGATGGTTGGATTAATTAACTTCCAATTTATTCAAACTGCAGTTAATTGGGGCAATTCATTTAAAAGTGATTGCTGCAGGCAGTCTTTATAGATACAGCACATGCTTATATACACTGGAAATAGTTTGGAAATAGTGTTGTGGTGTGCACAGAATATCTTGGGCCAAAGATTGTACTATTTGAAGCAGTTATTTTCACAAATTTGTTGGATTTTACAGTTGAGGAGGAAAGACAAAGGATTGTATAGAACCAAATCAAGATGGAAACTTTAAAAAAGTTAGTCTGAACTAGTTTCACACAAAGGTACTACTATTCACAGATCTTCCTCTTGGGCCCTCCCCATGTTTTTCAAAAGTGAAACCCATATTTACTCTAGATTTCCCAATTCAGAGTTGGAAGATACAAAGGAGCCTCCTCCTTGGAGATGAAAAATGGAGATGAAATTAGGAGATGAAAAATGGATTCCACCAGCAGCATTAATTTTGTTAGTGATAATTTTTAATTGTCTATGGACATCTCAATCATGGTTGTCCAAATAGTGTTTTTTTCCAAAAGGATGAACTGAAGAAGCTTCTTGGATGAGAAATGAAATGCTTTCAAAGCAAACAAAAAACCAAAAACCAAGGAAGTCCAGCTGCATTTTGGAAAAGGCACTTTTGGGATAACCTTTTATTGTATTAACTGCTGTTCTGAAAGACCTATATATGGCTCTTTTATTTATTTATTACATAGGTGCTACCTGACTCCAAACTGATTCTGGACAGCTCACAATAAACATACAATACAGAACAAAACAAAAACAAAAATTATTTTTAGCTGGCATTTTTTAATACATGCTTAAGCAAATAACATTCCAAAGACCAAAGGTTGATGATTGTTTTTCCTTCCAACATTTGTTACACAATTGTTTATTTTTGACAATAATCATTCTTACAGCTGTAGTAATATTTAATATGGCTATTGTAGGTTCTCTTGTGCTGAAGTCAAATTTGATTCATGTGATTGCCTGGATAATCCCTGCAGTTTTCTTGGTCAGTTTGTCATTGCATCCTTCTTTGCTTGGGCTGAGAAAGCAACTGGCCCAGGTCACCCAGCCGGCTTTGTGCTTCAGGAAAGATTAGAAGGCAAGTTTCTCCTGCTCTCCTGCCAGAGTTATATTGTATTTGCATGAATATTTAGGTCATTCGTTCCCAAGCAGTGGGATTTATTTCCTTAGAAGTTATGTTCCATACTCTTTTTATATTTCAAAAATCTGTATGGTACCATACATCCCGTTTTTTACTTAATTAATGCTAGTAGCATTTTTAATTTTATTCTTTAACTGTTTATTGTTCACTTGAACACTTTCTGATATTTGTATTCTTGCTAGATACATTGGACATGTTTGGGAAAAAGAATGGAAAACAATTCAATTAAATACATATTTAATGTACCCTTAAATCAATAAAAGGCTCAACAACAGAACCCTCACATCCTGGACATAAACTGTTTCAACTCCTACCCTCAAAATGATGCTATAGAGCACTGCTCAGCAGAACAACTAGACACAAGGACAGTTTTTTCCTGAAAGCCATCACTCTGCTAAACAAATAATTCCCTCAACACTGTCCAACTATTATAAAGTCTGCACTACTATTACTGTTAATCTTCTCATCACTCATCACTCCTTATCACCCATGCACCAAGATAAATTCCTTGTGTGTCCAATCACACTTGGCCAATAAAGAATTCTATCTATTCTATCTATCTAAATTCTGTTGTTTTGCTGGAGTACAGCATCTCACCATTAGATGGAAGAAAATCCATTTGAGAAAATGACCTATAAATTCCCATTGAGAAAAGGAGACAGGAATAGAACTAGAATTTCCAAACTTATATTGTTCTATTTCTGTTTATAAAAAGCAGAAATGTATCCCATTTCTTGTGGGCCAATATAGTCCTTTAAACAAAGATGAAGTAAATCCCTTCCCAAAACCAATCAGGTCTGATCCAAATCCTTCAGTTTTCAAACTTACACAGCTAAATTATTCATGTACAGACTTAGAAGCCTGAGAAAATGTTTCATTTTTCTTCTCATTGTCTTTGTTCCCTTGTTCTGACTTATTTGTAGACCAAGAACCTAGTGCAATGTAGGCACTTCTTGTTTAGTGACAATTGGGATTGGCAACAAGGCCATTATGTGGGATAGTCATTAAGTGAAACCACAACTGTTTATAACCTTACTTCAGGTTTGACAGATATGTGAAAGTTCTACATGTGAGAATTGGCCACAAAGTTAATTTTTCATCACCATCATAACTGCAGTTCCTAAATGAGGTTGTCACTAAATGAGGACTTATATTTCTCAACGTTAGCATGTTTAAAGTGGACTTCAACTGCCACATTTTCCCAACCTGCATGGGAAATTCTGGAAGTTGAAACACCGGTACAGAAAAATAGCACCTACATTGCAAGAGAGAGGTGCTGCTCTACCATAGACCCAGTGAAGCCAGCTCAGAGTAAGGAAGGCAAAAGATTTTCCCTCAGAAAAATAAGTATTTTCTCAATGAAAAATTATGGGAAGAATATAACTTCAGCTTGCAAGTATTTCTAGGAAAGAGAACATCTTTCATAAATAAACATTGCTTTTACTGTGCAAATACAGATAGTCATTGACCTACAGCCATTTGTAGAGTGATTGTTCAAAGTTACAACAGCTCTTTAAAAAGTGACTTACAATCACCCTTTGCTTATGAGTATCTCAGCATCCCTATGATCCTGAGACTGAAATGGAAATTTACAATAGTAAATTTACATATGATCACCATTTGGAACTTTCCCAACTGGCTTCCAGTAAGCGTTGTCAATCAAGGAAGCTGGATTTGCTTAGCGACTATGCAATTCACTTCACAACTGCAATTGTTCAGCTGTGTTTAACAAGTGTGAAAGGTAATAAAATCAGGCATGACTCACTTAACTGCTTTGCTTGGCAACTGAAGTTCTGACCCCAAACTAAAATAACTGAATAATATTCAGAAATTGCAAATCCATGACCTTACAACAAACAAACATTATTTTTGGTAAAATAGAGAGAACATAGGACATAGAGAATTCTTTCTTGGACACACAAGGAATTTGTCTTGGTGCAAATTCTCTCAGTATACATAAAAGAAAAGATACATTTGTCAAGAGTCAAGAATCATAAGGTACAACACTTAATAATAGTCATAGGGTACAATAAGCAATCAAATCATACTAGGAAACAGTCAATATAGATTGTAAGCATACAAGCGACAAAGTTAGTCATACAGTCACAAGTGCGAAGGGATGGGTGATAAGGAGTGATGGGATTAACAGTAATAGTAGTGCAGACTTTATAAATAGTTGAACAGTGTTGGGGGAATTATTTGTTTAGGAGAGTGATGGCGTTTGGGGAAAAACTGTCCTTATGTCTAGTTGTTCTGGTGTGCAGTGCTCTATAGCGTCGTTTTGAGGGAAGGAGTTGAAACAGTTTATGTCCGGGATGTGAGGGGTCTGTAAATATTTTCACAGCCCTCTTTATATAGCAAGATATTTGTATCAAATAACCACCCCAAAAATCCGGGCATTAACTTTAGCATGCTTCCAAGTTTTGGAAAGCCAATACAAAAAAATACGAGTGGAGACTGTGTCTCTGTGGACAAGAGGCCATGGAAACTATAGCTCACATCCTACTATACTGCATCTTTCAAAAGGATTTAATTTATTAACACCTTACCTAATAAAAATATCCAGGAAACACTGATCTTCTTTTTTTCTTTCACGTGCAACTAGTGTTTATCCGATCAGTGTGAAATATATAGTCCGCAACTTCCAATCACATTTGAGCCTGAAATTTTGTGCTGCTGAGACAGTTGTTAAATGAGTTTTGGCCCAGGTATGAACTTGCAGTTGTTCAGCTAAAAATATGGTTAAGTGAAACTGCTTCCCCATTGACTTTGTTAGTCAGGTCACAGGTGATCATGTGACACCCCCCCCCCCCCAGGACACTGCCATGGTCATAAATATGAGTCAGTTGCCAAGTGTTTGAATTTTGATCATGTGACAATGGGGGTGCTGCAACAGCCGTTAAGTGTCAAAAATGGTCAGAAGACACTGCTTTCAGTGCGGTTAAGTCAAGAACGACCTGTGGTTTCTCTGAATGTGGCCAAATTCTGCTGCGCTGTATGTAAAATTAGGCAAACTTTTAACTGCCCACTGTTAATCCACCACCAATTGCAATGTATTGCTGTCTTTTATTTTTCTTTTGATATTATTGTTTAAATGCTTTTATTTGCTGGTCTGACTGTAATATAATTGCTACAACAGTGGTGGGATTCATCTCTGCGGGGGGATGAGTCTGCCTACCAAGATGAGGTGGGCCGGTTGCTTTTGTGGTGTGGAGACAATAACTTGGTCCTCAACACCAAGACCAAGGAGCTTATAGTGGACTATAGAAGGAACAGATCAGACATCCAGCCCTTGTTTATCAATGAAGAATGAGTGGAGCAAGTGGCCAGTTTTAAGTTTCTGGGTGTTACCATAAAAGAGGACCTGACTTGGGGTGCTCACATTGCAGCCCTGGTCAAAAGGGCCCAGCAGAGATTATACTACTTGAGACTTCTCAGAAAAGAACAACTGAATGAAAAACTGCTGGTGACCTTCTTCCACTGCACCATAGAGAGTATCTTAACTTGCTGCACCTCCGCATGGTTTGCCAATTGCACAGTGGCATATAGGAAAGTACTCCAGAGGGTTAACGTCATTGGCCAGAAGATCATTGGTTGCCCTTTCCCCTCTTTGGAAGAGCTTTATAGCTCCTGCTGCCTTAAGAAAGTTCAAAACATTCTCAAAGTTCCATCTCATCCTGGGAACCCTTTTTTTGAACTATTACCATATGGCAGACGGTACAGAATATTAAAAACAAGCACAAATAGGCTGAAAAACAGCTTCTATCCCAGAGCAGGAGCTCTTTTGAATTCTACTGTATAGTGCAGTGTTGGTGTGGTGTCGGGGTTTTTTGGTTCAATGTGTGAAGGACGAGGGATGTGTGTGTTTATTTTCATGGTTATGGTCATGATGTGCACTGAAGATGGTGCTTGATTTCGTTGTATGAGGTGCAATGACAATAAAGTAAACTAACTAATAATACTTTTTACAACACTATCCTTTGCCACAAGAGCTATGTTCACATTATCCACACTAATTGTGCCACTGCAATAGGATATCTGTGAGTGGGAGCCGGTCAGGAGAAACAGCAAACATCAAAAGAGGAGGGACAAATAGGCATTCAAAATCTTGCAAGCACTGCATGGAAGGAAAAAGCATTGGAGCCTTCACTGGCCTATAACACTCATCAGATTTTTTTCCAAGGACCCCTCACAGTCATTTCTGCTTCACTGTATTCACTGCCTACCGAAGCACATATTGAGTTTGTGGGCATAGGCAGGATGGATACGGGGTGCCTCGGAGGTAAAGGTTGCTTAATCCACGGCATTTTTGTCTTAAATAAATACATTTCAAGGAATAAAATACAGCATAGCCAAAGTCTTTGTAAACAGTAACTACTGAATTGGCATCACACATATGTTAAAATAGAGATCAAGAATGGACTTTGAAATTTTTGCTAATTTTCAAGAATTTTATTGAATGTAAATAACAAAGGCAAAATGAGTCACAGCCATCATTTTATGGGATAATATGGAATATATAAGATCATATTTGCTGTACAGTGTTTTAAATATAATAAACCTGTCTTTAAGTCTTATAAAAAGTTAACTGTATGCAGCTGACCTCCATAAACATGGTTTTTTAAAATTATTTATAAGGTCTACACTTGATACTTGGGAAAAAAAAGTATATAAATAATTTGCTTTAAAAATTCAAGACTAACCAAAGACTAAAAACACACTGGCACCTCCACAATTGTGTTTAAAAAAATCTGCTATCCTTAAAGACTAGATGCATTTGTATACCAGCTCTAAAGTGACACTATGACACCTACTTCCATCAATATTCAGAGCACACTTGTATTTAATATATCCATGCTGCCACAATACTGAGTGACAATGTTTCCTAATAATATGTTCAAGAATCTCCTACTGTTATAGATATACTAAATCATAAGCCCTTTCTGGCTTGATAATACTTACTGGTCAGTTGCAACGATCAACCATAGGGCAATAATTGTGATACAATCTATTTGGTGAAGTAGCTCTTCATCAACTGGCAGGATCAAAAATATATTGGGAATGATTTTGAAACCTTACATCTAACCATGGTTAGTTCCAGCCATAGTTCATTGTCTTAATCTTGATGAAGATTCCAAAGATATAACAAAACCATAGCTGTCCTAAGCACACTCAAGGTGAAAGCAAGAGACATAACTGAATGAAATCTACCTGTCACATTATAAGCAAGAGTGGTAGGTAGGAGGGGTAGAAGAATGTTTTATTCATGATTTATTTGAGATTAAATTATTACCTGCTTATGGTAAATTTTAAACTAAGCTTGGAAATCTATTTCCAATTATGCTCTCATTATTTTGACATCAATCATTAGCCATGATCTAAGTCAGAAGTATATCTTGTTAGGCCCACACGTAATTTCCACACCCACATACAATGTCAATGACAATGTGTGCAGCATGACATCACAATACAAGATCTGCACTTTTGCAATTGCACTGCAACATTGGATGCATGTTTCACTACTTGCCTTCTTCCCCAGCAAATGTCTATGGCTTCCAATGATACAAAATTCCATAAATGTTTTTAGGGCAGCTATCGGAGAACTTCTCAAAGTTACCAGCAATAATAATGTCTGTGTAATTAAATGTAGGTGCAAATGAAATTAAATCAATTGTAGATTTTGCCATGGCTTGACAATTTGGGAGGACTGTGGCCCCCGCCATGCCATTCTGAAAAAAACAAACACCTGTACTCCACTTCTTTAGGTATTCAGATGTAACACTTCACCATGGTAAAAGAAAACAATTTAAGGCTTACCATTATGTGTACAGAGGAACAAGACAGGTAAGCATTTGGCCTTATGTATGTAGGTTTTTTCCAGTAAAAAAGGGGGGAATAGAAACAAGTTATTTGTATCAAAATAGTACAGGAGTTATTCCCAGACAAAATGCATAAATTATAGGTAGAAAATAAAAAAAACCCACATGTATTCAGGTATTTCTTGGATATAACCTAATCTATAGCGAAGCATGTCAGAAAGTATTAGAAATCTGTACAATTTCAGGCATGTTAATGAAGATTTAGGGGAATTCAGGGAATGCATTTACTATATGTAACGAAATCTATACATTAGGAAAGGGTATATTTATTGTTTTGACTTAGAAAAGAAAAAGTGGGAAATTTTATCCTGAGTTACAAGGCAAATCATTTTCATATTTCTTTGTTGTAAACTCCCATTCAAGCCCTTTAATTTGGCAGTGTAAAATAATCTGTTTTCCAAATATTTCTAGTAAAAAGAAGTGCTTGGGGAGTGTAGACAAGGCAGATTTTTTTCATAATGGTAAGTTACCTAAAAGGAATGTAAGATGCACCTGCATAATTCATCTATCCTTATGGAAACCACAGAGATGCTCTTTTAAGATCCATTGATACAGATAGCAAACTTTAAGCCACAGATTTTAACAGCATCCATTATAATTAAAATTATATGCAGGTATTTTCAGCCAGGAATTATTATGACAGAGATGTAATATTGGAGCGTCCACCTGGGGGTGCGATAATTTTCTGCGCAGTACGTCTTGCAATATGGTCATCTGCTTGAGATCCTAGAAGAGATATAACATAGGCTGTCTAAATATAAGTAAATGAAAACATGCATTTGATCGTACAGTATGCTGTTACGGTTGCAATGACATGGTGATAATTAAAAACAAGTTGGGCCTGCAATGTTATACTCTCTCTCTCTCTCTCTCTCTCTCTGTGTGTGTGTCTGTGTGTGTAGTTTACACATCATACAGTTATCATACAGTAGATATGGTATACACACACACAGTAGTATCTAGTATATGATAACTATATATGTAATTCCCCCCAAAGGAAACAATATTTAGCCAGATGTGATTTATTTCTAATTAGACTTCATAGAATTATTCTACCAAACATATTTACGCTGACAAAGGAAATTTGGCTGAAATTAAGGCTGAAATTTGCCAAATTCATGTGAAAAGAAGTTTTTGTAAACTAGATCTTCATATTCACATGTAAAAGAATGCTTTAACAAAAGCTTTCAGCTTCCAGTCGAATATGAGGAACTACTAAAAGGGAGGAATTTTGTATATATTAATTTCAATAGATTTATGATTGTGCTTAATTTCCATAATTGAAATTAATAAAAAATTAAAAATGCTTAGGTAGCTGGAATAGATCCTAAAGGATTCTCCAATGCTTAGCATTTAAGTATTTAGTATCAAAAAATGAAATTTCTGGAGTATTACACATGACTGGAGTGTAAAGTTATTATAGCCTACTGGAATGAACATGATCATAGTCTTTATCATCACATTATGTGCCATCAAGTTGGTTTTGACTCTTAATGGCCACATAGATTTTCTCCATGGTGGTCCTAACCTCACCCTTCAAATCTTATAAAAGGGCACTGATTGCTATGCTATTCGTTCTATCTTCCTTGTTGCAGATCCATTTTCTTCTTCTCTTTCCTTTCACCTTTCCCAGAATTAAGTTTTCTTCCAGAGAATTACTGCATTTCTTTTCATAATATATCCAATGTAGGATAATACAATCCTAGTCATTCGTGCCTCAAATTGGAACACTGGGCTGATTTGTTCAATGAAATGGTTTTTTCCTTGACTGTCTGTAGTATTCTCATGAGACTTCTCCGCCCACTGCTGTTCAAAAGCATCAATACTCTCTTCTCTCTAGACTCTTCAAAGTCCAACTGGCTTGCCCTATTTGTAGGTTATAGAGACATCATGTGATGACCCAGGATGGGATACAAAACAACACAGTCACAGAAAACAGGTGAAGCCCCTTTTATTCCTTGACTTTGCTTCCAAGCTCCGAATATTCTTGATGGAAGACAAAAAACTCCCACACAAACAGTTACAAGAAGAAGGAAAAAAGCAACACAAACCAGGCAAGATAAGGGCTGGAGGACGTCCACAGATAACACACACTGGGAAGGATGCCAAACTCAGAGAGGAACCATAAACTAGAGATATTTCCATGCTTTGTTTCCAGCGCTCGCCCGTAGGCAAGTCCGTCCTCTTATTCAGTTCCCTCTTTCAATTTTAAAACCACCCTCGTCTTCCAATCCAGCTTCCCTTAATATATATTCAGCATATATTATCACCACATATAAAGTGCTAAGAACTGTATAATGACTGAAAAATGTCAGGCACTGCTTACCAATTGATGATCTAAAAGAAAATAGTAAGCTCTCATTTTGATAATTCTGTTATCGTCTCAATTTTTTTTATTCTTTTGTTTTTGTTTACAACTTGACTTACCAGACAGACTGAAACCTGACTGATGAAGGTTGCGGATTGGTGGAACCTGTATTTTGCCTGAGCAAGTAGCTATCCTTGAGGTAGGAGCTGGAGCAACAGCTTTAGCTGTTACTATGACATCGTGAACAGGTCCATCATAAAGCCCACGAGGTACACCATGGATTTCAGCCAACTATAAACATACAATAAAAGGGAGAATTATTATAGAACAAGGACTTTACAGAATTCCATGGACAACTTTATGGGTAAACAATTTAGGATTAAAAATCGAGCTTGATTTAATTTTCCTGGCTACAATTTAGAAGCAATCTGCCATTGTCTTCTGGTGTGCTGTGAAGGACAAACATTCTCACATACTAAACATGTTGTACAAATGCACAACATGCACAAATGTTGTATTCTTCAGGTTTAATTTGTATTTAATACAAACTTAAAAACGGAATATATAATGATGAGGATGGTAATGGCAAAAATGGAAAGAGAACCCTAAATTCAAATTTCTGCTTAACTGTGAAGTTCACTGATCTTAGTCAGCTGTCATCTAAGTTCTCTTGTATTATATATACCTGTGTTTCCCCCAAAATAAGACCCTGTCTAATGTTTTTGTTTTTGTTACCAAAAAAGGCACCAGATCTTATTTTCAGGCGGAGTGTCTTCCACTGATTCACCTCACTTGCGTGTGTCACCCACCGGCCTCCTTTTCACTGTCAGAGGCCTTTAGGAACTTCTTTTGTGGCCAGCAAGGCTTTCCTGAAAATCTCTGACAGTGAAAAGGAGCCTTGCCAGCCTCAGAAGAAATGGGCAGGCAAAAACAGGTGCTGGGGTATGCGAGGCCTGGCTGCAACTCTCCGAAGTAGTAGGGCAGCTCTACCCTAGCTTAATTTTTACCTGTGCATCCTGGAGTGGTGAGGGTCTTGGGCACATGTGTAAAAATCAAGCTGACTTATTTTGGGGGTAGGTCATATTTCCAGAGGAAACACAGTATATATGCTAAACCATAATGCAGTTGCTACAGTGTGTCTTTGGTTCCTGTAAGAACCTGGTTACAATTTCTTTGCCTAGGCTACTTCACAATGTAAATGTAACTTCTTTTACAGAAAACAGAAAATCTGGACGTGTGTGAAGGAAAACCAATTATTCTTAAAATCTTAATTGAACACCATGTTTCTGATTTTCCCAGACTGTTTCTTCTCAGTCCTTGTCCTGAACTTTTGATGGTGCAGACATAGTAAGCCTTAACCAATAATGAAATAGATTTCACATACATAAAAATTCTCACCCTATTCCGAGCTTTTATTCGTTTGTAAACAAAATCAGGAAATGTCTTTCGAGGAATGAAACGGCCAACACCTGGGGTGACACAGAGGTTTTCATCTTCCAATACAACCTTCCCTTGACTTATAACCACTGTGGGGACACCATGACATTCAGTTCCTTCAAATATGTTGTATTCCACATTCTGGCAAAACAAATATTACAGACTCAGGTTAATATTCAAGCAAAATCACAGGACTCAATGCACCAATGTCCATGTACATCATTCAAATAAAGGTAAGAAAACTATACATTCTGGGATGGAAAGGTACATATAACCTTGATATTCTCCAAGTAATATTGTGAATATGTGTCATTTTAAGCTGTATGTAGGGCACACAGGTTAGCCAGTCTTTTATGTTAGGCTTATGGCATGATGCTGGAGCAATATGGGATAGATTTAAGAGTCTGTACAAATACGATGCAGCACAATTCAAGTATCATTCATATAATTCAAGAATATCAATTGCTCAGTATATGCATTTCCCAACCAAGTGTTGTAAAAGCTTTTATCTTGCTTTCAAAAACATGAGAAACTTGACAGAAAAAAAGAAAATGACTGAAAGCCCCAATTCCAGAGAGAATTTATAACCAACGATTGATGTAAAATCTCAACATCAAATATTATCTCCCTTGACAAGGCAGGGTTCCCAATCACAGAGAATACATAATAGCAATCTGACTCATGAATAGGCCACAGCTTGGTTTATCTTCACTCTCTAATCTATTAAAACTAAATTTATCTTACTATAAGATAAATCAAGAGATAGAATTTTTTAATAAATTGAACTAAGTCTCCCAGAAGCCTAAAGGAATGCCCTGCTGCAGCTTTGTCCTTCTTTTGGCCAAAGCCTAGTTAGATGTTCCCTTGAGAAGCTTGATGCCCAGTGGAAGAACAGTGGGGAAGGGTTGTAACTGTTTGCATAAAAAGACCAAGTTCTGACACACAGAGATTAAATCTTCACATTACAAAGGAAATCCTGAGAACTGCCAGTTAGAGACAGGACTGACATAGATGGATCAGTGTGCTACATCAGAATTATGTACCTTCTGAAATTCAACAATGAGATTGAAACTATCATTATTTCTACCACTTCCGCCCAACTTTTCCCAAAATGAAATACTCGAGTAACAAAATATTAACAAGTGAGCACATAGCTATGAACAAGAAAAAAAAACCCTCTCTATGATGAACAGGTATAATGCAACTAAAGTTAAGGATGCTCATTTCAACTGTAAATTAAGGTTGTAATTCATACCCAGTAACGTGTATGTAGCATCAATACTGTCAAAGCTAACCAATGTAGAAAATGATATAGGAAAATGAGAAAGCTCAGTCAGATCACAATAATGACTATTATAAACTATGGAACATCTAATTCAATGAAAAATAAAATGTGTAATTGTTGTTTGCTTTTACCGAGTTGTGGGTTTTTGCAGAAATGATTTTTGTAGCTTTAGGGTTCCAAATAACCAAATCAGCGTCTGATCCCACAGCAATCCGCCCCTTCCTGGGATAGAAGTTGAAAATCTTGGCTGAATTAGTGCTGGTCACTGCTACAAATTCATTTTCATCCATCTTCCCTGCTGCCTAGAAATGAGGTGTGTGTGTAGGGGTGTGTGTGTGTGTGTTTGGGAATGGTGAGAGGCAGAAAAGGAGAGAAAGAAAGAGAAAAACTATGAGGTGGGAGAAATAATAATTTGAATTATGTTTCTTATGAATTCATGAAATACAATTCACAGATTCCATGATTTCACTTTCAAATTTATCCCAAATAAACGGCATCTTTTTTTAAAAAACAATTTACTACATGTTCATAGGATAAATAAATTATTTCATGGTAGACTAGTTCTGACAGCCTCTAGATCAGGGGTGTCAAACTGGATTGCGTTACAGGCCGGATCATGATATATTGGAGCCGGGGTGGGTGTGGTCTGTACAGGCTGTATCCGGCCTGGGGACTACCAGTTGGGCAGGCCTGCTCTAGATCTTGGGTGTCCAATCTTTGGCTTTCCTGGGCTGCATTGAGTAAAGAGGAACTGTCTTGGACTACATATAAAAGTTATAATATAGTTCATATATATAAATCGCATAACAATGTTGAAAGCTTACAATCCTGTGTGGCTGCATGCAGACCACAACTTGTGGGTTGAACACATTTGCTCTAGACAGAGCCTCTAGATATACTGATCTACTAGGTCCAAATCATGGAAGGTTTGACTCAAGCCAAGTGAATCCTTCTGATGACCCAGAGAGAAGGTTGGGATACAGAGAATTTGGAAATGGTATTATTTTCTGTTCTCTTTTAAAGACATGAGAAGTTTGAGCTTGTCTCATAATAATGAACTTCTTTCCACATCAATCCAAAATGTATGAATTTCTGTAACGGAATTCCTGTGGATTTTTCTCCTCTAGCAATTGCAGACAACAGAGGGGGAACTGCTCATCTTCGTTTCAAGGCCATTGAGCAAGCACTGTCTGAAGACATTTCTGGGTTCATGTGGCCAGATGTCACAAAGTGCTGTTACCTTCCCAACAAGGGGGTACCTAGTTATCTACTCACATTTGCATGTTTTCAAACTGTTAGGTTGGCAGGAACTGGGGCGAGGACGGGAGTTCTCCCCATTGCATGGAACTCAGGTCTCAAGCCTGGGCTGCTGGTTTTTCAGCCAACAAGCCCAGCATCTTAACCACTGAGTCTGAATTTGGATCATGTGATTATGGGGATGTTGCAACAATTGTAAATTTGGAAAAGGGGTCAGTCTTTTTCCTGTGCCATTGTAACTTTCCAACACATCACTAAACAAATAATTGTAAGTTGAGGTCTACCTGCAAATTGAATGTGCATTCATGAATTTGCCCTAG